>NC_142101.1:3030303-3333333 GCF_054644295.1 Miniopterus natalensis
TTTGATGGCGTTTAAGGATGTCTGCTCGCTTTGTCCAGGGGTGAAGGAGCTGTAACCAGTGACATGTTTTCCTCTAGGTCTGAACATTCCTTGGACTCGGTGAAGATCGCCTGTTTCAAATATTTCAGAAATGTCTTATGCGCGTCTGTGTTTACAGTGTTAACAGTTTTATAAACATCATTGCTAGTACTTATAGGCCTAAGGCTTTCTCTTTGTGGTTAGACAGGGTTTTGTTTCTCTGGCTCAGCTGGAGTTCCTGCTTTGCAGGTACCTGGCTCCGTTACACTCCCGGGCGTGGGGCAACGGGGCGGCTCATAGGCTCCCGTCCGAAGCGGGCTGGCCAGGGCTCCTCTTTCGGGCGCGAGGGGATTTGGCTGGGTGGCCTGTGCAGTCTGTCTCCAGGCAAATGTCTGCTCTGTGACCAGGGGCCTCAGCAGCTTCTGAGCTTGGCCCATAAAGGAAGTTCATCTCAGGGTGTTTGCGCTCGTGGTAATTTCTTGTTTGTACCTTAGTCTGGGGAAATTTATAGAAGAAAAGTGTAGAATTTGGGTATCTAGTCTCACTCTTCAATCCCCACTGAGGCTGCTCCTAGAGGGCCCCTCCCAGGGACCTTTCCTGTGAGGGGACGGGAACCTGATGATAGTCTGAGACGTTTACTGTCCCGCAGTGAGAGGCGATTTGTTTTTGTTTTGTATTTTTACTTTTATAAAGAGTTTTCATAACTGTGCTCAAGAAGCATTAAAAAAAGGTCGTTTTATTGGTTTTGATGCAGGTTCTACTCTGAGTTTAAAGGAAAATTAATTGGTTAGTACTCAGAAAACAACTGAACGTGAACATATATGAATATATAAAATTCATGTGTACTAATAAATACACGTAATGCAGTTTACATGTGTATGTTTTTACACATGTGCACCTGCATGATAGCCAAGTAGAAAATATAAATGCCTTTAATTATTACCATGCCAAACAATTCTATGGCTTTATTTTTAGAAATTTAAATCCATGCCTTGATATATTGCAAATTATTTTGAATTAAGAGAAAAAAATATTTTTGTCATTCATTCATACTAATATTTATTTCAGATGTTAAAATGTTCTTGTTTTATTAACTATTGTGTTTCCTAGAACTTCATGAAAACTGACTTCCGAGTACCATTCAAGATGATATGAGCAAGTCACGCCACCTTTATTATACTCCCTTCAAAAGGTACTAGAAATTGTCTTTTCCCCAGTGCATTACTAATTGGAATTTGAGGGGCCAGGAAGAACATTTTCTAAATTTTAAAATTCTAGTAATTTATTCACAGATCCCTTGTGACTGAGGTTTGACACACATCTGTGTGGTGATTAAACTTGGATGCCTTTTCATTGTTTTTACTCTGGGACTGACAGTCCTCTTCACAGGTGCTTATGCCAGAATTAAAATAAAGCTATGAGTTTTATTCAATGTCTTCATGCCTGACTCCATTACCTTGCATTGTCTCTCTCTTGTTAGGCTCTGACTTATCACTCCATACTCAGCTTGAGTCTCACTTGGACATCAGGCTCTGTTTTTATATGCTAATTACAAGTCTCACTTTTTAGTCCCATTTGCTGCAGTTGATTATTTACTTACTGGTTCTCTCTTTTTCCTTCCGATAGTCTGTAACTTCCATGACAAGGAGGCCACTTGTCTTCTTTCCATCACTTTGCCCCTCTCCCTTAGAACAATGCCTGGCATATGGCAGTCAACTCGGCCGGGAGGGATAAATGGACCAGAGAGCCAATGCGCTGACTCTGCAGTGCATGGGGCAGAGCACGTGGAATCCCAGATCCACGGCCTCCCCACAGGGAACACTGGACCCTAAATGGTCTCGTGCCGAAGTCTGAGAGGAATACACTGACATATATCATCATGGGATGTATATCTTAAGATGCCATAGTTGTTTCAGAAATCTATAGGAATGATGTGTTTTTCTTCTATTTTTAATGTGTAAGTAAACAAACCAATGAAAGATTGTTGTCACATCCTCATGAGTGTTTGAAACAATAACCCTCCCAGCCATGAAGAGGCTCAGAAGGAAAGGTACAGCTCTGGTCAGATCTTGGGTGTGCATTTGAATATGAGATGCTCCTGGTAAAATGTATGCAAAAGATCTAGAGTGAAAGCAAGACAAGTCAGGTTAATTTGCCCAAGTCAGCTGGAATTAAATGATAAGAGAAAGCACGAGAATGTGTGTGTTTGATGGTTTTAGTTGTAGGATGGACGTCATGTTCCAGCTGAAGGCTGAAAATACTGGACAGAGCTCAGCTCTCATTCTTAGGTCAAGAAGAAAGCTGGATACCTTCCTTGCAAATGGATGGGTGTCCTTGAACCTTCAGAGAAGGATTGCAGAATAAACAGTCGGGAGAGAGGGGGCCTGGTGGCAGATCCAGCATTGCTTACTGGGGCAGACATCCTCAAACACCAGTTCAGCTGCTAAAAAGATTCACCTAGAACTGTTGAAGGGACTGCGAAAGGCCAAGTGTGGAAGGCAGTGTGAAACTGCTTGGGAAGGGTCCCCAGCCTCTCACAGGCTTTTCCTCCGTGGCTCCACAGACACTCGTGGGAAGATCAAAGGGAATCCAGGGAAAGCTCTTCCTTGGAGCTGGTAGGCTGAGGGAACAGCATCCACAACCAAAATCCCCAGACGCATGCCCCCCTCTCCCCTGTGGAACAAAGGGCTGAGTTAGGCTCTCCCTGTGACTTGGCCTGGAAGCTCCTTTAGGCGGTAAGCTGAGCAAGCCCAAGGCTCAAGTGTTTGTCCCGCCTCCCAGGGATCACTGTTCTTCATTGTCTTTTGGTCCATGTCTTGAAAACTATTGACATATATGATTTCTCCTTGTTTGTTTTAGGCAGGAAGGTAGATTGGTCTCTGTTGTTCCATCTGGACTAGAGACTAGTTCCCCAGCAAAGGAGTTTTAGCAACAAATTATGAGGCAATTTCCCCAGAGCCTTTTGTGTGCCAGGTTATGAATCAAGGACTGTGGGCCACCGTCAGTCACTGGGTCTAAACACAGGCTGCAAATTCTAAGATGCGCAGCTACTCACACTAAACAAACGTGCTCAAACATGTTTGTTTCTTACAATTACAGTTTTACATCGTTTTACAATTCACTTGTTATTTCTCCTCTAAGAATATAGCTTCCTGTTTCACTGAAGCATTTATAAACATTGATGACATCTCCCTAATCTTCTCCCAATCTTAATTTATGGTCCTAGCACCACTTCAGAAAGGGAGGAACCCTGAAGTGTTACTAATCTGTCTCTAGGATAGGTCATGGAGGTTCAGCATTATTGCTTGTCAAGGTCTGGCATTGTTTGGTGAAATCTTGCACTGTCTTAATTTGGTCTTACATTGTCTTAATGTTATCTTTTAAGTAAAAATAAGGTCTCAATTGTAATGTGCAATGTTTGTCCACATGAAATTGAATTTTCTGTTGTCAAAAATGGTCAGTGGGGGCGATATCATATGATTCAGCACAATGGCCTGCTTAGTCATTCCCTTTCCGGAGAGTCGTTTTCATACACATGTTTTTAATCCTACTTTTTACAAGTGAGATATACTTGACATATGACACTCTATTAGAAAATTATGAAATAGAAAAGTAACTAAAAACACATATTAATTTTAGGTGTACATGATGATTCAACATTCATGTATGTTGCAAATAATCGCAATGGGTCTGGTTGACATCCACGACCACACGTGGCTACAGTTTTGTGTGTGTGATGAGAACTTTGAAGATCTACACTCTCAGCAAGTTGCAAACACACACTACAGTATTGTTACCAATAGTCAGATATTTTAACTGATATTTTACCTATTTCCTTCCTCCAAGGCATGATAGTCTTATGCTCCCGTCTGAGGAGATTGCTTGTCTTGCGTTTACTCCATCTGGAGCTCGTTTCCTGTACTCTCCAGTTCACCCCGTGAAAGTCGTGCCTCCAGTGCACGGTTGTTTCCGGGCTTTTCATTCGGTCCCACTGGCGGTCTGGCCAACGTTTCCACAGAGCACTCCCCGTGGTCACACCTTGAGCGCCTTGGGGAGGCGGCAGTGCATTTCCTTTTAAGCCTCATACGTCTCCAGTGAACTTTCTTTAGGGCAGAGGCTGACATACGAAGGAGTGTGGGTGAAGTCCGGCTTGCTGCCTGTTTTCGTAAACAGGTTTTACTGAAACCAGCGGGGTCCATCTATTTAAATATGTAAATCACTGCGTTTCTGCTATTTGTAATATAAAAAGCAGAGCCAAGCAGTCGCCAGAGCGTGGCCCCAGCCCTAAAGGTGCCGCCTCGCTGCGCAGACACGCGCTGGCCTCGCTGCGGGCGCCGGGCCTGCGGTGTCAGCGAGCCGCGAGGCCCACCTGCCCCTCCGGGGCGCTGGCCTGTGGGGGGGCGCCCGGGCGCTCAGTGCACGCAGGGGCTGCCTTCCCGCCTTCCCGCCCAGCACTCGCGCTGCAGGCCTCCTGTGTCTTCAAACCGGCTTTAAAACATTTTCCAGCATTTCTCACCATTCTCAAGAAAAATGTCGACACATCACACAAAGTGCTGTGAATATAAGCAGAGCGCGTTGTGTTCCAAAGCGTCTGCCCTCCGAGACCCCGCGGCAGGAAGCTCGGGACCGGGCCAGCGCGCGTCTGTGGCTCCACGTGGGTGTGATAAGTGGGGTGGACGCTTTAAGCCAGAACTCGGGGGCGTGCCTGGGATGGGGCTCTCGTTCCACGAGCGTCTCTTCCCCAAATTGATCTTTTGCCCTGCGGTGGAAGCAAGGACAGGCCACACATTGATAACTACTGTTCATATTATAAAATATTAATAATCCCCAGTTGTGACAGAATGTCACTTTGTTGTGTTAGAAATCTAAAGCTAAACTTTATTGATTAAACATTGGAATTTATTAAGCTGCTTGTGGTTAAAACCCAAGAACTTGCTTTAAAGTTTGGAAGTTACCTTGTCTCCTCCTGGGAATAAACTTTTCATATAAATGATAAGCAGGCTTAATGCCTCACCTCAGAGACAAGGCTCAGATGTGTGTAGAGCACAACTTTAGTTCCAAATAAGATTCATTTTTCTGAGGGTCTACAAATGTAATTAAAGAGCTTTTGAGTTGATTCCTTATTAGAATGCGGAGGATCTTGTAAACAGACTCTTTCTAAAGATTTCAGTTTATGTGGGGTGGTCATTCAGGTCATCGGGTCAGCTGACCAGCCTTTTGGCTGAGAGGAAATTCCAGCAGGCCTGCTGCACGTTCTCAGGCCGTTCTGCAGAGTGGGAGGCTGTCCCGACCATCCTGCTCTGCCTGCTAGAGAGGGCGGTGTGGGTGGCTCGTTACAAAAGAGCTCATTTAAATTGTTCTCAGATAGTTACATGATCAGCGCATCCAGTGGTGGTGGGGGGAAAAACAAAAAATTAAATTTACCCTACTTTTCATCTCACTTTGACTTGTTAACTTAAACAGACTCTGGCTAACTGTCCTGCCCTAATGGAGCATCAGTACGTGCCGGGGAAGGACCCAGCTTCTATGAGCCACGGCAGCTGAGAAGCCAGAGCCCATGGGCGCTGTAGAGTTCAGGGGCTTCCAGGATGCGGTGGACTAGACTGACCTCTCCTTTCACCTTCCGACATGGCCACGTGGATTGGTCACACCGGTCCCATGACTGCAAATGAGATTTAGCGTCTGGCCCAGCATCCCTGCCCTCTGCGGGGCACGGCCCGCCTCGGTCCCCTTGCTGGGCAAGCTGCAGGGTCCTCGCAGCCCTGTGCAGGCCGCAGGGGCCCGGAGATCCCGCCTCAGCCCATCCACCCACTGTCCTTCTGCCGACACGTTCACGTCACATCCCTTGTGGTGTCACCAACGGTTTATTTAAGCAAACTTTGAGTGTCTCCTATGTACACACCGATGTTATTTCGTATACCCAGAGTAAAACTCCTAGAAGCATTTTAAACGCTCGTTGTGTCTGTGCAAATCTAGTTCATTCTGCTTTGATATTTTTCAGTTTTCTAAAATTCTATGGGCCACTCTTCTCAGAGAGAAATATGTGAAAAGTAAAAAGCTGCATGCTTTACTAAGAGCCTGTTTGACAGATGTATAAAAGCAGTAATGTCACTGGAAAAGAAATGATACTTAAAAAATAATTGCCTTTTTTTACCTGACAAATTAGAAAATATCCTGGTAATTATTTTTCTGCTATAGGGATTAGTTTGGAGACTTGGGTGAAGATAGATTTTCATGGCAATCAAAAGTCAGGCAGCAAGAGCTGTCGATTCCCTCAGTACTCACTAGGAAGCACATCTGCTAGGGAACACTTTCTTCCATTACTGGATAAAGTAAAAATTTTTTGGGGGGTGGTTGTTTGGCAATCTCATCAATATCTTAATGTCAAGAACACATTAGTGATATTGTGGATGAAAAGTCTCCAAAAGTCTTTTAAAGTGAAAGACAAAGGAACCCTTGGGACTAAAAATAAGCCCGTTGAGGATGAAATTCATATGAAAACATAAAATAGATCTCAGTTTTAATTAACCCTGGGGCTGAAATTCAACCTGTTTCATAACATTAATGATTTTTATTTAAACAAATTTCAGTCTTTTTTTTCTAGAATCAGAACTGGTGGATGTTAATCTCAAGCTCTTTCTCAGTACAATAGTTATGTTAACCACATTAGTACAAATAGTTTTGTTAACTTACCGTTATTTATAGTTTGCCTACCCCCCCATTTAATAAGGCTGTAAGCACTCCCAGTGGTATTTGAGATTAACGTCCATTTTAGAGCTCTTACGACACTGCATAACTTAAACTGTGTGATGTGAATACTTGCTAAAAGTAGACTCCAAATTTTAAATATGCATGTTTTATTACAGTTGGTCAGAATTATTCATGAATTTATTGTTATGAACACAGTTAAGATTTGTGCAGGAATTTGTAGTTTAAAATGGACTTTCCGATACCGTATCTCACTGACCCTCACAGTTCATGAGCTAAGTAGGTAGTCCCAGCTTTGTAGACATGGAAACCCAGGTCCAGAAAGGTAGAAAATTTATGTGAGATACAGACTGAAATTGCAGACATACAAACTCACATTCAAGTCTCCGGTTCCACATCATCAAGTGCAATAAGGTTCCGCATTTCCTCTGTGGTCTGCAGCTTGGCTCCAGTCCGGAAAACTTGTAGAGCTTAGGTGTCTAAAGTGAACGAATGGGGCGCGAGGGTGGGAGGTGTGGCCTGGGAAGCACAGCACAGCCTCCAGCGGACGCGGTCACTCACCTCCTGGCTCTCGGCCTGCGGGCTTGTGGGCCCAGAGGTTCCACATCTCTGACGTGAGCTATGCACACTGGAAGCAAAACTGAACCACATCACACTAACTAAACTGAAAGGCGCTTACAAGCGAAAGCTGCCTATTTGTTGCATGTTAAGAACTCTTTTCTAAAGTAAATGACAACTAAATTACTTACTGCAAAACACTCAAAGCTATTAAGATAAAATATTTTTGTTAAGTTTCTATTTTTGAAAAAATGTTAAATTTCAGAAAATTTGCAATAGTTAAAAGATACACATATAACATTGTATGTGAACTATAATTGAAAAAATAAAAAATAATGAAAAGAATTCCTATGAATCTGTTTTTAGGATTCCCCGACTTAAATAAAATATTTAACTATATTTGCTCTATAGTGTTTTATCTACACACACACATAAAATTTCATGTAGATATAATGTATATTTGAACCATTTGAGAATAAGTTGAGGGTTTTGGAAGTAGCACATCCTTTACATGTAAGTGCTGTGGGTGTGTCCTAGGAGCACTCCTTTGCATAACCTCACACTCAGATCAGGGGATTATAGGATTCACACTGTGTATAGCCTACAGCCTTTACTCAGACTTCACAAATCATCCTTAAAACTTCCTTTATAAGAACAGAGTTCCTCGTCTCCCCGTGTGTTGCATTGACCTTGAGGTTTGTGAAGACTGCTGGTCAGTTATTGTTTAGAATGCGCCTCATTTTGGGTTTGCCTGATGTTTTCTGATTATCTGATTGAGGTACACTTTTTACACACCACAGAAGTGGTTTTATCTGCAGTGCATTTGGATCAGGAATCACATGTGGTTGCTTTTGTCCCATCCCTGCCAACATTGACTTTGGTCTCTTTGTTAATTAAGATGCTATCTGGCAGTTTTCTGAACTGAGAAGCTATTTTTCCCTTCAGAATTAACATTACAGGAGGATATTTGAGAAGATGTAGATGATTGATTCTTCATCAATTATTGCTCGGAAATGTGTCAAATAGTGTTTTTCTCTCTGCAGTATTTACTGGTCACCCGCTGGCCTGCCACAGAAAGAGCATGCTTTCTGGTTGCTCGTGAATTCCTACTTTATTTAATGGGTTGTAACCTGTGTGTATAATTGACTTTACAGGGAATTATCTCAGTCTTGGTCAGTGGGAGCTCCCGAAGCTGCGTCTGTACTTGGATGTTTCCGTCCGTCATTCTGTGAGCAGCTTTACAGGCTGTCACAGGAGCCCCCGGCTCCTCATGCACTTTCCTGCTCCAGAGCCCGGGTCCCTCCTGCGCGAGCCAAGCCTAATGCCAGTGGCTCCTACTGAGAAGTGGGCATCTGTGTGCCAGCTGCGCTCCTTGCCCCTGCCGCTGACCTTAGCCCTCCACTGCGGGCAGCCACAGGAAACAGGGACTTCCAGCAGCCACTTGTGATGCTGGAGGGAGGAGAGTAAGTCCCAGAGGAGGGAGGAGTCTCCCGACTGTGCAAGAAGGGCGGGTCTGGGCTTCTATAGAAATGAACGTTTACTTTCAGAACCATTTACTATTAGTTGAAAAAATGGTTTAATTGATTTTCTATATAAGTACAGAAAGAATATGTGCTAATGAAAGTTATGAAAAAAGCTCAGTGGTTAGTGTCTTCCACACCAAGGCTGTGGGTTCAGTCCCCAGTCAGAGCACCTACAAGAATCAACCAATGAATGTGTAAATAAGTGGAACAAATCCATGTTTCTTTTTCTCTCCTCTCTAAAAATCAATAAATATATTTTTTAAGATCTCCATTTAGAACCTACTGCATTCAGATGTCTGTTCTCAGTACAAGAGATGTCATTACAGACTTCCTCAGAGACTGGATTTCTTGGCTCCAGATCTGTCAGGTGATTGAACTGAGATGTGTTCTCACCTTGATTGCTTTCTGATTTGAGAGTTTCTTAAGCTAAAAAATAAACAAGTTTCAAGCTGTCTCGTTTTGCTAAAATAGAATTAATACGGTAGACTTTATATAAAATGAATCCCTAGTTAGGTTTTAAGTAAAAAGTATAAAATGACCTATTTTCTTAAAGGTAGTTTGTATTTTTTATAACATTCAAATTTGAAAAATAAAAATTTTAAGTTCAATGGGTCAGATACGGAACTCAAAGGGTTCACTGCTTGGGGTGTTCTGTTCAAGAATGAGACCTGGTGAGGCCCTCCAGGGAGCTGTTAGAGCGTCCTCCCAAAATTACAGTGTTGCTGGTCAGGGCACATACAGCAAGCAACCAATAAATGCATAAATAAGTGGAACAACAAATCAATGTCTCTAAAAATCAATCAAAAATTTTTTTTAAAAAAGAATGAGGCATGGTTGTCTCAAGGTAGTTTTATTTACTTGTAGCTGGTAAAGGAAACCAGACTCACACCCAAAGCTCTCTCTCTTCCCAGAAGAGAGGCTTAGCCATGGCTTATCCTCAGTTTGGTCAATTACAGGTAGATTTCTTTTTTTGCAGTTGGCTACATTTATCCTTTGAGTTTCTGTCAAGCTCATCCTGTTTACAGCTGGCCTGCAAAATACTGTGCTACATTTTAACATTTAGCAAGAATAGATTCAGAAAGCATTTAGAATAGCCCAGACATTGAGACTTTGGTCCTAACTAACAAAAAAGTATACAAATAAAAGTATGGCTTTTCACCTCAGAGAGTCCGTAGTTTCTATTCAGAGGAACCCGTTCTCTCTAGTTTATTGTATTTATCTTAGAAATACATATATATATTTTTACATATATTTACATATTTTTATATTTGTGTAACATTTACCTACACATATTAAAACATGTATTTACATACAATAATTTTCTTATCTATTGTTACATAATAAATTGGCAGCTTAAAGGAACCCACAGTAACTAGTTCAGTCTCTTGCGTCAGGAATGAAGGTGTGGTTTCCCCTGAGGGGGTGTCACCGGGCGCAGGGTCCCCGGTGAAGCCCTGACAGGTGAAGGCTCTGCTTCCGGTCTCACCTGCTGGTTGGAAGGATTTGGGTTCTTACGGGCTCTGTGACCGAGCGAGGGTCTCGGTTCCTTCTGGTGGTTTCCCAAGCCCTCCTCTGCTGCTCACAGCATGGACCTCTCTGAGAAGGCAGGAGGGAAAGCCGGCCAGAAGTTAAATCTTACGTAATCCCCTCAAGGGACGTTACATCCCCTCGACTCTGAAGTATTCCCTTGATAAGAAGCAGATGATAGAGGGGGGGGAGTTTACACATGTCCTAGGAACCCGGGGAGGCAGGAGGTGTTGGAACCCACCCTGAAGCTGCCTAATCAAGTCTGGCCTCAAAATATGCTTCACTTTCAGGTGCCAAACACAGTAACCCCCACTCACCCGAAAAGTTCTTAAGAGTCTGGACCTATTACAGAACTTGCTCCAAGTCCAAACACTCATCTTCAGAATCACATTCATGTGCCCAGGAGTGTGGTTTGTTAAGCGGGACTCCAGGAGCACAATTCCTCCTGGCCTGTGGACGTGTGAAACCGAGAAGACAAGTGTCTCTTGCCCAACACACGGTGTGGATGCGGCGTCGCGTGACTGCTGCCGACATTCCTATCTGGAAAGGGGGGAGCAGGCCCTGGCCGGGGGCTCAGTCCATTAGAGCGTCTTCACGACACACCAAGGCTGGGGGTTTGATCCCCAGTCAGAGCACATACAAGAGTCAGCAAATGAATGCGTGAATAAGTGGACAGCAAATCAATGTTTCTCTCTCTCCCCCTTCCTCTTTCTCTGTAAAATGAATAAATACAAATTTATAAAAGGGGGGCAGGAGGTGAAAAGGAGTCCATACAATTTGGAACCCAGCTGGGCACATATTGGAAGTTCCTTGATGAGGTTTCAAGGCCTGGGAATAACTGCTTTTTTTTTTTAATGGATTCATGCATCCAGCTTAGAATCCCTCTCTCATCAGCCCCGGGAGTGTGTCAGGCGCTAACTAACCAGCTGCATTTACGACATTTCAAAATCCAAATGACCTTGGCTAGCAAATCTAGAAGGAAAAAAATTAACTACTAGTGATTGACTTTCTGGCTATGAATCTGCCACCTCTTAGGACATATGCCAAGAGTCAGGACAGCTATGGTGCACACTTCTTCATAGCTATGAAGGTAGAGAAAAACTTCATTTCCTAAACACTTCCATCTGTGGCAGGAGAAATGACAGCCACCCACAGGCCACCTTCATCTTCCATTCTCTTCCTGATGTCCATCCATCCCAGACTAGCCGAGTGTTTAATCTAGAAACATTAGTGTTGAAATATTGCTTTTTACAAAGACCTGTAGTGGGGCCAAATTGCAAACAGCAAGTTTTCTCCTGGCTGTTTTGTTGTTAGTGTCACTGTTTTTCGCGCTGGGCTCTGTCTGCGCGCCTGCTTCCGTCCCGCCTTTTTCAGGAAGGCGCATGTGTTAGCACTGGGTGCTTTCCCCAGGATGCTAGCTCCGTGTTCCAGTTCTGACCAGATACGTTTCTGAAAACCTGTTGTGTCCTTCATGTTGAGTTCTTGTGGAGTCTGCACAGGTGAGCAAGAACGAAGCCTAAGAATGATTACAGCAGCTACACTTTAACAGTCCTTGCGCTCGCTTGCTAGTGTCCCATAACCAAGAGCCACGCACGGGTGCCTGAAACAATCAGTGTCGATGATCTCGCCGCTCCGGGGCGAGAAACCCGGCACCGTGGTGTTGGGGGGCTGGAGCCTCGGGTGTGAGGGGGTCTCTTCCAGGCCTGCCCCTGCTTTCTGGCGCTTCGCTTTATCTCCCCGTGGCGTTCTCCTATGGATATGTCTGCAGTTTCCCGTGTGTGTAAGGACGCCAGTCATGCTGGATGAAGGCCAAATGATTTCCATGTGCCTGGGTTACATTTATAAAGGCCTTCTTTCCAAATAAGGACCTTCCGAAGTACTGGGAATTCGGACTTCAGTGTATGAATTTTGAGGGAACACGATTCTGTCCATGAAAGTCCTCAAATAGAAATGACCTAAATATCCATCAACTCAGATTAGATCAATGAAATGTAATACATATCTAAAAAGGAAGAAATGCTACATGTTAATAAGAATAAATGATATACTGACAAAGGAATCCGGAAAGATGAATCTCACAGCCATAATATTGAGCAAAAGCAACCAGAAATGTCCATGCTGAATGACATACAGAAGCTGGTGAAGGTTCAGGACAGCGGCCACGTTTCAGAGACAGGCACAGGAGTGACTGCAGAAGGCTCAGGGGTTGGCATGGGGGGTGCTAATTACTGGTCTAAAAAGTAATCAAATGTACGGTTTCACTTACTTAAACCAATCAATTAACTAAACTGAACTGTACACACACGATTTGTGCACTTTAAAAAAGGGCTGTAGAGAGAGAATATGAACAGTTCTAGGGCACAAAAAAGGGGATATCATGTAGTACCTTTAGGGAAGCCCCCAAACATCTCCAATCAGCGTCAATTAAAAATTTTCAATTTAAAAAGTTGCTGATAGTCTAATAGGAAAGAAATGCTTTAATAAATATGGAAAAATGATCATATTGGAGCCAGAGGTCTGAGCAACTAACCTTAACTAGAAGAATATGTGCAAACTTTGAAGAAAAGGTGGTTTAAGAGCAGATTTTTCATGGGTGAGTGAAAACGCTACAGGTCAAAAAGTGGAAAAAAATTTTTAGAAAAAGGAACTGACTGTGGTTTAGCTGAGATTATTCATACTAGCTATTGGGAACTAAAATCTAAATTCAATATCTGCCTTAAATATATTCTGAATTTCTTATGCTACTAGGCAGCTGGCAGAAACCAATGCAAATTTTCTGTGAAGAAACTCAATTTAAGTGCAGGTCTCAAAGATTTCCCAAAACTAAAGTCTAAGAAAAATAAGCTTAAACTCAAAAATTATGAAAATAGTATGAAACAAAACATAGAACAAATGAATCAACAGAAAAGAAGTCAGAAAAATCACTTCTGAAGAGATGGTAGATATTAGAATTTTTAGAGAGCATATATATAACAAATTTTGTTTAATATATTTAAATATGTAAAGAACAGACTTGAAAATATCAGAAAATAATGAGACTGATTTAACTGTACACACATTTGTAAAAGTACAAATATAAATTTTCAAAAGTAAAAAATATGTGAATTAAATTAAAAATTCAACTTATGTTTAACTATCAGAACAAATGTAACTCAAAAAAGAATTCACAAATTGGAAAATATAGCTGAAGAAATAATCCAGAATTTAACACAAAGATAGATAGATAATATACAATATAAAAAAAGGTTTATAGATATATAAAGTCATAATCATGAAAATTCATCTAATCAGAGATCCAGAAGTAGATGCAAAAAAGTACTTGATAAAATCCAGCACCCACTTATAATAAAATCTCTCAGCAAAGTGGGAATAGAGGGAACACGCCTCAACATAATAAAGGCCATACATGACAAACCCACAGCCAACATCATAGTCAATGGGCAAAAACTAAAAGTGTTTCCCTTAAGATCAGGAACAAGACAAGGATGTCTGCTCTCATCACTCTTATTGAACATAGCACTAGAAGTCCTAGCCACAGCAATAAAACAAAAAAAATAAAATAGAAGGCATCCAAATCAGAATGGAGGAAGTATAACTGTCATTATTTGCAGATATGATATTGTACAGAGAAAACTTTAAAGACTCCACCAAAAAGCTATTATATCTAATAAATGAATTTGGCAAAGTAGCAGGATACAAAATTAATATTCAGAAATTGGTGACATTCCTACACACCAATAATTAACTTTCAGAAAGAGAAAATTTAAAAAAAAATCCCATTTACTACTGCAACAAAAAAATACGGTACCTAGGAATAAACTTAACCAAAGAGGTAAAAGAGCTATACTTGGAAAACTATAGGATATTGAAGAAAAAAGTGAGGAACATACAAGTAAGTGGAAGTATATATCATGTTCATGGATTAGAAGAACTGACATCCTTAAAATATCCATACTACCCAAAGCAATACATAGATTCAATGTAATTCCTATTAAAATACCATTGGCATATTTCACAGATCTAGAACAAATATTCCAAAAAATTATATGGAACCAAAAATGACCCCAAATAGCCTCAGAAACCTTGAGAAAGAACAAAGTTGTAGGTATCGCCTGATATCAAAATCTACTGCAATGCCACTGGAATGAAAACAGCCTGGTACTGGTATAAAAACAGGCATATACCCAGTGGAACAAAACAGAGCCCAGATACCAACCCTCGCCTTTATGGTTAATTAATATTTGACAAAGGAGGCAAGAACCTACAATGTGGTAAAGGCAGTCTCTTCAATAAATTGGGCCGGGAAAATTGGACATGTACATGCAAAAAAGAAGAAACTATACTTATACCACGCACAAGAGTAAACTCAAAATTGGTTAAATACTTAAATAAAAGTCATGAAACTAAAAAATCTTAGAAGAAACATAGGCAATAAAACCTTAGACATCTCTTAGGGTAATCTTTTTGCCAATATGTCTCTTAGGGTAAGGGAAATAAATGAAAAAATAAACAAATGGGACTACATCAAGCTAAAAAGCTTCTGCACAGCAAAAGAAACCATCAACAAAATGAAAAGGGCCCCCACTGTATGGGAACATATTCTCCAGTGACACATCTGATAAGGGGTTAACCTCTATAATATATAAAGAACTTACACAGCTAAACACCAGGAAGGAAACAATCCAGTTACAGAACAGGAAAAGGCTGAACAGACGCTTCTCCAAAGAGACACACAGGTGCCAAGAGACATATGAAAAACTGCTCAGCATCACTAATCATCGGAGATGCAAATTAAATTGACAGTGAGATACCAGCTCATGCCCGTCAGCATGGCTCCATCAACAAGTCAAAAGCCGACCTCAGGACCTGCTGCACTGGGTCATCACCCACCCCTGTGCCCTGGCACTGGACAGTCCACCAGTGGGGACCACAACCCTGAACGTACACACCTGGAACACTGCTGAATATTCTGTTAAGATCTTCCCCGGGACCTCCCCTAAAATCCCCACTCCTAGAGCCTTAGGACAGAGCGCAGGCGGGCTCCTTTCCCTTTGCCCCCCACCATGCCTTACCTTTAGCTTCCTTACTTCCAAACACCAAGGCCCCTTCCTTTGCCTCTATAACTTGTTTCCTAAGCCCAGTTCTGCTAGGAATTGCTTCTTCTACCTCTATAACTTTATAAGTAAATGTTCTCTTACAAAATAAATAAATAAATACATAAATATATAAATCAACAAACAACAAGTGCTGGGGAGGGTGTGGAGAACAGGGGGCCCTTGCGCACTTCTGCTGGAAATGCAGACGGGTGCAGCCGCTGTGGAGCGACGCGGAGGCTCCTCAAACAGTTAGGACTGGAGCTGCCTTGACCCTGCGATCCCGCTCCTGGGAATGTAGCCTAACAATCCCGAAACACCGATTCAAGAGTCTCTGCACCTCTAGTTCCTGGCCGCGTTATTTACAACAGCCAAGATCTGCACACAGCCCGAGTGCGCGCCAGCGGCTGGTGGCTGGGAGCCGCGGGGCAGGCGCACGGGGCACCGCGCGCACAGGGGCACCGCGCGGCCATCGGCCGGCCGCCTGCTTTCCGGGCGCGGAGGGCATCACGCTGAGCCAGGTAAGCCCCAGAGACGGACACGCGCCTGACCTCACTTTCACGAAGAAACTATGACACTGAGGAAGGAAACAGAAACAGGCGTGGATCCGGGCACAGACGGGCGGCTGCTGCGGAGGGGCGGAGGACAAGGCGGCGGTCAGTCAGAGGCCGCGTGCAGGGCCCGGGAAGGGGCGGGGCTGGGGGCGCAGGGGGAAAGGAGGGCCTCTGTAAGAGCCGCCACCATGTAAAAATAAAGAGCCCCGCGCGCCTGGCTAGTGGGCAGAGCCTCGGCGGCGCCCTGAAGCGCCCGGGCGCAGTTCTGCCCGAGGGCGCGCATCCCGGTGGCCCGCTCGGTCCTGGGCCAGGCGGGCTGAGCGCCGGGGCGACCAGTCCGTGGACCCTCACGCCGATGTCTGTCTGTCTGTCTGTCTGTCTGTCTGCCTCTCTGTTTTCCAGTGTCTCTGAAAAGCAATGGAAAAATATCCTTAGGTGAGGAATAAAAAAAATTACAATAAAATAAAAAGAAAACTGGTAATTTTGTTATGTATATTTTACTGAAATAAAAATGATAATAAAATATTTGCTAATTGAATTTAAAATTTATAAAATTAATATATTATGGTAAAGTTTGATGTGTTGTTAAGTACACAAGATGACTTACTATTCAGTAATACACACATTTTAGCAGATGAAAGGAGAGAAATAGCCCTGGCTCCGGGGCAGTTGGCTGGAGTGTGGTCCTGAGCCCCGAAAGGTGGGTGTGGGTTCCTGGCCAAGGCACATACCCAGGTGGCAGGCTCAGCCCCAGCTGGGCGGGTACAGGTGGCAGTCACCTGGCGGTTCTCTCTCACTCCGATGTTTCTCTCTCTCTCCCTCTCCATCCCTCTCTCTAAAATCAATGAAAAAAACATATCTTAGAGCGAGGATTTAAAAAAAAGTTTTTAAAAGGAAAATGTTAGGAGAGGCATTTTCCAAATAGAGTGCTCTTCAGGAGTAGAAAACAACCTCATGAGTAAGAATGAAGAGGAGAAGGGCCTTGGTTAGCCTGTGAGCCATATGGCTCTGTGATCAGGGAGCTGGGCTGCCATCCCAAACGGACACCGCCGGAGGCCAGCTCTTTAGCAGCAGGTGAAAAACAAAGGTCACTGTTAGCACTTCTGCTCGTCAGTACTGAAGATCCTGGCCGGGGTATTCAGGCAAAACGTAATTTAAAGGAACAAGACAAAACAAGTACCAAATATAAAGGAACTGCAGAATGCGGCAGGGATGAAGAACACGATAGGACCACTGCACTAGGAGTCCAAAGGAATCGACACGCAAATTTTCAGACATAACAACGAGAGATTAGTAAAATGGCCGGATATAAGACTAACGATCGGAAGCCAACTGTTGACACCAAAATATAAAAAAGACACCACTTACAATACTTATAATCACATAAGAAAATGTCAAGTATCTAGAAATGAAATTGAAAAAAGAGGTACAAGCTTTCTCTGGAATAAACTTACACATTTATGAAAAGATAGAAGATTTATAATGTGCATGGATAGAAAGAATGTTTTGTAGATTTCTTTTTTTTTTAAAGGTTCTTTATCTTCATTGTTGAAAATATTACAGATGTCCCCTTTTTACCCCCATTGATCCCCTCTACCCCACACCCACTCCACTCCCAGGCCTTCCCCACACCAGTGTCTGTGTCCATGGGTTATGCTTATAAACGTATCAGTTCTTTGATTAATCTCTCCCCGCCTTCCCTCTGAGACAGGTCAGTCTGTTCCATGCTTCTATGTCTTTGGATCCATTTTGTTCATCAGTTTATTTTATTACATTCCACATATGAGTGAGATCATGTGGTACTTGTCTTTCTCTGACTGGCTTATTTCACTCGGCATAATACTTTCTAGTTCCCTCCCTGCCATCCCAAAGGATAAAATATACTTCTTTTTTACAGGTGCGTAGTATCCATGGTGTGAATGTGCCACAGCTTTTTTATCCACTCATCTACTGATGGGCACTTGGGCTGTTTCCAGATCTCAGCTATTGTAAACTGTGCTGCTATGAACATGGGGTGCATAAGTTCTTTGTGATTGGGGTTTCGGGTTTCTTAGGATATATTTATTCCTAGAAGTGGGATCACTAGGTCAAATGTCAGGTCAATTTTTAATCTTTTGAGGAAACTCCACACTGCTTTCCATAGTGGCTGCACCAGTCTGCATTCCCAGCAGTGTGCTAGCTTCCCCTTTCTCCACACCCTGGCCAGCACTTGTAGTTTGTTGATTTGTTGCTGGAGCCATTCTGACAGGTGTGAAGTGATACCTCATTATGGTTTTAATTTGCATCTCTGATGATTAGTGACACAGCATTTTCTCATATGCCTCTTGGCCACCTGTGTGTCCTCTTTGGAGAAGTGTTTATTTAGTTCCTTTGCCCATTTTTTAATTGGCTTGTGTGTCTTCCTTTTGTTAAGTTGTATGAGTTCCTTATATATTTTGGATATTAACCCTTTATCAGATGTGTCGTTGACAAATATATTCTCCCATACATGGGCTCCCTTTTTGTTTTGTTGCTGGTTTCTTTTGCTGTGCAGAAGCTTTTTAGTTTGATGTAGGCCCATTTGTTTATTTTCCCCTTTGTTTCTCTTGCCCTAGGAGATGTATCAGCAAACATATTGCTATGAGAGATGTCTGAAATTTTGCGGCCTATGTTTTCCTCTAGAACTTTTATGGTTTCGTGTCTTACATTTAAGTCTTTTGTCCATTTTGAGTTTATTCTTGTGTATGGTGAAAGTTGGTGGTCTAGTTTCATTTTTTTTGCATGTACCTGTCCAATTTTCCCAACACCATTTATTGAAGAGACTGTCTTTACTCCATTGTATACTCTTGCCTCCTTTGTCAAATATTAATTGACCATAACGGTGTGGGTCAATTTCTGGGTTCTCTATTCTGTACCACTGATTGGCATGTCTGTTCTTGTGCCAGTGCCAGGCTGTTTTGATTACAGTGGCTTTGTAGTATAACTTGAAATCTGGTATTGTGATCCCTCCAACTTTGTTCTTCTTTCTCAAGATTTTGGTGGCTATTTGGGGTGTTTTTTGGTTCCATATAAATTTTTGAAGTGTATGTTCTAGATCTGTGAAATATGCTGTTGGTATTTTAATAGGGATTGCATTGAATTTGTAGATTGCTTTGGGTAATATGGACATTTTAATGATGTTAATTCTTCCAATCCATGAACATGGTATATTTTCCCATTTGTTTATATCTTCCTCTATTTCTTTTTTCGGTGTCCTGTAGTTTTCTGAGTACAGGTCTTTTACATCTTTGGTTAAATTTATTCCTAGTTATCTTAATTTTTTTAGTTGCAATTAGGTAAGTGGGATTTATTTTTAGTTTCTGTTTCTGAGAGTTCATTATTGGTGTATAAAAATGCCATAGATTTCTGGGTGTTAATTTTGTATCCTGCTACCTTGCTGAATTCACTTCTTAAATCTAGTAGTTGTTTGGTAGAGTCTTTAGGATTTTCTATATACAATATCATATCATCTGGAAATAATGACAGTTTTGTTTCCTCCTTTCCAATTTGGGTGCCTTTTATGTTTTCTTCTTGTCTGATCACTGTGGCTGGGACTTCCAGTACTATGTTGAATAAGAGTGGTAAAATGGAAACCCCTATCTTGTTCTTGTTCTTAGGGGAAGTGGTTTTAGTTTTTGCCCATTGAGTATGATATTGTCTGTAGGTTTGTCATACATGGCCTTTATTATGTTGAGATATGATCCCTCTATTCCCACTTTGCTGAGAGTTTTTATAAAAAATGACTGTTGGATTTTATCGAATGCTTTTTATGCATCTATTGATATGACCATGTGATTTTTGTCTTTTAATATGTTTATGTGATGTATCACATTTAATGATTTGCAAATATTATACCAGCCTTGCATCCCTGGAATAAATCCTACTTGGTCATGGTGTATGATCTTTTTAATATATTGCTGGATCCGATTTGCTAGTATTTTGTTGAGGATTTTAGCAACTATGTTCATCAGGGATATTGGCTGTAATTCTCTTTCTTTGTAGTGTCTTTAGCTGGTTTTGGAATTAGGGTAATGTTGGCCTTGTAAAAAGAGTTTGGAATTGTTCCTTTCTCTTGGATTTTTTGAAATAGTTTGAGGAGTGTAGGTGTTAATTCTTCTTTGAATGTTTGGTAAAACTCCCCTATAAAGCCATCCGGGCCAGGGCTTATGTGTGCTGGGAGCTCTTTAATTACTGCTTCAACTTCATCAGCAGTTATTGGCCTATTCAGGCTTTCTGACTCTTCCTGATTGAGTTTTGGAAGGTTGTATTTTTCTAGGAATTTATCCATTTCTCCCAGATTGTCCAACGTGGGGGCATATAGTTGTATTTTCTTACAATCCTTTATATTTCTGTTGGGTCAGTTATTTCACCTCTTTCATTTCTGATTTTGTTTACTCGGGTCCTCTCTTTGTTTCTTGATGAGTCTGGCTAAAGGTTCATCAGTCTTGTTTATCTTTTCAAAGAACCAGCTCCTGGTTTCATTGATCTTTTGTGTTGTTTTTTTCAGTCTCTATGTAATTTATTTCTGCTCTGATCTTTATTATTTCCTTCCTTCTGTTTACACTGGGCTTTTCTTGTTCTCTTTCTAAGTTTTTAAGTTGTAGGGTTAGAGAGTCTATTAGAACTTGTTCTTGTTTTTTTGAGGTAGGCCTGCAGTGCTATGAACTTCCCTCTCAGGACTGCTTTCGTTGTGTCCCATAGATTTGGAGTTGTTGTGTGTTCATTTTCATTTGTTTACAGGAAGTTTTTGATTCCTTTCTTGATCTCTTTGGTAACCCATTCATTGTTTTAAAACATACTTTTTAGCCACCATTTGTTTGAATGTTTTTTAGTGTTTTTATTGTGGTTGATTTCTAATTTCATGCCATTGTGGTACGAGAAGATGCTTGATATGATTTCAATCTTCTTGAACTTGTAGAGACTTGTTTTGTGTCCTAACATGTTGTCTTTTTTTGAGAATGTCCCATGTGCACTTGAGAAGAATGTATATTCTGCAGCTTTGGGGTAGAATGTTCTGTAAATGTCAGTTAAATCTATCTGCTCTAGTGTGTCATTTAGGGTCACAGTTTCCTTGTTGATTTTTTATCTCGAAGATCTATCCAGTCAAGTTAGTGGGGTGTTAAATTCCCCTAATATGACTGTATTGCTGTGGATCTCTCCCTTAAAGTCCTCCAGAAGTTTTTTTAAATAAATTTAGGTGCTCTTATATTGGGTAGATATATGTTTATCAGGGTTATATCCTCTTGTTGAATCGATCCCTTTAGTACTATGTAGTGACCTTTCTTGTCTCTTGTTATGGTCTTCATTTTGAAGTCTATTTTGTCCGATATGAGTATTGTTACTCCTGCATTTTTTTCATTTCCATTAGCATGGAAAAAATTTTTTCATCCCTTCACTCTCATCCTGTGTAAGTTTTTTGTTCTGAGGTGGGTCTCTTGTAGACAGCATATATTTGGGTCATGTTTTCTTATCGATTCAGCCACTCTATATCTTTTTATTGGGCATTTAATCCATTTACATTTAAGGTTATTACCAAAAGATACTTATCTACTGCCATTTTGTTTTTTCATGCCTATGTTTCTCATTCTCTCTATTTCTACTTCTAATTACAGAAGTCCCTTTAAAATTTCCTGCAATGCTGGTTTGGTGGTGATAAACTCCTTTAGCCTTTTTTTGTCTGGGAAGCTCTTTATTTCACCATCTATCTTGAATGACAAACTTGTTGTATTGAGTCTTCCTGGTTTCAGATACTTGCTTTGCATTACCTTGAATACTTCATGCCATTCCTTCTGGCCTGTAGAGTTTCTGATAAGAAGTCAGCTGATAGCTTTACAGGGGCCCTTTTGTAGGTAACAGATTGCTTTTCTCTAGCTTCCTTTAAGATTTTCTCTTTGTCTCGAATTCTTGGCATTTTAATTATGATGTGTCTGGGTGTGGGTCTCTTTGGATTCTTCTTGCTTGGGATTCTGTGTGCCTCTTGAACTTGTGTGACTTTTTCCTTGACCAGGTTAGGGGACTTTTCCGCCATTATTTCATCAAACAGGTTCTCTAACCCTTCCTTACTTTTGACCTCCTCTGCCACTCCTATAATGTGAATATTGTTATGTTTCATGTTGTCTCACAGCTCCCTTAGATTATCCTCCTGTTTTTTATTTGTTTTTTCTTTTTGGGTCTTTGATTGATTTTTTTTCTACCCTGTCCTCTAATTCACTGATCTGATCTTCAGCTTTCTCTAATCTGCTGTTTATTCCTTCCAATGCATTCTTTTATTTTTTTAAAAAATATATATCTTTATTGATTTCAGAGAGAGGAAGGGAGAGGGAGAGAGAGAGATAGAAGCATCAGTGATGAGAGAGTCATTGATTGGCTGCCTCCTGCACTCCCCTAACTGGGGATTGAGCCTGCAACCCAGGTATGGGCCCTGACCAGGAATCGAACTGCGGTCTCCTGGATCCTAGGCTGATGCTCAACTGCTGAGCCATGCCCTGCCTGGCCCAATGTATTATTTATTTCTGCTATGTCATTTTTAATTTCCTTTATAGTTTCCATATCTGTTTGGAGCTATCAGCTATCCTAGGCTTGAGGTCTCCACTGCTGGTGCCGGCTGTGTTTGGATAGGACCAAGATGCACACCAAAGTCTGCTTTTCCTAGGCCCAGGTACCAAAGCAGATCAGGTAAAGACTCAATGCACTCTGAGGTCTGCCTCTGCCTGCAGGATAATTAATCTGATTCTCTTAATGAGCCTCAGATAGTAGAAACTCCACAGGGTGGGGCTGCTGGTTGTTATCATTCTCTTAAAGAACCTCAGGCTGTAGCAACTCCTCAGGCAGGGCGAGAGGCTTTCCAGCAGGGTGGGGCAATTGTTTTTCACCTCAGGCAAAAGCCAAAAATTTTCCGCCCCAGAAAGATGTTCTCCACAATCTGGGGGAATGACTCTGCGCAGGAATCCAAACAGGTGTCCCCTGATCTCATTCTCCAGAGCCCACAATCAGACTCTCCTCACACAGCTCTACTCCACTCTGCCCTCCCTCCACCAGAGCCCAAGGTGAGTGGCTGCACATGAAACTTTGTCCATTGGCCCTTTAAGACGGTGCCTGCATTTCCAGCCATCTCTCCCTGGCAGACAGAAACCCTGCTGCTTTTCACAGCCAGATACTATGTGGGCAGCTTTCTCAGCTCTGTTGCTTTGGACTGGGAAGCCCAGCCTGGGATTTAGACTCCAGAGTACTCAGTGGGAACCCCCACAGCTGAGATCTCCTTCTGGACCTTGAGCTGCTGCCTGTGGGAGCCCTCTCGCCTCCGCACTTCCTACCTGTCTCTGTGGAGTCTCCACTTTTCCTCCTTGGTCATGAGGGTGCTGTCCAGCTCTTCTTCAGTTGTTTTTCAGGATGGTTTTTCTATGTTTTAGTTGTAAATCCAGTTTGGTCCCAGGAGAGTGTCAGTGTAGCTTCCCCTCAGTCCGCTGTCATCTTGGACCTCAATTCTTCCATGTCAATCTATAGATTAAATACAATTACAGTATAATTCCAACACACATTTTCTTAAAATGTGATAATATGATTCTCAATAAATAAATAAATAAATTAGTCAAGTGAAGGTCTAGCTAGGACACCTTTGAAAATGCAGAGTAGAGTGAGGGATAAGTCCAAGTATCTTGCCAGCCAGATATGTGGAATTATTCTGAAGTTGACTTGAGCAAGAGTATGGTATTCTCATGAGAGAACCCAACTGGCAAAGGGGATAGAACAGGGAACAGAGAAACAGATTCACACAAGCAGAAATCAGATAAATCGTGCAGATGTCTCATTAGATTAGTGAGGAAAGGAGGGGCTGTTCAATAAATGTAATTAGGAAAAATGATTATCAAGATGGGAAATGTTGAATTGTGGATGTATTACCCACCATATTAAAAACTCAGCTCTAAATATATATAGTAAGTTCTTAAGTGTTCAAAGGAAAATCTTAAAATTGTTAGGAGAAAATAAAGATGATAATCTATTAAAATTTAAGTTAAGGTTAAATTTGTTAAGATACAAAAACATTGCTCAGGAATAAACAACCAATGTATCTTATTAAAATTAAATGTGTTTTTCTTTAAAAGACACCTTAAAATGAGAAAACATGGCAGGGGCTGAGAAATGATATACTCAATACACACACTGGCAAATGATTGGTGCAAGAACATGAAAAAATCTATAAATCAATATGAAAAGCACAAACATCATAATATAAAAATGATTTACAGGCTTTTTAGTGAAATGTAGGCACATGTTCCCAATAAACTTGGGGAGAGTTGTTCAATGTCATTATCAAATACAAAAATCCAAAACATGGCCATACAGAGTTATAATTTTACACCTAAATAACAACTTTTTTAACACCTAAAATTAAACATTTATCTGCATTATCTCCAGTTATTCACTCTATGGGTTATCCTGCAACCCAAAGGAAAGCTGGCCATAGCAACCTGACCATTGCAAATGCTTAGAATGGTCCAGATGCCCACCGAGGGGATGGATGAAAAAACTATTGTTATCACACAATGAGCATCACACAGCCATCAAAAGGAGAGAAAAGATAACACGATGTATGAATCTTTCTCAGTATAATTTTAAGTGGGAAACAATTCCAAAACGTCATATACAGCAATGCCTTGTATATTTAGTTGAAAACTATGTAAAACTAAAATTAATGTGTGAATTTGTGTGTAAACACACAAAAATTATTATTTTTTTTAGGAATAGATATAAAAACAAAATATATATTGTTAAAAGCAAGGAAAAGATGAACTTAGAATTCATGAAAGTTAGCTGACATGTGAGGAGGTGGTTGCAGGTTATGGTTCAGGTACTAGCTTGTGGTACAGGTGACGATCTAGGACATTTATATGGTATAACATGAGGTGAAAACAGATTTTAATACTTGATAAGAAACTAAGGTGGTTATGTGTGGACCAATAATGAATGCGTCATAATATTAATGTAACATTAGTTTATATTTGTAGGTTACCCATATGGCAATGACCATAAAGGAAATGCTTGGCTATTGTGTCTATCTTAAATTAACATGTTTTGTTCTTCAAAAGTCACATATAATTTTTTTAACCAATGTCATCCCAATAAATTCAATAAAAAAACTTTAAAAGCCACTTCTCTACTAAATAAATAAATAAATAAATAAATAAATAAATAAATAAATAAAAAGGTAAAAGGATAAATTCCAATAAAGACAATTTTGGAATGGTTAATTCAGCAAAGGAACAATAAGCCCCAATTCAGGCTCATGGTTAATTCTGGGCAGGAGGGTGGAGGTTGAATAAGTGAAAGCACGGTGCAGGCCTTAAAGCTACTAGTAATACTCTGGCGATTGAGCTTGGAGGGACGCAGCGTGCTCCTGGTGACTGCACTATTGTCATGTGCAGTGTTTGCATGCAGGTCATTGTGTGCATATCTGCAGGCTCTGGGCCAGGCCACTGCAAATCACCAGTGTCCACTAAAGTAGCTTCTAGTTGTGTGAGGTCTATGCTTCCCACTGATGTTGGGGTTAAATAATTTATTACATATAGACACATCAGAACAGGGTCCGCACATGGTAATTCCTCAATGTTAGCTGTTATCTTTATTGCAAATCCCCATAAAAGCCATGTGTATACTGTTTAATCAGCAAAACAATCTTCTGAAGTCGGTATCTTTAACATTTTACAGAGAAAAGGTTTTATGCTTTCCAATTTAAATGGCATTCTCTTGGTCATATTTTTAATGTGAAATAGAGTCAGAAGCCGCATCATTATACTCTAAATAATGATCGGTTTACTATAAAATGCCTACGGAGAACTGTGTGACAGGGAAAGCAGCGTGCCACGGTCTTCAGGGTAAACGCGCCCAGCCTGGTCTGCTGCCAGCAGGCCGGTGACTGTGGCCACGTTAACCTGTGGGCCTCAGGAGGTGACTGGGGTCGGGTGGGTGTTTGTCTCAGCACGATTCTAGCTCAGGGCTGTGTCACATCTTCGATGTTCACCACTGACATTTGTGTAAGGTTTGACGGGGGGGGGCATACCCCGTGTTCATTGTCCAAGGCAGTCCTGCTCCTGTTGGTCATTGCTTACCCCTTATCCCTTTCACGCTTACTTTGTTTTTCGTCTTGTTTCGTGTGTGCCAGTATAAAACCATTTAGTATTTTTCTCTTTCCAGCACTTTATTTTAAATTAGGAAAAACAAAACCCGCGTCTCTGTTCTAGGACGGGCGCTTTCTGAAGCGGTGCACCGAGCGCAGCCAAGCCTCCGTAGAGAACACAGGGTAATCTCCATCGGCTCCACCCCAGTGGCTCAGCCGTGATGTTATGTTGTACAGCTTTATCACTGAAGATGCTTTACTATTTTGCAACCTCTGGAGTTTAATCCGGGGAACCAGAAAGAAAGACGAGACTCCTCATAGTTCCACTGTTACTTAAGAAACCCTTAGATTATCTAGGAAGCAGTGACTAGAAGTCAGTCGGCACCACTGCTACACTGGTGAAGTGGAGCTGGGCCTCAGAAGTGGACAGTGGAGCCGTCCCCAGTTACCTGGTGGGGCAAATAAAAATGCCAGTAGGTCTTGCAGATTGTTTTCTGTAACATATGACAGACAGGCGCTGGGTTCCTGGACGAGGGGCGGAGGTCCAGAGCCAGCGGCCGGGGGACTGCAAACACGCTTCACTGATTCCCATCTACCAGGCGGCCTTTGCAGGAGCAACCACATAATGGGGTAAAGCTGCTAAAGCACCGTCCCTGTTGACGAGCAAGTGTTAAAATGCTGAGCCCTCAAGTTAGCTGACCATGGAAATAATATATATTTACGTAAGTGACAATTCAATGTATTTCATATGCTTCAGACAGTCCTCAAACTATACTGTGGAAGGAAGACCAGCAGAATCCAAGTGCAAAGGCAGTAATATTCCTGGGAGTGTTCATGTTATTTTTAAGGTAAATAAACATTCCTACAGGAAGTTGGGTGGACAATGAAAAAATAAACATCACAATTTAGAAGGATTCCAACATCCATTCAAATAACATGAATTCTATACCTATTACGTGTAAGGACTCCGTTAGGTATTGGATGTTATGATCGTAAAGACAAAAATAAAAATATTAAGTCATTTTCATAGAAAATGAAGGGTTTTGACCATAGAAAAGGTGCAACAGTTATTGCCCTCCTGCCGCCAGGACGTCTGAAGAGCAGCAGAAAGCGCGAGGACGCGGCTGCCCGCAGAGGAAGCGCAGGGCCGGGCTGAGCCTCCGGAAGGCCCCGCCACGGGCTGTCTGCGGGCGGTCACAAGTCACCAAGTGCCTGCCCTCTCCTCATAACTCGCCCTCCCTAGACAAGTATCCCAATGAAAGGCTCTTCTTTTTATCTAAAACAATGTACCCTTAAATGTTATGTTCAGATTGTTTACTGAGACACAATTCTCCTATATTGGTAGCAATTATGACATAAAAATACAGGTGACCTCACAGATGATAATGGCAGTTTTATTACTGTACTTCCTGAAAAGCCCCGTTCAGTAATAATTTAATGAGGTGTATTGAGAAGTTCATCAGATGCCAATCACCTGTAAATAAAAATTGATTTCGTCAGGCCAGAAATGTGGACTATTTATATGTCCAACTCTGCACCAAGTAGCGGTGGGAGCGTTGCCCTGGGCACTCTCTCCGTTATCTCCCCTGTCTGTCGCCTGCTGGTTATTCCCTTTGTGACAGGAAACACCGGGAATAAATGACCTTGGAACCTCAGTGTCACTTGAAGACTGGACAGCAACCAGCATTTTCTTAGCAAACATTTAGAAGCTTCCAGTGGAAGAAACGCGGGACATTGGACCACGGATGTGCTAGCATCAGGGAATCTTAGGGCGCTCAGCCTTACAAACAGCATTGAAGTGTTTAAGGGAGGAAAACGTTTAGCAGACTGAAGTACTTAGGAACGGAGGGTTTTGTTTTAAGAACCCTACATTTCAAACCTATTGTTTTAAAAGATATTTTATTTTACTTCTTAAACTTATTTTTGAGAGGAAAAGGATAAACATGTGAGAAAAAAACCTTACAGAAAAATAACTTGCATAATTCTTTTCAGGAAACTATGAATCAGTTCAATAACGAGTCAATATACGATTTTCAAAAGTCTGTGTTTTAACTCATTTATTGGTTGTATACTAACTTGAAAAAATAACATTAGGAAATGGAAGGGTTCTGAGAAAATTTCAGCCTGAATACAATAACGCGATTTTCTTTCCCCAGAAGTTGACTGTGTGTGCATGTGTGCGCGCGCGCGTGTGCACGTGCGTGCGTGTATGTGTGCCTGTGTGCGCGTGTGTATGTGCATATGCGTGCGTGTATGTGTGCATGTGTGTGCGTGTGTACGTGCATATGCGTGCGTGCGCGTGCGCGCGTGTGCTCGCGCAGGCCCGGACGTTGGGAATGGGGCGAGGGCGGGCTCTGCCCACCAGCTAAGCCGGGAGGATGCCGGGGCCTGAGAGCCGGGCGCTGAGCGCGGGCGGCCGGGCGGAGGAGAGGACCTGGTGCCGGGCAGGTGACAGCCGCTGGACGCCGTCCCGGGGCACCCAGAGCCGGGTCTCAGCCCCACGCATTGGCTCACCCGCGCGCGTTCCCTTAGCCCGCGTCTCCGAGTTTCTGCCGTTTCCCAGGCACTGACCTGGTCCTGCGGACACACTGGGAACAAACAGACACGGTCCTTATCGCGCGGAATTACCCTCCAGTGGGGTTTGGGTGGCGGCTTGCGAGAGTAGGAAATCGTCAAATCCAAACACATTCTCCTTCAGGAGAGCCTCGGAGTGAAGGGCCCGCAGCGAGCACGGTGTAGCCAGAGGCGGCGCAGAGCCGAGGCTGGACGGCAGGGGGGGCGGGAGGGGGACGCGGAGGAGGCACGGTCGTCCTCGGGCCGCTGCTGGGGCCAGGGCCCGGGCGGCTGGACCCCGCCCTGAACGGGGCACCGGGAAGGGGCGCCGCGGGGAGAGCTGCGGGGGGACGGGGCCCTGCCGGCGGGAAGGGGCGCTGGGGCGGGGACGGGGCGCTGCGGGCAGGAAGGGGCCCTGCGGGCGGGAAGGGGCCCTGGGGCGGGGACGGGGCGCTGCGGGCTGGACGGGCCCTGCGGCTCCGGCTGGAGAGCGGCCCGCGCCCCCAGGGTGAGGCTGGGACGGGCCCGCCGGGGAACCACTCGGCGCTGGGGGCCCGGCCGGCGGGGACCCTCGGACAGCGTCTGAAGGGCCGTCAGCAGAACCCGAGGAGGGCGAATCCTTGCGGGCAGGGCCAACCGAGCCCGAATCAAGGCGGCCGCAGAGCTGCTCTACAGAAGCCAAAAAGTAAGTCTTCAAGGATGAGCCTGCTTTGCACGTAACTTGTCTACAAAATCAAACCTCAAAACCCTGAAAGAAAGAAAACAAAACGTAATAGCAAAACGCCACGCGCTCAGCCAAGAAGCACGCAGGACGCAGAAACGACGCGGTGGCCAGGGCGCGGCCCGCGGAGCAGCGGGGGCGGGCGCAGGGGCAGGAGGCCCGCAGGTTACCGCGTCTGAACCGCGACAGTTAATGACTCGAGGACGCGGGAGCGGAGCGCGGGGAGAGGAAACGCGCAGGAAGGAAAGAGCTGGAGAGCGCTAGCGATGGAGACGCCGACTGAAGGAGCAGTTCAGGGGACAGGCTGCGTGGAGACTGGTCCTGGGAGAACATATCCGGGAACTTGACTACATGGTAAAATGAACTATCCAAACGAGGCGAAAGCGAAGCAAAACCGAGCCTGACGACCGACCGGGCGCGTAAGAAACGGCCCAGGGCGCTGACCGGGCCTCCGCTGTGCGGGGCGGGCCGCGGCCGCTGCGGCTCCCGAGCTCGGCTGCGCAGGCGAGCAGCTGGTCCACCCGTCCTGCCGTCCGTCCGTCCACCCTGCTTCCCTGCAGCCGGTCCTGCCGTCCGTCCGTCCACCCTGCTTCCCTGCAGCCGGTCCTGCCGTCCGTCCGTCCATCTGCTTCCCTGCAGCCGGTCCTGCCGTCCGTCCATCTGCTTCCCTGCAGCCGGTCCTGCCGTCCGTCCGTCCATCTGCTTCCCTGCAGCACGGCCGCCGGTCCCAAAGCCCTCCCTCATAAACTTTAAATTCTGTTTCAGGGTCCGTTTCTTAGAGACCCCAAAATATAATAACGATTATTAAAATATAAGTCAAAGTGGTGTAGCCAGTATGCTAACAGTTGAGATAAAATGGAATATTACAGGAAAATATGCACTTAATTAAAAAGGAGGCAGGAAGGGGAAAAGCCAGTGGGATAAGCAGAGAAACATTTGAGTACGGTTGATTTAACCTAATCACACTAAAATTTTATTGAGTGAAGGATCTAATTATTCTAACAAAGTGGAAGTTTTAAATACCGAGATCCTGATCATTTTAAAGAAAGTAAATTTTTAGCATAAGGTGATTATTTTAATGTAAAATATCACAGCTCCCCGCTCACAGTAACTCAGCAGTGGCTGCATTACTCTCAGAACAAGTGGCTTCCTGACAGGGACCCTCGCCAAAGACGGAGAGAAACGCTTCAAAGAGAGGAAGGGAACTTACTAAGTAAGAAGCGAGCCCGCTCTCCGCGATGCACCTGACCACGCAGGTAAAAACACGCCGAGCAAAGGCTGACAGCTGAAAGCGGACAAGTCTGCGATAAGAGTAAGAGTTTCCAACGCTCAGGGATTAACAGGGCAAGTGGAGAGAAAGCCCCTGGGGTCGGGGAGGCCTGCACGCGTTGTCAAGCAGGCTGTGGGAGTGAGTTTTCCGGAGCGTCCCTGCAGCGGCTGAGACGGCCACTCCCGGCGCGCGGCGCCCCCGACGGCCTGCACTGTGGTCAGCAAGGCGGCTTGTTCAGGGGGACGGGTGACCCAGAGCGTGCGCTGGCGACGCTGGAAGGAAACTGGAAATTAATACAAAGAATAAAAATGGCCGAGGGCCTGTGAAATTAGAGCGCGGCTTCTATACGCCTGCAGATAACAGAAGAAGCCACAAGAGCAAGTAGAAAATACTGTGAAACGAGTGAGGGCGGCAGCCAATGCATCAGTTTGTGCGATGCTAATGAAGTGGAGATCTGAGGGAAATGTGTGGCTTTGAACGCTTTAAAAAGAGCGTATTTCTAAAACCAGCCACAAGCGCTCACCTTTAGCCACGGACAAGAGGAGAAGGGAAGCGGGGAGAAGAGGGGGAGGAGGGGGAGGGGAAGGAAGAGTGAATTACATGCTGGTGAGTAGAAGGAAGGAGGGAATAAAGAGGAAGGTCACAGCCGGAAGTTACAAAATAAAATACGGAAAACAATAAAAATGATTAAAGCAAATGCAGATTTTCCGAAAATGTCAAAAAATGGAGGGAAAATCTAGTTATCAAGGAAAATAGACACACGAGACATAAATTCCTAATACCAGGAAGGAGAGGGCGCGGCCGTTACCGGGGTTTACATGTGTTCAAAGGGTACTGAGGGCAGAGCAAGTTTATGCCCATCTGTAGACTGTCTTAGATGGCGAACAAATTTGTCATGAACACAGCTTCTCAAAACTGACTCAGAAAGAAACACAGCACCTTTCCTCAACAAAGTTAATTAACTTTTAATTAATGATCATTTGTCACAATGATATTTTAGATCCAGATGAGTTCACTGCGAATTTTTACCAAGCATTCAGTGAAAGCTCATTTCTACAAAACTCATGCAGGAAAGACAGGAGGAGGAAATACTTAAAAGATAAAGGCAGCATTACTCCAACGTCAAAACCAGACAGTGGCACCCAGAAGAAAGACATCCACAGCCTAATATCTTTTGTGATGACAGATGCAAAATCTTTTTCATAATATTAGCAAATCAAATTTAATAGTGTATTGAAATGACAACCCACCTAACCAAATGGGATCTAGCCCAGGAATGTAGGCTGTTAACATTTTAAAAGTATTCAATGTACTTGACTAAATTACTAAAACAAAATATGATTGTCTCAACAAAAGCAAAAGAAAACCTTTGGCAAAATGCAACATCCATTCTTTTTTTTTTTTTAATATATCTTTATTGATTTCAGAGAGAGGAAAGGAGAGAGGGAGAGAGAGAGAGAAACATCAGTGATGAGAGAGTCATTGATCGGCTTCCTCCTGCACACCCCTGACTGGGGATCGAGCCCGCAACCCAGGCATGCACCCTGACCAGGAATCGAACCCTGATCGCCTGGACCCTAGGTTGGCGCTCAGCCGCTGAGCCACGCCCGGTGGGGCGCAACATCTGTTCTTAAAAGAGACTCACAGCAAATCAATCATTTTGAACTTTTTCAGGTTGAAAATAGACATCTATAAAATTTTAATGCTAAAATTTTCCTCAAGAATAGCATGGGCAGTCTCCCCATGAGGTTAGAAAGCACCAAGAATGCTAATCTCACCACTTAGCGTGAACATTGTGCTGGAGGTCAGAGCAAGTCACTAAGGAAAGAAAGAAAAAGGCAGACACACTAGAAAGCAGAAGTGAAATGTCTTTATGAATAGACAACATGATCATGCTGCAGAAGATTCTTAGAAAACTACAAATAGCTACCAGAATGATTTTAGTAAGATCATTTGACACAGGTCAATGTGTAAAATTAATTGTATTGCTACAGATCTACAAATGAAAATAGGTAATCAATATTTTTTAAAGTTATGATTTATAGCAGCATACAACAAGATGTAGTTAGGTATAATTTAAAAATATGAGCAAAAGCCCTGGTCAGAGGGCTGGCCAAAAGGTGGCTTGTTGGATTTCCAGTCAGGATACAGACCAAGGTTTTGGATTTCATCCCCAGTCAGGGCTCATGTGGGAGGCAACCAATTGATGTCTTTCTTTCTTCCTTCCTTCCTTTCTTTTTCTCTTCCTTTCTTCCTCTCTTCCTTTCTCTCTCTCTCTCTCCCCCCCCCCCCCCCATCCTCTCTAACAATCAATGGTAAAAATATATCCTCAGGTGAGGATTAAAAAAAAATACGTGCAAGACTGGGAATGGAAAATTACAAAGCAGAGCTGAGAGAAGCACAGCATATCGACAGAGCAGAAGACTCCGTGTTGTTAAGATTTCAATCATCCCACACAGTGCTGGTGGAAATGTAAATTGGTACAACTTTGAAAATGCTTTGGCACTTTCTTGAAAAGTTAAATGACATTTATCATAAGTATTTATTTACATCCTTAGGCATTTGTCCAAGAGAAATGATAAACATATGTCCACAAAGATATTTGTATATAAATGTTTACAGAAGTGTTAAGAACGGCCGATATTAGAAATCAGCCTACCCGGCAAAAGGGCGAATCAACTCTAGCATATTCATACAACAGGATACTACTCAGCAACAAGAAAGAACCAACAGCTGATACAACGGCATGAATGCATCTCGAAGTAGTAGTATGCTGAGTGAAAGGAGGCAGGTACCAAAGAACACATACTTATGCTTCCATTTAAATTAAATGCCAGAATGTAAACACAATGAAATTAAACGTAAAGAATATACAAAAAGGAAAATAAATAAGTAAGTAAATAAATTAAATGACAGAAAACAAGGAAGCAGAACAGTTGGTGGTGGTGGCCTGTTGGGTTCATGGTGTACTGGCAACAGGCACTCGGAAACCTTCTGTGGTGATGGGCATGTTCTGTATCTCTACTGGGTGCAGGTATGTGGATGGACACACAGGGGGTGTATATTTGTGAAAGCTCAACAAAATGTATACCTAAAATGGGTGCATTTTATAGTATGTAAATTATAGCTAAAATTTAATTAAAAAGTAGAGTATAAAAAATAGGTTGGAATACATGACCTGGATTGAGAGTGAGAAGAGCAGTGAAAGACATATTTGGAATTACATATAAATTTTACATTTCAAGACTTTATTCTGCTCCTCAGGCTGTTGTAATATCAAATTCTCAAATTTAGTTTTAAACACTCAACTGTATGAATCATTTTACTATTGCATCACCTAACTAGACATATACGGGACTTATTTAAAAATCTGGATATGAATTAACAGATTTACAGGGGTAGATAAACTTGGCCTGATTTGAGAATGGTTGCCTGAGCAATCAGGTCCTATTGGGAAGTCTGCTCACGAAACTATTAGAACAAACTGAGTGAACAAACCATAAATACAATAGACTGAAGTGTTCTGGATGGGACGTTTCTATGGTGGCATGATAAGTGCTTCTCTTTTACGTTTAGAAATACATTTTTTCTTACGATACCATTTGAGCAATGATGGACGAGCAATGAACTCTCCTTTCTCATGTATGATGATCCTCCTCTGCATTAACAAACTCTAAAAGGTGACACAGCCTTACAGTGTTCAAAGCATTTCTATGTAAAAGTATCTATTAGCTTTATTCATTATATTAGCAATGGACAGTACATGAGCTTTATTTACATTGGCTTTATTACAGCTCCTATTTTATTTTATTATTTAAATATATCTTTATTGATTTCAGATAGAGGAAAGGAGAGGGAGAGAGAGAGAGAGAAACCTCAACGATGAGAGTTACTGACCGGCTGCCTCCTGCACGCCCCCGACTTCGGATCGAGCCCACAACCCGGGCACGTGCCCTGACCGGGAATCGAACCCGATCTCCTGGATCCTAGGTCGATGCTCAACCGCTGAGCCACGCCGGCCGGGCTACAGCTCCTGTTTTAGAGATGAGGAATGTTGTTTCCAGAAGTGAAGGTGAAGAGGACCCAGCAGCACTGACGCTGTCTGAAGGCTTACCATGTGTGAGCATTAGCACACAGGGCCTGCCCGAGGCCGTCCGCACAGCAGCCTGGAGAGGTAAGGGGCAGCCTCCGACAGTAGAGAAGACGCAGAGGCTCAGGAGGTGTCCCGGCTGGTGCAGATTTGGTAAAGGGCAGAGCCAGTGTTGGAAGCCAAGTGTCTTCTTTAAATAACCTGTGTGTTTCACCAATTACCCCGCCTTGTGAGAAAGTATGAAGACACATGCTTTGAATCCAGCATTTGATATTCCAAATTTAGTTTTTGCCACTGTGCATCTGTTGGTCAAAGTTGATATTCCTCAACCCATTTCAAATTAGTTTTATAATATGCTTTAATTAATTCCCAAGCTTGCAGATTATTAGTCACTCATTTTATATGGCAAAGAATAGTTAAATTAATATATAATTTTATCAGTGACATGGTTCAAACCAAGCTCTTTTCTATATTTTGCAGATTTTTATAGACTGCATTCAGAGAAAGTTACATAAAAGAATAGTTATCTTGTCCTTTTTTGTAACTTTTGACAATTGACTCTAGTTTTCTATTCTGGGACATACCTGTCTTAATTATTGGCACATAATACAGCAAGTTCTTTCTCCAGATGTCAGTATTGGCGTTTCTCATGCTGCAGGGCACTAGTTTCCCTCCCAGAGTCCACAACTTCCTTCACTGAGACTCATGACTCCAAATTCATAGTCCCAGGATTCTATGGTAGGTAACTGGGACTTATAAGAAGGCAATTTTAAAAAAATTTATGCTCAAATAAATAAGATAAGTAAGTTTATAACAAGAGAGTACAAAGTAGTCTTATACAAAGTACAGATAAGAGTTAGTTTTTTGTGGGAATCAGCAGACAACTAACAGGGTCATTTTGTTTCTACAATGCTGTCTACAATGAAAAGAATCATGGACTCAGATGAACTCCTGGAAGAAGCTTGGAAGTAGCTGAACAAATTACAGTCTCCTTTTAAGAATAAAGCAGTAGGGCTGGCCTTTAACCACTAATGTATCTCATTTAAATAGAACTTGATATCTTACCAGACACTGAAATGCTTTTAATTTTTGAAACAAGGCACTGGCTGACTCAGTATTTAGGGATTTCATTTTCTGGGATTAGATTTGTTCTCATTTATTAACAGTTGGCAGCACTTTTCTGTTTATAACTGAGAGGAGAAAATTCTGGACACTGTGAACCTAATTAATAATTTTGAAATGATTTTAATGAGTTTATAAATTGCACAAGTCCTTAAAGTATTGTTTTATTTTTCTTTGGTTTTATAGTTCATGACATTTCAGAGAATTTTTAAAAAATCACACATATTCAGATTTAACCAAGTGAAAAACTTTACTAATTTATCTAAAAATTACCTAGGTTCAGGCGAAGCTTGTGTCATTTTCTAGAGTTTTGTTTGTGTAGGTTTGACCTCCCAAAGCTTGAGACCTCACAGGTTAAATTCAAGCAGATGTTAAGAGTCCCAACAGGCTTGCGCAGTGAGTTCTGACCCGCGAGGCAGTGTTGCCTGAAGGGGGCAGTGCTCTCCTGGTGGGAGGAATCTCTAAGGGTAAAGTTTTGGAGGCTGCAGTGACTAGGAAAAGAGCCAACAAGGATGAAACACCTCGCTCAGCCCGTAGGGGCAGGCGGCCCTCAGCGCGTGGGCAGGTGCAGCCCTTTTGCTTCCTAGCAATGTAGTGACAGGCCGTTAACAGGGCATCTTCGTCTATCTTACCCTCGTAGATAATTTAAGAAAACAGAGACTTGACCTTTGAACAGTTGAAAACATATCTAACTACTTGAACATATTTCCTAAATGTACTGCCCTTGCAGAGGAATGACAAAAATTGCTACGTTTACTAGCTAAACCTAGGAACGCTTCTTTGGGAAGAATGGCCTTCATCTAGGAAAATCCCTTAATGCTCCCCTCAAGGGTCCAGGGTGGGGCCTCGTGGTGTGGGTTTGGAGACTAGGAAAAGGCCTCGCTTTCTGCAAAAGAAGAAAACAAACAGGAGCCGGGAGACAGGATGGCGTCTTGAATCGCGAGAGAGCCCGGGGTCTAATTAGTTGAAACATTGAAATGGTTGAAGAGTGGAGAGTTCTGTACTTCATTTGTCTCTCTAACCTGTTAGGAATCTCCACACAAAAACCCCTGCTCTTGCCGATTGCTTCATGTGCGCGACATTTGGGGGGGCATCAGCCGACAGGCAGTCATTGTCTCACTTGGCAAACAAAGGAACAAATGGGTGAACGAATCGATGACACTTGCGTGCACTCTGTGACCCTGTTGACAACTACACAACCTAGGCTCTGAGAGTGACAGGCCGCTCTGCCCGGGACATGCCTGGCCCTTCCCCAGCCGCCCTGCCCGCGCCTGACCTGCAGCCTCAGGCCGCAGGGTGCTGCTGGCAGGTTCCCACCCGCCTTCCTGCGGGGCTGTCAGTGGCGCTCACCAGCCGCTCCGTGTCCTGACCGTGTCCAGCTTCCTTCAGTGAACTGAAATGACTGGTGTGAGCTGAGGACATAGATAGGCGATCATTTAAAATAATGCCCCAAACCAGTAAGAACACCGCGCCGGCCAGGGCTGCGGGAGACCCACAGCTGACCTGTGTGGCTCGTCTGCCCCGACTCTCGCCCCAGGCGGCGGCGGCGCTCTTCTGCAGCCTGTCAGGTGCGCTCTTGGTGGCGGAGATTACTAAGAGGACAGAGCCAGCTCCTATTTGAGGAGACCGGGAAATGCTGCAGGGGCTCATGAGAAGCGAAGCAAGGCGGGTCTGAGAGGCTGGGGCAGGAGAAGTCGGGACAATGGAGGCGGTGAGAACACTTCAGGTCAGGAAACAGTTTCGGCAGCGACACGTGGACTCGAGTGAAATTTATTTCAGGTCAGCAGTGTCTTGGAGTGCGCCACAGGAGTGCAACCGAAAGAAACGTCGGTGTTACTCTGAACCTCGGCTAACAGACACAGGACCGCTTCACGGGCTCCAATGTGTGTTAAGGAAGACGCTCCTCTGAAAATGACACTTCCGATTTTTATTTTTTTGCTTAGGGATATCACTGCCACAAAATGTTGAAGAGCAGAAAATTCATTAAAAGCGCGCAGAACAACACATCAACGTGCGTTTTAAAGGTCGCTCCGCCGTGGAGAGATGGTAGCTCTCAGCTCCGTCAAGCAGCCGTGGGGAGGCCCCGCCTGATGGCCGGGAGGCGGGAGCGCGGCCACGCTGTGCGCAGCGGCGGGAGCAAAACGCACTTTCACTGCTCGCCAACTGTGCGGCCTCGGGGCCCTGCTGGTGCCCCCTCGGGGCGCCCCCGCCCCGCTGCACCCGCCGCGCCCCCGCCCCGCCCCACCTGCTGCGCCCCCGCCGAGCCCCACCCGCTGCGCGGTGAGAATGCGGCCGTCCAGGGTCACAGCTCGCCGCGCCAACGTTTTCTGTGTCCCCAGCAACTCAAATGTGAATTTCAATGAAAACGAATGAATGAAGAGCTTATTTCCCAGGAAGTAAAATACAAAAATTGCATTGAAGGAAACGTCCCTCAAAATTAGACGTAGTGGGGGTTCAAGGAGCTGCCCTCCTGCAGTCACAGGTTCGCTGCTTCGTTCAATACGCGCCGGGCCCGTGGTTAGAAAGGCGGCTAAGGCCCCGCCCGGCCCCCAGCACACTGAGCAACGCTCACGATTCCTCTGGGAACTTTGCGGCCCCGCCCGGGCCCCCACCTGCGCCCCACCTGCGCCCCATCTGGGCCCCACCTGCGCCCCATCTGCGCCCCACCTGCGCCCCACCTGCCCCCCCTCCCCAGCGCGGAGTCAGGGTCCCCGCTCAGGGGCGCGTGAGGCCCGCTCCGAGGCGTTTTTACGAGCCTCGGTCCTACTTTTAGGAGGTCGCTGCAGACTCGCGGGGTGCTCGGGCTGCGGCCTGACGCAGGTTACAAAAGGTTTCAAAGCGCAGCGGCCGGCGGCGCTGACTGAATCGCGGCCTCGCCGTCCCCTCCGCGACCGCAGGTGTCCCTTGGAGCTCCCGTCGGTTCAGCCTCGTCGCTTTATTTCCCAGGCGTTTGCCGAGCGCCTGCTGGAGCCCGGCGCTGGTCTGGGAGCGGCGGTCCCGAGGAAGGGCGGGCGCCCTGCGGGGCCGCCGTCTAGGCCGCCGAGGCCCTACCTGCCGCCGTCTAGGGTTAGCTCAGCCCGTCGGGTCCGCGTCTGGCAGGCTCGGGGCGCCTGGCTCCTCGCAGCGGGGTCCCCTCTCGCCTCACTCGGGGCGACAACCGCAGTTTGTCTTAGCTGGTCGTCGCCCGGGCGTCTCCTGCCTTCATCAAAGCGCACTGACAGAGGGCTGGGCATTCTTCTGTTTCAGAACGTGCGCAGGTGAGAGGGTCGCGCCTGGGCCTGTGCCGAGCGCCCCGCCCCCGGCAGCGCGGGAGCCGCGCACTGTCCACTGCACATCCCTCGGTGGTTTCAGTTTCACAAACCTACCGCTTTCTCTGTTTCGGGAAAACAGTAAGCATACTAACCTTTTGAGCCAACGCCCAAGGGGATGTGCCAGGCGAATATATCCTCAGAAGAGGCTGTCAGATATTGGGTGTAACTCGCGGGAGCTGTGTAAGAAGTGCAGGTGCTTTCCTCGTGCAGACGGATGGACCGGTCAGAGGACAGGGCTCCCAGCCCTGCCCCGCAGAATAGGACAGGAAGGGGAGACCTGCTCCTCGCGAGGGCTGCAGCCCCGAACAACCCCCGGATTTCAGCAGAGACTTGCTAATTCCCATAAATCACTGCAGTCAAGGACTTTGAGTATAAAACAGGGAATTTTTGAGGGACACCATTATGTTTTATTTTATTTATTTGTTTTTTAATCCTCACCAGAGGATATTTTTTCATCGCTTAGCAGAGAAAGTGGAGGGGAGAGAGATAGAAACAGCAACGTGAAAGAGACACGTCGATTGGTTGCCTCCCACTCGAGCCTGCAAGAGAGGCACGTCCCTGGACCAGAATCAAACCTGAGACAAGGCCGGTGCTCTAACCACTGAGAACCTGGCCAGGGCGACAGACACCATTTAAAACAGTGAATAGACCTCAGAAGTTGATTTAACTTCCAAAGAACCTGAGTCAGATAAACAAGTCTGACCCCCATGATTTCTGATTTTTGTAATGTTTCTACTCTAAGACCCACCCCAGTCACCTCCCTACTCTTACGACGTTGTCACCACCACCATATCCAAGCGTCCAGCCCAGACGTAAGGCCGAGGTGAGAGGAGAGATGGACATGTGCCAGGCACCTCTGGTCCATCACTGAACTCCCTTTTCCTCCCTGGGACGCACTGGCCCCCAGCACTGCCTGCATCTCTCTCACAAAGCTCTCCCACGGTTGTGCATGTCCTGTTGTTTCCAAATAGCTCTAACCTCCTGTCTGTGAGAACTTCAAGAATATTTTGTAACTCCATTTCTACAAGAGTGATTGTCACCTAATAGGGGATTGTGTGTTTGTTGAAAATAAGATTACTTTAGTGGCCTTTGACGTGGAAATCAGGAGACAGCAGTTGTAAGAGAAGCAGGTTGACATTTAAGTGGGGGGACCTGATGCCTTCAGTGGAAGGAGTGATGCCGGCACATGTTTCCAGCTCTTTCTGGTTTCTGGTTCTGTTGTTTGGGGTACATGAACAACCTCTTCAATGGTCATAAAGGAAAGATCTGCACTGTAGGCAGCTTCAAATGGCCCCAGGGAGCCCCACCTCCTGGCAGCATGCCCAGGGCCGTGCCCTCCCGCCCGGGAACACGGCTGACCTGTGGAACCAGAGGGACACTGGGCGGTTATTGCAGTGTCTGCCTTTCTTCCTTGGATCACTTTCTCTGGGTGAAACCAGCTGCCATGTCAGGAAGATGTATAAGCAGCCTTTGGGAGATCTTCATGGCAGGGAATCGAGGCCTCCTACCTGCAGCCAGCACCTCAGGAAGGACCCCCAGCCAGTCCTGCAGGTGACAGCAGTTCTGGCCAGCAGCTTGACCAGCATGAAAGGTGTGGAGCCGAACCCCCCAGATGAGCCACCCCCAAAGCGGTATCCACAGAAGATAAAATAATCACGGATTATTTTAAGCTCCCAGGATTTGGAGCAATTTGCTATGAGGCCATAGCTAGTAAAAGCATATTTATTAGAGAAATCATTACCACCTTTAAAAGTCTTTCTAACTTCCATTACATTATAGCTAGAAAATATGTTTTAAGTCATAAAAAAGTTCTGACAGAAATTAGCTCTCTATACGAGTTTGCAGCCACGGAAAATGCTCAAGGGCAGGCGTGTGTGAGTGCATCTTGCTCCGTGTCTTTTCTTTTTAACAATCCCAGTGGCGCCAAAACAAGCGTTAGTGCGGAGCTATGAAAACTTGGTCTAAGAAACAGTTTTATAGCCTTTGATTTAAACATAGCATGAATATTTAATTCATACGGTGCCCAATTGAAATATAGCTCTTAATTCTACTAGTTACAACTTAATTTACTTTCAATAAGGTATTCTCAAAATTAAAAAGTGTGAACCGTAAAGCTATGCATCTCACTCACCTGAAAACAAAGGGATGCCCCCTGCTGCGCTTCCACCTTCTGTCCTGTAACCGGTGACTCAGGTGCCCGGCGTTCAGGGTAGGAATCAGTCTCTGAGTTAGAAGAAGAGGCCGACTGCGGGCCACACCGCCCCCAGAACCTGTCCTGGAAAAGAGACGAGAGACAGGACCACCCGCCTCTGCCTTCGCCCCACTGACCGACTCGCAGGACTGGCGGCTCCGACGCCCGCCTCCCAGCGCACCTCCCAGGCGACAGTGTCTACTCCGGTCTCGAGATTTAACACATCCCTCAAGGCGGCTGCATTTCCTTCCTTTTCTGAATAAGTGAATTTTAATGATTCCGAGCCTCAGTACACCCGAGGTCCAGGGGGTGACCGAGCGAAAGGGGCCTCACCAGATCCGAGCGAGCCCGGGTCAGGCAGCCTGCCCGGGCCGGCTCCTCGTGGCCAGCACCACAGGCCCGGGCAGGTGCCAGCCCAGCGCTGCCCGCGCTCGGGGCCAGGAGCGGGTCCCTGTGTCGCAGGGGGTCCTGAAGGGCCCGCCGGGCCCCTGGCTGCTCGGCCTGGAGGACAGGTCCCCGGGCAGCGCTGCTTCCTCCTCTGACTGCCTTCGTTAGGAAGCGTCTGAGCCGTCCCTTCAGGAAAAGCTGTGCTGCCGGCGCTCAGTTCTCCTGCAGAAGACAGCAGCCCCTCCCGCCCTCGTTTCTAGGCATTTTCCCCACCGTGCTCAAGACATTTAACTTTACCACACTGAGGTTTCAATCAAGCAGACTTGGTTCTGCTCCCTGCCAGCCCCCCGGGTGTAGATTTTACTCATTTATGTTCCCTCGGTGGGTGTATTTCTTAATCACCTGAGCCTTCGTTTTCTCACCCACAAGGTGGGAGTGATAATGCCAAAGATTATTTCTAAGACATATGACTGATTACTCGACCTTGAGAGAAGAAAGACTCCGGTTCAGAATGCATTACTCTGAGCACACAGGTGCGCGGAGCTTAGAGCTGGGCAGCCTTCGGGAGCAGCAACGTCTTCTTTCTGGGAACAGTTATCCCCCAAATAAAAGACGGCAGTTTGGCGTTGATGTCACCCCCCTTCTCCGAGCAGCTCTGAGGAGACAGGCTGCTCTCTGGGGAGGTGCGGCGCACCCAGTCTTCCCACGAGCAAACCTTCGGAGGGTGGCACAGGATCCACCTGGAGGCTGAGGTCAGGCAACCAGGCACACCTGCGACGTGGATTTTACTTGTTCACAAGACCCAATTCCTAGGGGGCTCCCTTTAAAATAACACTGGCTGTTAGGTTGTGCACCAGTGAACCGCAGTTTAACTCTATCCCGGATCTGCTGCCAGCTTGGACACTGGGAGGGGGAGTGTACAGGCTACGGGCTCTCTCCCTTGCATCCAGGGCAGGACAGTGCAGAGATATGGGAAGTTGGTACTTTTTTTTTTTTATCCTCACCTAAGGATATATTTTTATTGATTTTTAGAGAGAAGAAGGAAGAGAGAGAGCGAGAGTGAGAGTGCAAGGGGGGAGGGCAAAGAGAGAGAGAAACATCGACGTGAGAGAAACATTGACCGGTTGCCTCCCATACGTGCTCCAAACAGGGATAGAATCTGCAACCCAGGTATGTGCCCTGACGGGGAATCGAACCCGCAACCTCTTTTTGGTGTAGGGGACAACAGGCCTTCTAAGCGAGCCACATGTCCAGGGTTTGTTCCTGAACCTCACCGATCCGCCTTGTCCCTCACCTGCCCCAGAGCTCAGCGCCAGGACCCTGTGTAATCCCCCCACTTAACTCAGCAGCACACGGAGCACCACCTGCCCACGGCTGTGGCGATGGCCGAGCAAAATGTGAACAGACGCAAGCACACAATGCCCAGCCCCTAGTCGGCTCCTGGTGGGCACCCATCAGATTGTATGCATGCCCTTGTGTTGGGAGCCGGTGACGTGTCTGGACATGGTCCACGTCGCCTGAGGGTCTGAGGTCAAGGACTCGACCCTCCCCACAAGTTCCCATGAGGAGCCGAAATAAAGAGAATTACCAAGGTCTGAGCTCACGCGGGAGGCAGGGTGTTTACACTGAAAGAGCATTCATGCGGCCTTGAGGGAACTACTCTGTATCACCCTCACCTCATTACCAATTGTTTGTTACTCACTATATAATAAAGGCGTTGAAGCCATTTGGGGTGCTCCTCATTGGGGGGCAGCCCTCCTGATCCCGTAACCGTGTTCGTCTCTTTCATTCCCACCGCTCGACCTCAGGTTTGTTTGTTTCTCAGGCTGGTTCCTGACACCCTGGATCTCTTCTCCACTCTGCAGTCAACAAGATTTACTTTTAAGGAAATTTCTTTTTCTTTTTTTTCAAAAAATATTTTTACTGATTTTTAGAGAAGAAGGAAGAGAGAGAGGGAAACATGGATGTGAGAGTGGAACATAGATCCCCTCTGCCAGGGATCAGGCCAGCAACCTGGGCATGTGCCCTGACCGGGAACCACCAAACCGGCAACCTTTTGGTGTATGTACCACGCCCAACCAACTGAGCCACACTGGTCAGGGCTAAGGAAATTTCTTAAGTAAACATTTTCTGTTACTGTCTTTAAAATGTTTAATTTAAGAAGAATTTTTCTCAAACTATGTTGAATGAAGTTGTGGGGTTACAATTATGCTCAGATTTTATATCAGTGTACTTTTTTTAAACATTAAAATGACTCTGGTTTGTTTACTTCTTTTGGTCAGTGTCTCCTGCTACAAATCAGTTGTCCTTGGGTGTGACGTGGGGTCCTTGAGCACCAAAGGGCCAGCAGGAGGAGGAACGGTGGGTGGAGGTGCTGACTGCTCAGGGGGAAGGGGCAATCCTGGCAGAGGGTCCAAGGTGCCCAGCACTTGCAGGGTAATTTCCAGGCTAGCTTTTTTCAAGACAGCTATTAAAGCACAAAGACCTGACATCTCATGGCAATACACCTAGGGATAAAAATTTGGGAGTGGAGGCCTGAAGAACATCATGAGCACAGGTCTGTATGTAGGCACCGGAAGGCTATGATCGTGGTTAGGGGCAAGGCCTAGGATGTGTGGGTGAAGCTGGATGGAGAGTGATCTGGGTTGAGACAGATAAACTACACATGTGTTCAACTTGTGTGAATAAGCCCACAGACTGCCTGACACCCACCACTGTCCCCTCCCTCAGCACCACCGCATCACCGTATCACTGTATAATAGTGTCCTCTCTGCCTGGGCAGAAGTAGCGTTGCAGTCATCCATATGAATAATGCTCTGACGGTTTTGGAAATCATATTTATTTTGGTCTTTGAATTCTTTTTAAAAATGTATATAGGAGAAATTTGTGAATTTCTATTTTCAGGACAAAATACCTCAAAGATTACTTTGAGTTCCTTTTTAAAAACCAGAAAACAAAATATAGCTAAATAAATTTGTTTTTACTTAAGCATTTTTTTACAACTCTGGTAAGGAATTAAAAACAAGTGTACTTTCAATAGATTCTACTTACCTTAAGCATCTTAAGTTTTTCATTATTTCTGAACAGTTCAAGGTTAAATGGGTGAATTGGACATAAGAACAATTAAATACAATATCATAATGGCTTAAATAAAAATATGTTCATTTGGACAAAATCTTCACTTTCTATAGATTTTCTCATAGAAAAAGCCTAAGAAGTCTTGTTCAGACATTCAGGTATTTAAGGTTAAATTTATAAAATATTCTATTGACTTCTGCAGTTTTCAAAGGGCAAGGTGTGAATTAAATTTATTTTGAGACTTTCAATATTTAAAGGTCTATTATTAACATTTAGCAAGAGAATGGAATGTGCATTAATAAGTCCTCTTGTGTCTGCAGGAAAAGAAATTCAGCCTAATGTTGGGCAAGAATATTGAATTATGGATGCTGATATAGTGTAGACTTTTATAACACTCTACACATATTTATTCAATAAATAAAAACAATATATGAGATCTTTAGGTCAGAGAGAGTCAATGTATTCCTGGTCTCATGAATCATAGATTCTGAGAAGCAGGCCAGACTTCACATAAATTAACTACATTTAGACAAATTAAAGCATTTATTAGAAAGAAATGAAATATAACCTGAAAGGCCAGAGGACGATCCCTTGGAAAGATGACTTTAGATGACTCCGAGGGAGGAGCAGGCTCTGCATGTGAGAGTGAGAGAGCAGAGAGCAGGCCCGACAGAGCGGCCCTTCGCCTGGCAGGGTGGCCGCGCTGCTGGGGGTCACGTGCACGGAAAGGCTGCGGGTTCAGTTCCCGGCCAGGCGCGTGCTTGGGCCTCCAGATCCGCGCTTCTCTCTCCCTTCCTCCCTCCTGAGCATGTCCTTGGGTGCGGATTAAAAAATAAATAAGAGAGCCGCTGTCTTCTTTGCCATGTTTCTTTTCTCCCTCATGTTTCTTTTTTCCACCTTTTTACTGAGTTCATTGGGGTGACACTGGTTGACAGGTTTCAGGTGCACAATTCCACAGCACATCGTCTTCACACCGTGCAGCGTGTTCGCTCTCCTCCACCTGCCCTGCCTTTCCTCCGCCCAGCAACCACCACACTGTTGTCCGTGTCCATGAGTTTTTCTATTTTGCTCAATCCCTCCACCTCCCAGCCCAGTTCCCGGCCCCACCACAGCCTGCTCACTATCTATGAATCTCTCCACTTTGCTTGTTAGTTCATTTTGTTCATTAGATTCCACATATGAGTGAAATCATATAATACTTGTCTTTCCCTAACTGTCTTATTTCACTTATCATGATGCTCTCTAGGTCCATCCGTCTTGGCCTTGTAAGTAATGCTGCTGTGAACATAGGGGTGCATATATTCTTTCTAATTGGTGTTCCAGGACTCTTAGGATGATATATTCCCAGGAGTGGGATCACTGGGTCATAAGGCAGCTCCATTTTTAATTTTTTGAGGAAACTCTATACTTTTTCTACAGTGCCTGCACCAGTCTGCATTCCCACCATCAGTGCATGAGGTTCCCTTTTCTCCACATCCTCGCCAGCACTTGTTGTTTGTTGATTTATTGATAGTAGCTATTCTTACAGGTGTGAGGTGATACCTCATTGTAGTTTTATTTTGCATCTCTCTGATGATTAGTGACTTTGAGTATCTTTTCATATGTCCATTGGCCATCTGTATGTCTTCTTTGGAGAAGTGTCCAGTCCTGTGCCCATTTTTTAATTGGATTGTTTGTCTTCCTGGTGTTGAGTTATGTAAGTTCTTTATATATTTTGGAGATTAATCCCTTATTGGGTATATCATTAGCTAATATGTTTTCCCATACAGTGGGTTCTCTTTTCACTTTGTTGATGGTTTCTTTTGCTGTGCAGCAGCTTTCTAGTTGATGTACTCCCATTTGTTTATCTCTTTCTGAATTTCCCTTGCCCTTGGAGACATATGGGCAACAATATTGCTGTAAGAGATGTCTGAGATTTTACTGCCTACGTTTCCTTCTAGGATTTTTATGGTTTCACAACTTACATTTAAGTCTTTTATCTGTTTTGAGTTTATTCTTGTGTAACACCATTGGTATCTTGATAGGAATTGCTTGAATGTATAGAGTGCTTTGGGTAGTATGGACATTTTAATGATGTTAATTCTTCCTATCCATGAACATGGTACATGTTTCCACTTATTTGTATCTTCAGTTTCTTTCTGCAGTGTCTTATAATTTCCTGAGTAATGATCTTTTGCATACTTGGCTCAATTTACTCCTAGATATTTTATTCTCTTTGGAGCAATAGTGAATGGGCTTGCTTTCTTAGTTTCTCTTTCTGATAGTTCATTATTGGTGTGTCAAATGCAAAGCCCCCAAATGAAAGAACAGGAGAAATCTGCAGACATAGAGCCGCTGTCCTCTAATGTTCAGGTAGAGGAGAGGATGATGAGAAAATAGTTAGGAGAGGCCACAGAGGTAAGGAAGGGGAGGAAGAATGGAAACAAAACACACACACTAGAATCACAAGTGATAAGAATGTCATGGGAAGAGAACATAAGAAGATAAAGGAGGCCTTGGTCAGAACTGCCACTGCTGTAGAGACAGAGAGTAAGAAGAGCTGATAGGGCCAGGGCATTGGGCAGCCAGGGCATTATGTGAAATCTTAGCATCAGTATCTTATCACTGATTGAGCGGTAACTGGGAAATAAGGGAATAAAGACACATATATGCCACGAAAGAGTTTAGCTATGAGAAGATTAAAAAATAAATGGAAAGAAAATAAGGGTAGTTGGAGAAGATTTTTGTTCTTTCACTTTATAATGTTCTGAGAATACAGTGCTATTGGAATCATCACATGTAACACAATGGGAGCTACAATAAATAAAATAATTTGGACATGTTAATAAAAGTAAAAATGTGTTGAAAGGAGTCTTCTTTCTAATTAATGATTTAATTACATACAAATTAGTGAAATATGAAACTTAAGCAGAATTATAAGATGTGTGATTACATCTCAACATTTTAATATCACATAAAATCTAGAATACTTTCAATAGCACTTAAATCTCCAAAACTAACTCCATTATTCAAGTTGACTTTAACGGGTCATAGTGAAAATCCTGGTCATTTTCCCTGCTTTCACCCAGGACATAGGAGCATGCAAAGTAAAATCAAGTAGAAACTAACTCTCTTTAAGAAAGAAGGCTTTGTCTAGCCTATAATTGTGTCAGATTAAAAGGTTAACACAACCTCTGCCTGATTTAGCTTAAGTATAAACTCTGCACTTGGATGTTGAAAAGAATAACTTTCTGGACTACCTCTAACAGAGTAGAACTTTATAAACTGCTTACTTAGCAAGCAGATGAACTAAAAAAAACAATTAACAGTTGAAAACACACTCAGTCTTTGGATGAAAAGTATGCCAAGATTGTTCATGTCGATAGCCACTATTGTTCAATTAAGACTAATTTGAAGTTAATCAGGAGTCTATTTTATCATTGTGACTTACAATTGACAAATACCTCAAAGTTCAATATTATTTGTGCTGTATTAAATGATTGTCTTTCATTAATTATTAAGTACTTATCATTTTATTAAGCATTTAGTGACCACTGTCTTATCGATTAAGATAACTTCATGGTGGTACTAGATTAGTCTATCAGATATATCATTTTCCCTAATTATGATTCTTTTATTAGAAGTCTGTTTTCCAAATAAGATATTATAGCAACAAAATAATGGGTAAAGTTCATGATTTCTAATATTAGAATTATTTGAGTCAGTTCAAATAGAAATTCTGAGTAGAATAAAGGTAAAAAATAATAGCTGATATTAAAAATACATAATTTAATAAATGATATTTAAAAGACTGAGTAGCCAAGGTTAATTAAAATAAAGATTCCTACTTTATTGTTTTTACATCAAAGTAAATTCCAGATGAATCAAACCTTTTTAAAAATTGATTTTAGAGAGAGAGGAAGAGAGAAACATCGATGTGAGAGAGAAACATAGATCAATCACCTTCCATACACACCCTACTGGGGATCGAACCCGAAACCTGGGTATATTTCCTGATCGGGAATTAAACTTGTGACCCTTCAGTGACTGGAATGATGCTCCAACCAACTGAGTCACACCAGCTAGGGCCAAATCAAACTTTTAAAGCTAAAAATAAATCTAGTTTTCTGGTTTCAGCTCCAGCATGTAAGGAGCTGGAAAGTAGCTATGCTCATCCTTACAACAAGCAGAAGCTAGACAAATGAAAACTGACAACATTTTTAGGACTCATTGGACAACTGAAGTCACAGGACAGAGTGATGCCCCAGGCACATCCAGATAACAGAAACCAGGCCTGGCTCTTTGGATCAGAATCCTCTGAAGTCATAACCTGGTGGGAGCAAATACATGGTAATTTTGGTGAACTGAGGGAGAATCGGAAGCTCCTTTAGCTCTGAGGAAAGCCCTCACACATTTTCCACACTGAAGATCTGACGGGGGGGAAGGAGGAGGAATTGCTATGAAAGAATCCAGCGCTTTCTCCACCTGCTTTCAGAGGGAGTGGCACGTGCAGCAGGGAGGAGAGAAAGATCTTTGCCTGAGCTTAATTCTGAAAACTGATCTCAGCTGGGAGGAGGGAATTCCTACTTGCGCACATTTCAATAGGTGATGGGCCTTCAAGAAAATAGATTGGAAATGTTGCAGCCAGGAAAAGCAGTGGGGCCAGGAGAAAAAGCTGTGTGACTGACAGAGGGAAAGTGAAGCCTAAGTGCAGACTCAGATTATAGAATGCTCCCCCACCCCATTGCACCACAACACCAGTGGGCTCCAGGATAATTGTAATGAATTGCAGTTGAAAGAGCAGCAAGAGGTAGACTCTTTTTGAGAAAGGGTACTCAGATGAGCCCAGAGTCAAGAGCAGAGACAAAAACAACAGCTGCAGAGAAACTCGAAGCCTCTGGTGCTCCAGCTGCAACAAACATCAAGCAGAGACCAACTCCCTGTCAGATCAGCACAGCGCTCATGCCGAGGATTATCCACCTGACACAACGTATCTGGCTTTCTAAAAGCAAATTTACATGGCCTGACAAAAGGCAAGAAAAAAGCACACTTTGAGGAGACAAAGCAAACATTGGAATCATACTCACATATGACTGATTTTGGACTTGCCCCACAGGGAATTTAAAATAACCACGATCCCTGGCTGGTTTGGCTGGGTGGCTAGAGCACTGGCCCGAGGACTGCAGGTCCCGGGTTTGATTCTGGCCAAGGGCATGTGCCTTGCTGCAGGCTCGACCACTGGCCTGGTCGGGGTGCATGTGGGAGGCAGCCAATCGACGTTCTCTCTCACGTCGATGTTTCTCTCTCCCTCTCCCTACCTCTTTCTCCCCCTCTCTCTTCAGAGTAGAAAAACAATGAAAAAATATTCTTGGGTGAGGATTAAAAAGTAAATAAATAAATACCTAAATAAAAATAAAATAACCAGGAATAACATGTTAAGGGATTTAAATGAAAAGGAAGACAGCATGCAAGGACAGATGGGTAATCCAAGCAGAGACATGCAAATGCCAAGAAAAAAATCCAAAGGGTATCTTAGAAATAAAAAATAAAGACAGTAACAGATGAGTTCTCTTTGTTTTTTTAACCCTCATTGGAGGTTATTTTTTCCTTTGATCTTTAGAGAGAGTGGAAGGGAGGGAGGAGGGGGGAGAGAGAGAAACGACGATATGAGAGACACCGACCAGCTTCCTCCCACACGGGCCCTCACCTTAGGCCCTCGGGGCCGCTGTTCCAACTGCTGAGCCAAACCAGCCAAGGCATGAGTTGCCTCTGACCAGATCATCAGAGCCTTGAAGTGGCCACAGGAAGAGTAAGTGAACTTGAATATCGGTCAACAGAAGCTTCCAAGCTGAAATGTAAGAAAAGTAAAATGAATATAATATCAAGAGGAAAAACCACCCAAAACCTAGCAGCACGTGCAAGGCCTGTGGGGTACTATTAAAATATATGATTTCTCTGTAACTGAAATAAATACCAGAAGAAGAAATAATAAGCAGAGCAGAAAACTGTTTAGAAAGGCAGAGGACTTTCTAAAATTAAATACAGACACCAAACCACAGATCAGGACCTCAAGCATCAGGCGGGATAAGCACCAATGGAGACACAGCCCTCCCCTAACGGTCAAGCTGCCCTGACGGAAGAAAGAGAACCAGGAGCCGGGCTCCCCTGGGCGAAGGAGGGACGGCAGACCCCGCGTCACAGACAGTGCGGGCCGGGGCGGTGGAGCGCACCCGGGGGCTGCGGCCCTTGCAACTGCTAGCCTACCAACCTAGAGCTCTGCAGGACAAATGTACGTTTACAAATGAAGGTGAAATTATGACGTATCGCAACACACAAAATCTGAAGTAAATTATTAGCAGAAGACCCACATTTGAAGAAATATTAAAAGCCTATCAGGCAGAGAAAAGGGCCCCAGCTGAAATGGGCGTCTGCGTGAAGAAGGGAGCCGGCGCTGGAAAGGACCTGCACCTGGGCAGTCATTTGCATCACCTTTAACGTTTATAGTGTTTCTGCCAAACCACAAGCGGATTGTGAAGGCTGAGCGGCGCCTGTCCGGCCGCAGCGCACTGTCCATCAGTAACGGCCCGTCCGCTCCGCTCTTCCCCTGAACTGCGGGTGGCCGTGGACCCCGCCTTTCCCGGGGGTGCGGGGGCTGTCCCCCCGCTGGCCCGCTGCGCCCGCTCCAGCCATTCCCGCTCCCGTGCCCGGCGCCTGGGGGCCCCGCGCTGAGCCTGCGCCAGGCGGGCGTCGGGCCGCGGCTGTTCCTCGGGAGGCGGCCCCGCTTCCCGCCGCGTCTGTGTCCCCCCCACGCGCGGCGCCCCCGCTGCGCCCTGCGCTGTGGGTGTCGGCGAGGTCCTGGGTGCCGCCGCTGCGGACCCCGCGGGGTGCTGCTGAGGGTGGTGCGGGGCCGCGGACCCGGGCTCGCCCCGCGGCCTCTGTCCCGGGGCCGCGCTGAGGGTGATGCGGGGCCGCGCTGCGGGCGGTGCGGGGCTGCGGACCCGGGCTCGTCCCGCGGCCTCTGTCCCGGGGCGGTGCTGAGGGTGGTGCGGGGCTGCGGACCCCGGCTCGCCCCGCGGCCTCTGTCCCGGGGCCGCGCTGAGGGTGATGCGGGGCCGCGCTGCGGGTGGTGCGGGGCTGCGGACCCCGGCTCGCCCCGCGGCCTCTGTCCGGGGCCGGGCAGCTGGCCCGCCGCAGCGCAGCTCCCACCGCGATGACCCGCCGGCTGGCCCTCCGTGTCCTTCAGGACGCGCCCCACGGGTTTGGAGTTTGCAGGGCCCCAGGTCGGGGCGTCTCCGCAGGTGCGGGTGGAGCCCCCGCTGAGGGAGAGGGAAGGGCATCCGCTCCATGCCCTGCTTCTGAGCCGGGAAAACCCAGGCCTCGTCTGGAGCTGGGTTTGGGACAGTAGTGCCCATGTCACTGATGGGCACCGCCCCTTGAGGAGTGCAGGGCTCGGGGGAAGCAGAAGGCCCGCCCTGGTCCAGGGTCCTCTCGTGGCCCCGGGGCCACTGCTGCAGGAGGTGAGGCCCGTGCCAGGCACATGGGGGTCCCCCAGGCCGCGCACTCCCGGGAAGCTGCCTCTGAACCGGCACCTGGGCCCGGTGAGACAGGCTGCCCAGGTGAGACAGGCTGCCCTGTGAGACAGGATGCCCTGTGAGACAGGCTGCCCAGGTGAGACAGGCTGCCCTGTGAGACAGGCTGCCCAGGTGAGACAGGATGCCCAGGTGAGACAGGATGCCCTGTGAGACAGGCTGCCCAGGTGAGACAGGCTGCCCTGTGAGACAGGATGCCCAGGTGAGACAGGATGCCCAGGTGAGACAGGATGCCCAGGTGAGACAGGCTGCCCTGTGAGACAGGATGCCCTGTGAGACAGGATGCCCAGGTGAGACAGGATGCCCTGTGAGACAGGATGCCCAGGTGAGACAGGATGCCCTGTGAGACAGGATGCCCTGTGAGACAGGATGCCCAGGTGAGACAGGCTGCCCGGTGAGACAGGATGCCCAGGTGAGACAGGCTGCCCTGTGAGACAGGCTGCCCAGGTGAGACAGGATGCCCAGGTGAGACAGGATGCCCTGTGAGACAGGCTGCCCAGGTGAGACAGGATGCCCAGGTGAGACAGGCTGCCCTGTGAGACAGGATGCCCTGTGAGACAGGCTGCCCTGTGAGACAGGCTGCCCAGGTGAGACAGGCTGCCCAGGTGAGACAGGATGCCCTGTGAGACAGGATGCCCAGGTGAGACAGGCTGCCCAGGTGAGACAGGCTGCCCTGTGAGACAGGATGCCCTGTGAGACAGGCTGCCCTGTGAGACAGGATGCCCTGTGAGACAGGCTGCCCAGGTGAGACAGGCTGCCCTGTGAGACAGGCTGCCCAGGTGAGACAGGATGCCCAGGTGAGACAGGATGCCCTGTGAGACAGGCTGCCCAGGTGAGACAGGCTGCCCTGTGAGACAGGATGCCCAGGTGAGACAGGATGCCCAGGTGAGACAGGATGCCCAGGTGAGACAGGCTGCCCTGTGAGACAGGATGCCCTGTGAGACAGGATGCCCAGGTGAGACAGGATGCCCTGTGAGACAGGATGCCCAGGTGAGACAGGATGCCCTGTGAGACAGGATGCCCTGTGAGACAGGATGCCCAGGTGAGACAGGCTGCCCGGTGAGACAGGATGCCCAGGTGAGACAGGCTGCCCTGTGAGACAGGCTGCCCAGGTGAGACAGGATGCCCAGGTGAGACAGGATGCCCTGTGAGACAGGCTGCCCAGGTGAGACAGGATGCCCAGGTGAGACAGGCTGCCCTGTGAGACAGGATGCCCTGTGAGACAGGCTGCCCTGTGAGACAGGCTGCCCAGGTGAGACAGGCTGCCCAGGTGAGACAGGATGCCCTGTGAGACAGGATGCCCAGGTGAGACAGGATGCCCAGGTGAGACAGGCTGCCCAGGTGAGACAGGATGCCCAGGTGAGACAGGATGCCCTGTGAGACAGGATGCCCAGGTGAGACAGGATGCCCTGTGAGACAGGCTGCCCAGGTGAGACAGGCTGCCCAGGTGAGACAGGATGCCCTGTGAGACAGGATGCCCAGGTGAGACAGGATGCCCAGGTGAGACAGGCTGCCCTGTGAGACAGGATGCCCTGTGAGACAGGCTGCCCTGTGAGACAGGCTGCCCAGGTGAGACAGGATGCCCAGGTGAGACAGGATGCCCTGTGAGACAGGATGCCCAGGTGAGACAGGATGCCCAGGTGAGACAGGCTGCCCTGTGAGACAGGATGCCCTGTGAGACAGGCTGCCCTGTGAGACAGGCTGCCCAGGTGAGACAGGATGCCCAGGTGAGACAGGATGCCCTGTGAGACAGGCTGCCCAGGTGAGACAGGCTGCCCAGGTGAGACAGGCTGCCCTGTGAGACAGGATGCCCTGTGAGACAGGCTGCCCAGGTGAGACAGGCTGCCCAGGTGAGACAGGCTGCCCTGTGAGACAGGATGCCCTGTGAGACAGGATGCCCAGGTGAGACAGGCTGCCCAGGTGAGACAGGCTGCCCTGTGAGACAGGATGCCCTGTGAGACAGGCTGCCCTGTGAGACAGGCTGCCCAGGTGAGACAGGCTGCCCTGTGAGACAGGATGCCCTGTGAGACAGGCTGCCCTGTGAGACAGGCTGCCCAGGTGAGACAGGATGCCCTGTGAGACAGGATGCCCAGGTGAGACAGGATGCCCAGGTGAGACAGGCTGCCCTGTGAGACAGGATGCCCTGTGAGACAGGCTGCCCTGTGAGACAGGCTGCCCAGGTGAGACAGGCTGCCCAGGTGAGACAGGATGCCCAGGTGAGACAGGATGCCCTGTGAGACAGGATGCCCTGTGAGACAGGATGTCCTGTGAGACAGGCTGCCCAGGTGAGACAGGATGCCCAGGTGAGACAGGATGCCCAGGTGAGACAGGCTGCCCTGTGAGACAGGATGCCCAGGTGAGACAGGTGCGGTCCTGCTGGGCCCAGTCAGCCAGCCCTCCATCCTGGAGGCAGCTACAGAGGCGGCTGAGGGCCTTGGCCACACCAGTCTGCACTGGGGTTGTCACCCACCTGAACTGGGAGGGGGAAGGAAGAAGGCAGGTCTTGGTTCAAACTCTCATTGAACTCACCAAATGTTAATAGAATTTCTTGAGTAAATGTTTCTTTGTTTGCTGTATATCTATGGGGCCATTTCCAGAGCCTGCTGATGTTTGATGTTAGTTTTTACACACACACACACACACACACACACACACACACACACACACACACACACACACTTTCCCTAGTGAGTGAGTGAGGGGCCCACAGAGCCCTCACCGCAGACTGTAATATTGCAGAGAAACCCTGAGCAGAATCTAGTGTTCAATTAAAGTAGAAGATACCATAGAAAATGCAAATTCAAGTGCTTGGGTTTTAATCCAAGGAATTATAATACAGAATTAATTATAAAGGAGATAAAAGGAGGAAACAAAAGGTTTCCTATTGTGTATTAAATTTTATTTGGAGCTCATGTGTTTAATCCGGTACCTTCATTTATTCTGAAGGCAGCAGCAAGAAAACAATGAATAAAAAAGGCCCGTGACCAACTGTAACAGATGTTACAAAATCCATGCCCACATTTACAACCCAGTACTCAGGACTGCACTCAGATCCGCTTACTTTCAGTCTGTACAGAATTCTCAGGATCTTAGTTATCTGGTTTTGAAACCCAAAGCAGATTAAAAACAGCAATTATTAAACTGAGTAATTACTACTGCTGCAAAATTTAGAGCACAACAGAATAGACCCGTTGAGTAGAGGGGACAGTAGTCTGCAATCTGCAGAAACACAACAATTTATGTCGGTAGTGACTTGGGCTGGAGGGCATAGGCCAATGTAAACTCTTGAAGTAGCTGTCTTCCTTCTCCAACTCAAAAACACACACACAAACAAAACCCTAAACTGACTCATGGTATTTTGCATATTGTAAATGTTCAATAAAAACTGGGCTGGTGTGACTCAGTTGGCTGGAGTTCATCCCTTGCACCAGAAGCTCGAGGGTTCCGTTCCTGGCTGCTGCACAAACCTCGGTTGAAGGTTTGACCCCTGGTCCGGGGCGCATACAGCAGGCAACTGATCGACGTATCCCTCTCACATCGATGTTTCCCTCTCTCTCTCTCCCTCTTTTTCTCTCCCTTCCTCCCTCTCTAAAAACTCAATAAAATAAACAACAACAAAAAACTGGGCTGCTGAATAAAGAGTTACGGTCAATTGTTTTCATTATTTTCAAAGTAAATCTTTTATGGTTAAAATAGATGATTACTAAACTATGAAGCACCTCCACAGTCAAAGCCACTGTCATCTCTCCTCTAGGTGAGTGCAATAAATTCCTAAATGATAAATTCCTGCCTCATCTTTACTCTCCACAGCATCTTCCTACACCTTCCTACTCAGAGATCAGAGTTGTCATTATTTATTTATTTATTTATTTATTTATTTATTTATTCCTTTTTATTGAATTTATTGGGGTGACACTGGTTAACAAAATTATACAGGTTTCAGGTGCACAATTCCACAACAATCATCTGTACACTGTGTGTTCACCACCCCAAGTCAAGTCTCCTTCCATCACCACTTGCCCCCCCTATACCCACCTCCACCTTCCCCCACTTTTCCTCCCCACTGCAATCACCACACTGTTGTCTGTGTCCATGAGTTTTTCTTTTTTGGCTCAGTCCCTGTTTCCCCCAACCCAGCCTCCAGCACCCCCCACCCACAGCTGTCAGCCTATCTAGGAACCTGCCTCTGTTTTGCTGTTTGTTCATTAGATTCCATATATGAGTAAAATCATATGGTACTTCTTTTTCCTACAGCAATCTATAGATTCAATGTAATACCTATCAAGATACCAATGGCATATTTCACAGAACTAGGAAAAATATTCAAAAAATTTATATGGAACCACAAAGACCCTGGATAGCCACAGTCATCCTGAGAAAGAAGAACAAAGTGGGAGGACTCATGTTACCTGATATCAAACTACACTACAAGGCCATAGAAATCAAAACAGCATGGTACTGGCTTAAAAACAGACACATAGGTCAATGGAACAGACCAGAAAGCCCAGAAACAAACCCACACCTTTGTAGTCAATATTTGACAGAGGAGGCAAAAACATACAGTGGGGTAAGATAGTCTATCCAATAAATGGTGTTGGGAAAATTGGACAGATAAGTGGAAAAAAATGAACCTAGACCACCGTCTTATACCACACACAAGAATAGACTCAAAATATATTAAAGACTTACATGTTAGATTCAAAACCATAAAAATATTACTAGAAAACATAGCCAGTAAAATATTGGACATTTTTCTTAGCAATATTTTTTCTAATATATCTCCTCAGGAAAGGAAAACAAAAGAAAATATACAAAAATGGGACTACATCAAACTAAAAGGTTTTTGCAGAGCAAAGGGAACCATCAAAAAATGAAAAGACAACCTACTGAATGGGAGAACATAGTTATCAATGATACATCTGAATTTATAAAGAACTTATAAAACTCCACACAAAAAAATAAACAATGCAGTTAAGAAATGGACAAAAAACGTGAATAGACACTTCTCCAAAGAGGACTTGCAGAGGCCAATATACCTATGAACAGATGCTCAAAGTCACTAATCATCAGAGAGATGCAAATCAAAACCACAGTGAGATGTCACCTCACACCTGTCAGGATGGCCAACAGCAAGTGCTTGAAAGGATGTGGGGGAAAGGGATCCCTCCGCAGCCACTCTGCAAGGCAGTGTGGAGTTAGCTCAAAAATTAAAAGTGGAACTGCCTTATGACCCAGCGATTCCACTTCTGGGAATTTATCTGAAGAAATTAAAAACACTAATTCGAAAGGGTATATGCACCGCTATGTATATTGTGACAGCAGAATTGTCCATCTAACACATAACTGCTCGTTGCTCTTCTGCTGGAGGCGTTCAGCCGTCTCATCTGAGAGGCGAAGCTGAGCCCAGCAGCCACACAGCCTGGGCCTGGCTGCCCCCTGCGACCGGCCGCCCGGGCGCCGAGCTCCCTTTGCTCTCCCTGGAGCACACTCTTCCAGCTCCCGCTTCTCCCTCTGCCTCAGCTGCCTCCCCGGGCGCCCTCAGCGCCTTTCCTTACCTCTGTGGAGCCTTTCCCTGACTTTTCTGTTAACTACATGCTCTAGTCGCTGTCCCCGCATCTCTCCCCGGCACCTGTCACCATCAGGCACACTGTTTGTCTATCTCCCCTGAGTAGAATCCAGGGTCTATGAAAGCAGGTGGGGTTGTTTGTTTGCTTTGTTAATTGCTATAGTCCCAGGTCCTACAAAAGTGTCTGATACAAAACGTGATCTCAGGACTTTTTGAATGTGTGTGAACTGGCTGAAACACTAGTGAGCTCAGGTCCCTAAACTTAGGTGGAAAGAAGGAACCAAGAAAGATCATTTAGAGCAAAGAGAGGAAAATTAGTCATACAAGCCATGGGTAGGAAGAGTCTCGTGAAGTTTTGGGTTGGTCAAGAGGTTAAAATGTTACAAGTAGCGAAGATTTTGAGAACAGATCATACCTTCAAATTAGGGGTTTAGTGATGATGAAAAAGAACCTCCCACAGGAGGACGGGTGATTTGGAAATGAGTCAAAGCAGCAATATTTGACGTGATGTTAGAGTTTGATAGAGCAAAAGGAACAGGGATGGAATTAGGATCGAAAATAGGTTATTTATAGGATGTGGGAGAGGAGCAGAAATGAAGGCCGAAAAGAAGCAGAGATGGGCTGTGGCTGAAGATAATAAAGTTTTCTGACTTTAAGGACCCATAATTCTAACTGGAGAGGAAAAGCCAGAAATCGCAGCAAAGGACAGAATATAATCAGTCATTAGAGGGGCAGGGGAATAGATACAGGAAGTGAAAAGTTTTCATCAGGGTTCTGCCATATGAGACAGGCCTTGGAAAATACAACAATCTAGTCGTAATATTTACGCATTTATGGTTTTCACCTAAGAATAAAGTTTGGCTAAAAAATGAAAATTAAAATTAGCTTATGCCTTTGACTTTTGTAAATCCATCCCAAAAAGCAGAATTAAGCTGCTATACAGAATTTTAAAGTACAAGGAAGATAAACTATATGGAAGCAAATTGTAAAGCTCTGGTCCTGATAGTTTTAAGAGGTTCTGGATGGATATGCTATACAGAAAGAGCTCCTGCAAAAACAACAGGAAACACCACCTAACTGAGCCAAGGAAAGGGTATTTTTAGATACCTTAAACCTAAAAATAATTCTTTGTATCTTAGCAGGAAAATTTGCCTGCAAAAATTAGAGATTTGGGAGGTATAGGCCTAACTCTAGTGTTTAAATTTATTTTACTTTTTTTGGAGAGTGGTGTTGGGTCTTGAAATTAATTAGTACCCCTATATTTACAAAATTGGTTGGCCACTTTATTTGAAGGATGTTATGCTCTTATGGGAATGTCGTGCGGACTGTCAGAGCAGCGCTGTGGACACGAGCCTCCCGACGGGAATTCCAGGGGAAATGCAGAGCGAGCGCTGGCGAGGGGCCGGCGGATGCGAGGCTCTCAACTAGCCGAGTCCGTTTCCCATCTGCTCTTCATTTCCCAGCGGTCAGCTGGCGAACGGTGGCCAGGGCTCCGCAAAATATATTATTTAAGGAATTGAATGTTGGGAGATTCTTCATTTCTATAACACTTCGGACTTTGTATTCATACAGTGAAGCATGGTTCCTGGGAATATAAAATTCCAGTAAGACTTTTCATTGTGCTTTCAGGGGTAAAGTAATAATTAATTTTTAAGGAATACTTCCTTGAAAATACATTTCTTTCATTGACAAACTGAATGAAAAATTATATATTACAGGTTATCCTCTCTTTCTTTTAGTGTGTGAAAAAAACAATGACCAGGGTTTATAGTAATACTCATTAAAAATGAGAATTATTTAAAATGGAAAATTTGTCATTTTAAAAGAAATTAATGATTTCTGAAAATTTTGCACTCATTCCAATGTTAAATATATTTTTAGGAACAGCTTTCCCGCTGTGTTATTTTAAGCCACAGTAATTCAGTGCCTTCTCAATGTTAACCTCTTTTTATAATGCTGTCTTATAATTAGAGATTGGAGACATGAACAAATAAATTAACAGAAAAAAAATCTGCATGAACTCAGAGCTTAGACACTGGGAAGCCCTGTGCTATTTTGAAGCTTTTCAATTGTGAATGAATAAAAGCACCAGCCCTGAAGGTGACCTGAGTCGCTGGATTAACCCATTTTATCAGCGATCATCTATTGATACACGGTGAGCACAGTGCTGGGCCCGAGTGTTGAACAGGACTAAGCTCCTGAGGGCAGCTGGCAGCGGGTGGCGGAGGGTAAGAGAAGGGACCGTTTCCGCGCCAGGGCTGTGTGCGCCTGGCAGCGGGGCGGACTCGGGCTTCCCTGGCAGGACCCGCGCCTGTGGGAAGGACACGCAGGGACGAGCGGGAGGCCCCGAGACCTTAACCGATATGGCCCACGGGCCGCGGATGGGGGGTGGGGCCGAGCGGCCGGGCACAGCCGCTGGCACCGCCACCAGTGGGCTCAGGCTGCGGCGGGCACCCTCCCGTGGCTGGACGGCTGCCCTGGGCGCCCGAGCTGCGGGTCGCGCCTCGCTGCAGCCTCGGCGGAGCGCAGGTCTGGCTGGACCTGGGCGCGGCCGCCGGGGTCCGAGGGGCGCAGGAAGCACTGCCGGACCCCAGCGCAGGGCACGGGGAGCCTGGACCCGAGGAGCAGCGGAGCCCTGGGCGGCGGCTCAGGCCGAGGCTGAGCTTTCATGCAAATTTCATAGAAAAGGAGAAAAACTTTCAGACCCGCCTCAGCCCTTCCCCCGGGGCTTCCTCTCTTTCTCCACGGAACTGCCCGCCCTGGTTTCTGCCCGCCCTGGTTTCTGCCCGCCCGGTTTCTGCCCGCCCTGGGTTCTGCCCGCCCTGGGTTCTGCCCGCCCTGGGTTCTGCCCGCCCTGGTTTCTGCCCGCCCTGGGTTCTGCCCGCCCTGGGTTCTGCCCGCCCTGGTTTCTGATGGCCTGGAGTTCCTTTCTCTATGCCGCTAAGTGTGAGAACAGTCTTGTTGCTGCCTCCCATTTACACATAAGGAAACACACTCACCACTGCTCTGCATCTTGCTTTTTGTATTTAGTATATCTTGGAACTCTTTCCCCACTAGTACATATTTTCCACCTTTTTTTCGTTAGTCCCACACATTAAGAATTGGAATAATTTCTTTACCTTTAATTTAAATTACTTAAAATTTAATAAACAGAACTAAATTATTTTAATTTAAATTATTATAATTTAAGGTAAATCAACACCTTATTGATGTACATTTAAGTTCTTCCTTCAATCTTTTGGCAACACAAACAATTTTTGCAATGGATATTCAAAGGTCATTTTGCAAGTGTGTATATCTATATATATCTGTAAGTCGGGTAAGTTCCCAGGTATGAAAGTTCCAGGCTGAGAATTATCTGTATCTGTTATTTTGAAAAACATTGACAACATTGTGTCCATTAAGCTGAGTGTCTGCTCCCACCAGCAGTGCCTGCAAGCGCAGGATCCATCACGGCCCCTCCAGAAGGGAGGGTGACTTTAACGTCCGCAATTTGCCTCTCTGCTACAGCCTCAACTGTTTCTTGCCACTTTTCTTTTATATTTGTTCAAGGTTTTCCACTTTTAGGTTTGGCTTTGAAGTTCTGTTGTTGCTGTTTACTAACGTAGTCACTTTATCTTTCCTCACTGCCGCTAGGTGCTGCCTAATTAGAGAGGCATCCCCACCGCACCTCCCTCATCGCCTTCCAGAGCTCCTGTGGTTATTTTACATTTGCATCTTGGGTCCATGTGGAAATAATTTAGTGTAAAGTGTATGACCATGCTCCAAATCCATCTTTTCCACATAGATACCCGGTTACCTATTTACTTTAGTTTAAAATTTGGTCATTGTCGTGAGCTTCACTTTTACCCTACTCTAAATTACTAATGTATTTGATTTATTTTTAGGTTTCTAATTATATTACCTTGGTACATTTACATAACTTTCTGAAGGAATGAATTTCTTATCTACCAGGCTGGTGATGTACTCTTTAGAATATAAAGGAAGACTTGATGCAAATTGCTGCACTTGATTTAATTTTAACCACTGAAAAATAGCTGGTAATAGAGTATAAGCCAACTTGGGGGGAAGGCAGACATTGCAAATGTTTCTTTTTTGCCAAAAATCTCTCCCCTACCAGCCTTTTCATAATTCTTGAAGTTATCACACAGTGTATTCCTAAGGGTTACAGTATAGATAGCTTCTTTTCAAATGCAAATGTTAAACTGCTTAAAATATTTTTTAATGAGAGATAAAATGTAGCTAGAGGTAAGCCCTTAGACAAAGCAGGCAAGCCCAGGGTGGATTTTGTATGTTGGAGATACTGCATGAAGCCTTTCCCTTTAAAAGATTTTATGCCTTTCTGGTCCTTGGCCATGTATTTCCATAAAACCATATTAGATTCATCCCGAAGTCAGCAACCTGCCAAGTACTATGCTGGGAGTTCAGTAAAAGTTCAATATGTGCTTCCAAAATGAGGGTTTTTAGTGCAGAGTAAGGACCGCTGCTCCTGCGGCCGGGGAGCGTTTGGGGTTGTCATGCTGGTGTCATCCCCTTCTTGTCCTTCCCTGTTACAGACGCAACCTGATCTTCATGCCAAAGACTCAAAAGCCCTCCCTAGAGCCAGGGCACAAGCGGGTCCGCTGGAGGGCAAGCCAGGGGCGCCTCAGCTGTGAGGCCTTCAGCCTGCGAGCCCTGTGGGGATGCGCGGCTCAGCCCCGCAGGCCTGGCAGGCGGACACCTGCTCGTGGGCCAAAGCGCAGGTGCTCCTTGGTCATTGTTATGAAACGAGCAGCATCTAAAGCCTTAAGAGAGAAGCTGACGGGTGTCCTTACTTAAAATCGATTTTTTCTCTTTTATCTCCATACCATTTATTACGTGTTAGTATAGTTTCCTGCACACTTTTTATTGAGTTATAATTTATACAATAAAACATAGGTACGTTTTGCTTTAAAATTAACTTTATTAATGTGTAATGTCATAAAATAAAATACCCCTATTTTAAGAGCATGTTTAGTGAGTTTTGACAACTATATACACCGTGTAATATGCAACACACGCACACCCGAAGGGAAGGCAGAGAATGTTTCCGTCACCCCGAGCAGGCCCCCCCCCCCTTTGCAGCCGAGGCCGAGCTGCCGGCGGGCGCCTGGCCCCAGGCTCTCAGGCCCTGCTTCCGGATAGGAACACAGAGTGTGCACTCTTCTGAGATTCCCTCTTTTCTCTCAAAACTATTTTTGGGATTCATCCATGTAGCTCATCATTAATTCAAAGATCTTTTGTGAGGTGCTTAGTTATATCTCCTGCCCATTTAACACAGTTGCCGCCTTACTAAGTTGTAGACATCACATGTCTGGACAGCAGTCCTTTATCAGGTATGCGTATTAGAAAATTTCCTCCTGTTTGTAGCATGACTTTTCACCACAAACCAGGTGGTTTTCAGTTTTTATTTTTGATGAAGGTCCAATTTATCATTTCTTTCCTTTTTATGCCTCAACTAAGATACCTCTGCCTAACTAAAAAAAAAAAAAAAAAAAAGATTTCTTCTATGTTTCCTTTTAGAAGTTTTATAGGTATAGACTTCAGGATTAATGATTTACTTTAGTTAATTTTTCTGTATGATGTAAGGAAAAAATTGCAGTTTGTCTTTTTCCAGTTGTTTGGCAACATTCGTTGAAAGGCTTTAATTTTCCGTTGAATTACCTGGTACTTTTGTTAAAAGTCAACTCTCCATATGCGTATGGGTTGCTTTCCGGATCCTTTCTGCTCCATTCACCTATATGCACCCCCTACCCAGCTGCTGCAGGTGTTACTAAATCCTGAATCAAGGCTGCAAACATCGGACTGCTCTACATATGCCCCAGTTTGCAAGATGGTGCTGGCTATTCTCCATATCTCTATGTCCCTTACACTTCAGAAATAAACTTAACATTTCCACAAATAAACCTTGCTGGGGTTTCGATGGAATTGCATCAAATCTGCAACTCAGTGTAGGCACAGCTGATACCCTAATGTTTTGCAAACCAGGAGGGTGGTATCTCTCCGCATTATTTAGGTCTTTAACTTCTCTCAGCAATGTTTCATAGGGTTTAGGCTTGGGGTGCCTTTTGTTAAATTTATTCATTATTATTTTGTTAAAATAATCGGACACAATTATTTTAAAATCAATTAATTTCAAATGATTATTATTATTTAAAATACTTCTTTATTGATTTCAGAGAGAAGAAGGGAGAGGGATAGAGAAAGTTAGAAACATCAATGATAAGAGTCATTGATCGGCTGCTTCCTGCAGGCCCCCGACTGGGATGGAGCCCGCAACCCGGGCATGTGTCCTGACCGGGAATCGAACCTCAATCTCCTGGATCATAGGTCCATGTTCAACTGCTGAGCCATGTCAGCCAGGCAATTTCAAATTATTTATGTCTACTATAGAGATGAAATTAATATAGGTTGACTTTGTTAAATTAATTTATCAATAATGATAGGTTTTATAAGTTCCATGTGTCCCACCACCACAATCATGTATGTTAGCTGTCAATAGTGGAGGCTTTGCTTGTTCCTCCCCACCTTGTATGGCATTTATCTTCTAACCACCATAGTAGGCCCTCTAGGGGTTATTTTTTAACTTCTGTTTTGATTAAAACATTTTTTCTTAACCACTTTACTAAAATACATTGACTAAAAAATGCTACACATATTTAAATTATACAATTTGATATGTTTTGACAAACATTTATCTGAAATCACTGTCACAATTAAGATGGATGACATGCCAGTTGCCCGAAGCACGCCAGTTACCCCCAAATGTTTGCTCTTGCCCTTTGAAATCCTGCCTTACTGTTCCTCTCAAACCCGCCTCCTTGCCCGGCTACCACTGCGCACTTTCCGTCACTGTAGATGAATGATCATTTCCTAGAATTTTGCATTAAAAGAATCACAGAATGTGCACTGTTTTCTTGTCCGACTGTTGCTCAGCATAATTTTTTGAGGTGCATGCGTGTTGCGGTGTGTGAGCAGCTCCTCCTTGTCTCGCTGAGCATGTCACCGCCTCTGTCAGCGCCCGCAGTGCTCTCCGCTCACTGCGACGGGCGCCCGGAGCCAGCGCAGCGCTGCTGTGAGCCTTCACACGCGCCTCTCTGCGAGGCCTCCTTCTCTCCGGGTTTAATTTAACAGTTTCTCGACCACGTGCCCAGGTCATATGGGAGATGTGATTTCCAAACTGTTTTCCAAAATTGTACCTTTTACATTCCAGGAATGCATAAGAGTTCCAGGGGCACCAAGTATTTGCCCATATTTGGTGTGGTTAGTCTTTTAATGTTTAGATATCCTAATGGGAATACAGTGCTACCTCATTAGAGTTAAATTTGCATTTCCCTAATGACTAGTAATGATGACATCTCTTTATATGTGTCATGAAATCATAATAAACTAGACAGTTAAAAATGACACATTTCTACCAAAAACAGGGTGACAAGAAAGTATGTAGTTATTTATTCTTTAAGAATTATGAGTAGAGTAATTATTACATATGAAGTACAATTGCAGTATCCTGACAGTAGTAAGTTTGATCTGATGTTTTCACTGTCTCAAGCTTAAAACATATTTGCACGCTAAAAATTAAGAATGACCTATATTCCAAATACTTTTTACCGAATATTCCTTTCTGAATATTCTTCTAGTTTTTTAGCTCATCTACCCATCCACATCCCCCACACATGCTTTAAAAAAATCAAAGCACCATAAATAAAAACACTATTGGACTGCGACTTTAAAATTTCTTATATGAACTATTCTTCTGATACTACCTCTGACATATCTCCTGTGTGATATAACATGCTTAGACATTTCTAGTTAGCAGTGAATAATTTGTTATTTTATATGATTTTTCTGTGACAATGTCAAATTTAATTTAATAGTACTATCAAAACCTGTTATATATTGCCTATGAGAAGTCTCTGCCGGAAGTAAATACACAACCTTAACTATGTTGAAGGCAATTTCTAACCAGCTAAGCTGACTTACGCTGGCCCCGTTTCTATACCTGGTTGGAAATAAGGGTCAATGCTGAATAGTCACCAATTTTGGACTCAGCTGGTCTGGGTTTGATTTTGAAGCCTGATATTATGAAGTATATAATTCTGCACCTCAGTTTTATAATTTATAAAGTTGCGTTAACATCTTTTTGATATATCAAAACAATAAATGTAAATTTGCAGGCACAGAAGTGACAAGAGTATTTTAATCCACAGCTGGTTTGGATCATCTGTCATATCCCAGTCCCGTGTTACAGCGGGATGTAGGCGTAAGTCACATGTGGTTCTTGTCTTTCGGGGGTTGTGTCGCATTAAGAAGACAACCCTAAGGAAAAGAGGAATAGTGAAGAATGAAGGAGTTAAACAAAAGCAGGAGGAAAGGAGGTAATAAGGCAGAAAATTTTCCATAGGCAAGGCCAGCAATTGAGAGAAAATAAATTTAAAATTTTGAATTATGGACTAAAAAGTAATGGGAGAGAATTACAGATGGGAGATGGGCCTGGAGTGTGAGTGGGAGCAGCTCAGAGACCACGCAAACCTGTTAATGGTGTTGGGTTCACCCTAGAGTTCATGGGACAATTAGGGTAAATTTACTACATTGCTATTCCTGTAAATCAAAATACCTATTTGGTCCAACCTCAATAAATAATAATAACATATGAAATGAGGTTAATGAAAGTATTTAACATGTAGAGATAAAGATTTACCTGATCCAATATATTTGAGCTAAGGTCCTGCTGGGTAAGTGTGAGCTATATTTAGACACAGGTAATAGCTGCCCTGATGGGGAAAAGATGAGAGATGAGGGGTTATGTTTAGAAAATGTAAGATTATTTGGAAAGTTATTGGTTATAAAGGAGATGGAATGAGCCTGATGTTTTAAGGATGAGCTTCAGGTTTCTGGCTTGATGCAAGTTGCTGCACCACCTTTGTCAGCCCGGATGGTGTTCGGCTATATGTGGGGAGCTCATTTTTGGACAAGAGGAGTTGGGGATGGCAGTGGATAGAGTCACAGATGGATGAGTAGAAAGCTGCGGGTGAGTGATGCCAGGAAATATCCATGTGAGAGTCACTGGCAGCTGGGTGACAACTGAAGGTCCGTGGCAGGAGCTGTGGATCCCAGTGGGAGCGCACGGCCCGAGCGTGAAATACACGCACTCCAGAGGGCGGGTGGAGGGTGGGGGAGCGGAGCAGAGGCTCGACAGGAGCAGCCCGAGGGCAGGCGAGCAGCTGCCTGGAAGTCTAGGGTGGAAGGCGTGTTGAGGGGCGCCGCCCGCTGTGGAAAGAGCGGGAGTGGAGTGGAGGGTCAGCTCCTGCGCCCACGAAGGCTCCGCGCCTGCTGCTTGTCCTGCACGCAGGCTTGTTTCTCTGGGGAGTTCCTGCAGGGAGTGCTTCAGGGCCCCCCAAGGCAGCGCAGGTGCAGGTATCAAGGGAGGACTGCGCTGCAGGGTGACACCCCCGGCGAAAGCTGGGAGCGAAGGGCCCGTGTATTCCAAAGCAGACACGCGCGTTTTTATCTTGTGCTGAAGGACTGCGGTAGTCACTGAGAAGATGTATTGGAAAAGGCAGAAAGTCTGACGGTGAAAATTTAATAATTTGAAATCTTGTTTCAAAGTCATTACCATTCATTGGAAATGGAGAGGGAAAGAATGTTAATCATTTAATTCACAGCTAGACAAATAAAGTAAATGTTATTATAATTAAAAATGTAAGATTCCCGAGGGAGCAAAGGGGCCTGCAGCCGAGGCCGGGCCTCATTCACTGCGGTGCCTTTGGGAAAAGAGCGTCGGCCTCACCTGAGGGTGGCCCCGGCGGGGTCCTCACCTGCCCCTGAGGGTGGCCCCGGCGGGGTCCTCACCTGCCCCTGAGGGTGGCCCCGGCGGGGTCCTCACCTGCCCCTGAGCCTGACCCGGGAGGTGTCCTCACCTGCCCCTGAGCCTGGCCCGGGCGGTGTCCTCACCTGCCCCTGAGCCTGACCCCGGCGGTGTCCTCACCTGCCCCTGAGCCTGACCCCGGCGGTGTCCTCACCTGCCCCTGAGCCTGGCCCGGGCGGCGTCCTCACCTGCCCCTGAGCCTGGCCCGGGCGGTGTCCTCACCTGCCCCTGAGGCTGACCCGGGCGGCGTCCTCACCTGCCCCTGAGCCTGGCCCGGGCGGTGTCCTCACCTGCCCCTGAGGCTGACCCGGGCGGCGTCCTCACCTGCCCCTGAGGGTGGCCCGGGCGGGGTCCTCACCTGCCCCTGAGCCTGACCCCGGCGGCGTCCTCACCTGCCCCTGAGCCTGGCCCGGGCGGGGTCCTCACCTGCCCCTGAGCCTGGCCCGGGCGGGGTCCTCACCTGCCCCTGAGCCTGACCCCGGCGGCGTCCTCACCTGCCCCTGAGCCTGGCCCGGGCGGGGTCCTCACCTGCCCCTGAGCCTGACCCCGGCGGCGTCCTCACCTGCCCCTGAGCCTGGCCCGGGCGGGGTCCTCACCTGCCCCTGAGCCTGGCCCGGGCGGGGTCCTCACCTGCCCCTGAGCCTGGCCCGGGCGGGGTCCTCACCTGCCCCTGAGGCTGACCCGGGAGGTGTCCTCACCTGCCCCTGAGGGTGGCCCGGGCGGGGTCCTCACCTGCCCCTGAGGCTGACCCGGGAGGTGTCCTCACCTGCCCCTGAGGCTGACCCGGGAGGTGTCCTCACCTGCCCCTGAGGGTGGCCCGGGCGGGGTCCTCACCTGCCCCTGAGCCTGACCCGGGCGGCGTCCTCACCTGCCCCTGAGGCTGACCCGGGCGGGGTCCTCCCCTGCCCCTGAGGCTGACCCGGGCGGGGTCCTCCCCTGCGCCTGCGCCCGGCCCGGGTGTCCACCCTGTGCGACGTGTCACAGTCCTCGGCACGCCGCAGGTTACTCTGAGGCCCTGTTATCCGCAAGCACCTGGGCGAGGGGGCAGGTCGCGGCCTCTTCAGCTGAGCGGCGAGGCGCCCCCTGCCGGCCCCGCCCGGGGTCAGCGCGCACGGCGCCTTCCAGGTGGTCCGGGCGCAGCCTCGGACACCCAGTGTCCGGCCGAGGTCTGCGCTGCGCGAGCCGGGGCCGCCCGAACCCCTGCGCTCCGGGCCCGGGGCGACCGTCCAGGAGGCCCCCCCCTCCTCCCCCCGGCCTCGGGGTCCGCTCCCCGGGAAGGGCCCGCACGGCGCCCTGTGCGTGGGCGCCCGAGCGCTGACCCCAGGAACCGGCCCGTCCGGCCGCTGCCCCGCCCAGGCCGGGGGGGGGGGGGGCTCTGCTCGGAGCCCCGGGGACGCGCTTCCCAGGACGCCCGGGGGGCGGGGGGGGGCAGGTCGGGCCCGCGGCGGGGCCGACAGGGGGTCAGCGGAGCACCCTGACCGCCAGGGGCAGGCGGCCGGCGCTCGGGTCCACGGGCGGTCACGTCCCGCTCCCGGCGCGAGCCCGGGTCCCACGGGCGGTCACCTCCCCAGGCCCGGCGGGAGCTCGGGTCCCACGGGCGGTCACGTCCCGCTCCCGGCGCGAGCCCGGGTCCCACGGGCGGTCACCTCCCCAGGCCCGGCGGGAGCTCGGGTCCCACGGGCGGTCACGTCCCGCTCCCGGCGCGAGCCCGGGTCCCACGGGCGGTCACCTCCCCGCTCCCGGCGCGAGCCCGGGTCCCACGGGCGGTCACGTCCCGAGCCCGGCGCGAGCCCGGGTCCCACGGGCGGTCACCTCCCCGCTCCCGGCGCGAGCCCGGGTCCCACGGGCGGTCACGTCCCAGGCCCGGCGCGAGCCCAGGTCCCACGGGCGGTCACGTCCCAGGCCCGGCGCGAGCCCGGGTCCCACGGGCGGTCACCTCCCCGCTCCCGGCGCGAGCCCGGGTCCCACGCGGCGGCCGAGGCTGGGGGCACCCGGTGACCGACGCCCGCGGCCCCACTGGCGTGGGAGCGACTCGGCCGTGGGGTTCGGCGCGGCGTGGACTCACGGCGTTAACTCTTCCCGTGCACCGGAGGCGACTTGTCCCCGACGCCACTCTCGCCTTCCCGGTCGCCGGTGTCCGCCGCTGCCTCCGTCAAACCGATTCCGCAGACAGACCAGCGACACTTTTTCTCCAGGTCTGGTTGACTGTTCTTTAGGTAAATAAGGTGGAGGTCACGTCAACGGCACCTACTGCTAAGACCCAATCAGTATCTACAGGTAGGGTACATTTTCACTAAGAAAAAATAAGAGTAAAACCTCCGACAGACCACAGCCTTCTTCGATGGGTTTAGAAGGAAGCCTCATTCTGAGCTCCCTTCCAGCCAGAAAGAACATTATTTTTTACTTCTTTTGAAGACTATTTAAAAATAAGCTTCAGCACTTACCTAAATGACCATACTACCTGCTCAAAACTTAATTTCTCCAAAAAGTATTCCTTGGAAAACCTAGGGTGTTAAATAACAACTGATTTTTGTTGTTTACTATGTCTCTCAAATAGATCATCAGATATATTACTTCTGATATTTGTTTTAGGAATCTTCCAAAAGATATACAGAAATTTGAAATAGAATCCAATTTAGAAAAAAAGTATAAAGAAGTTGGCAAACTGTGTGGTACAACAGGGGAGTGGTCAAGAGCCAGGACCAACCTTGGGCAGGTTACTTCCCGGCTGTGTGACTTTGGACAACTCTACTCCAGTGTCGTGTGTGGCAGGGAGAACACCTTAGTGCCGTTGTTGTGAGGACTTAATAAAGTCATGCATGTTAAGTACATGGAGTAGTGCCCTCTGCATATGAGCTCTGAGAGAAATACTAGCCTATCCTTGACTAAGGACAAGCAGGGATTGTGACTAAATATGTATAACTGATAAAATACAGTAGACCAAATCACAGTTTACAGATCCATGATAGGCTCTGCTTAGGTCTAGGTGCTCAGAGGGAGCAGCGGGACCCCTGTGTGCCCCAAAACCCTCAGAGTGCACTAGAGTATTCCATTTCCTGGGCCTCTACTGGAGACTGGACTTCTTTTCTGAAGGAATAAAATCTTAGGACCTGCACACTAAGGAGTAGCAGGTACAAGGAAGGTCAGCATTGAGGTTCGGGAATCAAACATTATATCAAAGTCTAAAGACTGAAAAGAAAATTTCCTGGGCCCTGCCCTACCTTCTGCGAGAACACAGGCTCCAGGAGAATCCATAGAGAGCTTTCCTCCTGTGAGAGCATCAGGGAGACTCTCAGTAGAGAGTTAGCTCCCTGTCTGACCTTCCTGGTGGAGAGTTAGCTCCCTGTCTGTCCTGCCCACAGGGAGCTTGGGTGTTAGTGAGTACTGCCCATGTGCAACACAATTAGCTTGTGAAGAGCCACAAAGGATTCTACTTCAGGAGCTGTGGCTGAGGTGCATTGGCCCCTCCACTGTGAGCACATAGACATTCTTGATTAAATACATTTTATGTTAAATTTGCTGCATTGTTCTTGCTAATACATTAAGTTTTATTAGAAAATCAATCAAAATCTCCAGCTTCCAATGACAAAGAAAACTAATTTGCAGCATTAAATTGGAACGAATAGCAAAGGACTCAGATGGATTGGGTCCTGCTTTCAACAGCTTGTAGCCATTTCTGCACAAACATGACCTCATTAATATATGTCATCACATGCTTGGTTGCCTTTATTCTTTATGTGAAGACCATGCAACAATGGGACTTATTGATCTAGTATTACACTGTGTTGAAATAATTATGATTTTTTTATTCTTTATTCTTTATGTGAAGACCAACTCCAAATCTATGGGACACAATGAAAGCAGTCCTGAGAGGGAAGTTCATAGCACTGCAGGCTTACCTCAAAAAAAAAACAAGAAAAACTTCTAATAGACTTTTTAACCATACAACTTAAAAACTTAAAAAAAGAACAACAAGAAAAGCCCAGAGTAAGTAAAAGAAAGGAAATAATAAAGATCATAGAAGAAATAAATGACATAGAAACTAAAAAAACAACACAAAAGATCAATGAAACCAAGAGCTAGTTCTTTGAAAAGATAAACAAGATTGATGAACCTTTTAGCCAGACTAATTAAGAAACAAGGAGAGAGGACCCAAATAAACAAAATCAGAGATGAAAGAGGTGAAGTAACAACTGACCGAATAGAAATACAAAGGATTGTAAGAAAACACTATGAACAACTATATGCCACCAAGCTGGACAACCTGGATGAAATGGACAAATTCCTAGAAAAGTACAACCTTTCAAAACTCAATCAGGAAAAGTCAGAAAGCCTGAATAGGCCAATAACTGCTGATGAAGTCGAAGAAGTAATCAAAGGGCTCCAAGCACACAAAAACTCTGGCCCGGATGGCTTCACAGGGGAGTTTTATGAAACATTCAAAGAAAAATTAACACCTATCTTCTTCAAACTATTTTAAAAAATCTAAGAGGAACACTTCCAAATTCTTTTTATGAGGCCAGAATTAGCTTACTTCCAAAACCAGCTAAAGACACTACAAAGAAAGAGAATTATAGGCCAATATCCCTGATAAACATAGATGCTAAAACCCTCAATAAAATATTAGCAAGTCAGAACCAGCCATATATTAAAATGATCATACTCCATGACCAAGTGGGATTTATTCCAGGGATGCAAGGCTGGTACAATATTCGCAAATCAATAAACAAGATATATCACATAAACAAATTGAAAGACAAAAATCACATAATTATATCAATAGATGCAGAAAAAGCATTCGATAAAATCCAACATGCAGTTTTGATAAAAACTCTCAGCAAAGTCTGAATAGAGGGATCATACCTCAACATAATAAAGGCTATATATGACAAACTTACAGCCAACCTCATACTCAATGGGCAAAAACTAGAACCATTTCTCCTAAGAACAGGAACAAGACAGGGGTGTCCACTTTCACCCCTCTTATTTCACAAGTACTGGAAGTCCCAGCCACAGTGATCAGATAAGAAGAAACCATGAAATGTATCCAAATTGGAAAGGAGGAAACAAAACTGTAATTATTTCCAGATGACATGATATTGTATATAGAAAATCCTAAAGACTCTACCAAAAACTACAAGATTTAAGAAATGAATTTGGCAAGGTAGCAGGATACAAAATTAACACCCAGAAATTGGTGGCATTTTTATACATCAATAATGAACTCTCAGAAACAGAAACTAAAAAAACAATCCTATTTACCATTGCAACTAAAAAAATAAGATACCTAGGAATAAATTTAATCAAAGATGTAAAAGACCTGTACTCAGAAAACTACAGGACACTGAAAAAAGAAATAAAGGAAGATATAAACAAATGGGAAAATATACCATGTTCATGGATGGAAAAATTAACATCATTAAAATGTCCATACTACCCAAAGCAATCTATAAATTCAATGCAATCCCTTTTAAAATACCAATGGCATATTTCACAGATCTAGAACAAACACTTCAAAAATTTATATGGAGTCAAAAAAACACCCGAATAGCCATAGCCATCCTGACAATAACAAAGTTGGAGGGATCACAATACCAGATATCAAGTTATACTACAAAGCCACTGTAATCAAAACAGCCTGGTACTGGCACAAGAACAGACATGTCCATCAGTGGAACAGAACAGAGAACCCAGAAATTGACCCACACCGTTATGGTCAATTAATATTTGATAAAGGAGGCAAGAACATAAATGGAGTAAAGACAGTCTTTTCAATAAATGATGTTGGGAAAATGGGACACAAAAGTAAATTCAAAGTGGATAAAAGACTTAAATGTAAGACATGAAACCATAAAAGTTCTAGAGGAAAACATAGGCAGCAAAATCTCAGACATCTCTCATAGCAATGTGTTTGCTGATACATCAACTAGGGCAAGAGAAACTAAGGAGAAAATAAACAAATGGGACTACATCAAACTAAAAAGCTTCTGCACAGCAAAAAGAAAAAAAAACCAACAAAAGGAAAAGGGAGCCCATTGTATGGGAGAATATATTTGCCAATGACACATCTGATAAAGAGTTAATATCCAAAATATATAAGGAACTAATACAACTTAACAAAAGGAAGACAAACAATCCAATTAAAAAATGGTCAAAGGTCCTAAATAGACACTTCCCCAAAGAGGACATACAGATGGCCAAGAGACATATGAAAAAATTCTCAGTGTCACTAATCATCAGAGATGCAAATTAAAACCACAATGAGGTATCACGCCACACCTGTCAGAATGGCTCCAGCAACAAGTCAACAAACTACAAGTGCTGGTGAGGGTGTGGGGAAAGGGGACCCCCGTACACTGCAGGTGGGAATGCAGACTGGTGCAGCCGCTGTGGAAAACAGTGTGGAGGTTCCTCAAAAGATTAAAAGTTGACCTGCCATTTGACTCAGTGATTCCACTTCTAGGAATATATCCTAAGAAACCCGAAACCCCAATCACAAAGAACTTATGCACCCCATGTTCATAGCAGCACAATTTACAATAGCTAAGATTTGGAAACAGCCCACGTGCCCATCAGTATGTGAGTGGATAAAAAGCTGTGGGACATTCACACCCGGGAATACTACGCAGCTGTGAAGAGGAAGGACCTTTTCGCCTTTGGAACAGCATGGAGGGAACTAGAAAGTATTATGCTGAGTGAAATAAGCCAGTCAGAGAAAGACAAGTACCCCCGATTTCACTTATGTGTGGAACATAATATACAAAATAAACTGATGAACAAAGTGGATCCAGAGACATAGAAGCATGGAACAGACTGAGGGATCTTAGAGGGAAGGCAGGGGTGGGGGTGGGGGGGAGAGATTAATCAAAGAACTGATATGTTTATAAGCATAATCCTGGACACAGACATTGGTATGGGGAAAGCCTGGGGGTGGGATGGATGTGGGATGGAGGGCATCAGTGAGGTTAAAAAAGGGGCATCTGTAATAGTCTCAACAATAAAGATAAAGACACATTAAAAAAAAAAAAAAAAGATGGCATCACATGCACGATTGCTTTTATTCTTTATGTGAAGACCATGCAGCAAGGGGACTTGTTGACCTAATATTACACTGTGTTGAAATTATTACGATTTCTAACCTGATGATGTATCTAGGGAGTGACTTTCAGCAAATAACACTGTGTTTCTTCCATGTCAAGAAAACAAGTGAGAAATGCCACCTATCTATAGACTATTATACTGACTTCTTGTCACTTTTTGTGTTTTAACTTTCAGCCTTTCAGTTTGTTTTGACAATCCTCCTTGTACTAGGTCTAGAAAGAATTAACAAAAATAACACCAAGTAATTTTCATTATGGTGTAGAGAAAATAATTTTATTACGTTGAAAAATGTCATAAACATAAATAATAGTTTTAAAACCATTAATAGTTTTTAAATATTAAAATGCTAATTTTGAGAAAATTATTAAGATTTAGTACTCTGACTCATTTATTTTTCTTTTTAAATATGTTTTTATTGATTTTTTAGAGAGAGAGAGAGAGAGAGAGGGAGGGAGAGAGAGAGAGAGAAACATTAATATGAGAGAGAAACATCGACTGGTTGCCTCCCACAACTGGGGATCAAACCCCAAACCTGGGCATGTGCCCTGACTGGGAATCAAACTTGCAACCTTTTGGTGCATGCGCGGTGCTCCAACCATCTGAGCCACACCAGCCAGGGCCCAAATCATATTTGGGGTCCACGCACATGTTCATTGGAGACCCCTTGGGAGAAACTCCACTGTTTCATGACATGGACAACGCGCATTCCGGCCGATTCTTCCACAGGCTCCCTACTTTAGTTCCTTTAGGGTCCTAATCTTGGCGTCATGCCTACTTGGAAGGAATACCTTCCGGGTGACTCCGTTCAGCTCTCAGGCCAGGCCTCCGAGTGCCAGTGGGTTCACATCTTTGAACGTCACGGTGCTGCCCAGTGCCCCTCTGCTCTCCCTGCCATGGGGCGCTCCCGGCCACTTCATTCTTCATCGCTCTTAAGGCTTCCTCCCACCTGCAGTCATCCCCTAAGCTATAGTATTAACTGTGCCAGCAAGTACTCATTGGATTTCACCAAAAAGTTACCTTATTTGTCCCTGAGAGTTAATTATTGGCTTGTACATAAACAAAGAGAATGCAACAATTTGGGGCTGCAGGCTTGTACTTGGTGGACGCTACAGCTTTTTCCCACATAAGTTGGTTAGAGCCAAACCTCCTACTTCATCTGCAGCTGCAGGGGGTCCTGTTCATCCCGGTTTTAGCGGAGAAGCCGGCTGGATTCTGACACTGCGCAGGGGTCTCAGTGCTGCCGTCTGAATGGTCTGTGCCCAGGAAAAACCCTGATGCCACTTCCCAGGGGATACCTGTCACTGTGCCCTTGCCAGGCCCAGTCCTCAACTGCATGTCACTGTTACGGCAAGTTTATGCTAGGTTGTGAGCAATGACAAATTCATTTTTAATTTAAAGGTATCATATACATAAAAATAATTTTGGTGATCATGACTTTATTTTTTCTTGGTTTTCCATAAATCAAGAGCATTTAAAATATCATGTCTCCCTCCTGAAAAATAACATGCTGCCTGTCCAGAGAAGTTGTAATATACGGCTAACACCGCCAGCTACAACCCTACCCACATTGCATGCCAAAGGAGATGCCAAAGATCGATGAATGAAGGGCCCCTTCAAAGGCTGAAGCTTGTCCTTTGTTAAATTTGTTGTAAAGAATGAAGTGGGAAGCCAGGCGGCTGAAGTGAAACTTCTGCGTTAGTGACAGCCCAACATGGAGCTCATGAGGGTTTTTATTATATATATAATATTATTATGTTAATATAATTATGTATGGAATATATATTTAACATTTGACTTTGAACTATATAAACACATACTTTTAAATTGCCTTTTAATAAAAGTCAGAGTACTGATACTTAACAGAACATTTATGAAGTTTCTTGTAGTTGGATGGTGACATATTTACTCACAGGTATTTCTGGAGAAAGGGGCCTGATGTGCTTCTACAGTAATAAATTGGTAAAATTACGTACGGCATCTTTTTTTCAAGAGTTTGTGGGTTTACATAATATTTGGGGTTGTTCTTGTAATGATATGTGAATAACATTTTAAATACAAAATGTTGTCGCTTGAACACTGGAATAAAAAATAGGATCTAGGATGTTTGCCCCTAGAGAAGAAAAAGGTGGTAATGAAATCAGAGTATAGCAACGAGAGAAAGCACGTTTTTTTAACTGTTGTGCAAATTCCTTTCGATTTCCTACCAGTAAAACAGAGGAGTCATAGCAGGAACTGTGAGCAGGATGCCCGCTGAGGTTTCTCTTCTTTAATGAATTCTTGATTCCTGTTGTCTCGAAGGGTGTGGAAAACGGGAGCTGCCTACTCCTATTTGCACAGAGGTCCGCTTCCATTCCTGGGTTTGAGTCTTGAAAGACTTTCCAGACTTACGTAGAAAATAAGGTGCCAGCTTTGCCACCCCCTGAGCGACACTCTCGACGCAAAGGCCCTGGACACCGGGCTCCAGTGTCCCCGCGCAAGCAAAGCCATGTCCTTAAACAAGCCAAAGCTGCTAGTTAGCTAGTTGTAAACATTTGACAAGAGACAGCCATCAGATTTAATTTTAGTGAAAATACTTTTATGAAGATGCAAGTAATTTTATGAAAAAATTTTGTTTTGAAATAACTTAATTTTGAAGACAAAATTGGATCTGCCCCTTGAACTTCATTTTGAATTGATTTAATTAAAAAGCAATTTATGAATTATCCAGCTGTTTACATTTTTTTCAAATAGTTTATTTACTTACCTTAAAACTCTAAAATTAAAATTTTGTCTTACAAATGGATTTTTAGAATGTAATTGATATTTAAAAATTTTAGTTTGCTGTTTACCTTCAACTACAGCCTGTCTAAATTAAATGAATGGTAAAAGATTGTCAAACTGAGGTAATAGTAGGTACTCACTGTAACAGAAATAACAATATTTTCTAATGACTTATTTTAATGCCAGCCAAATATTATCTGTGCCTATTATCAGATGGCTATAATCTGATTACCAGGTGATGATATAAAAGCTCTTCCCTATTTTCAATCTATTTGAACAATCTCTAAGTAATTTGTTCTCAAAATTAAGAACAGAGGAAAAAATATATTTTAGGCTTAATGTTGTATATTATATTGTAATGCAGGAAACATATCAGTGACTTCTTTGCATCACCTACATCCTAGAATGTAAAACACACAGGAAAAACTTTAGTTTAAGAAATTATATGCTTGTTATATAAACTCATTGTCTAAGGGTAAAAGATCATTCTCCTTCACAATCATCTGAATTTTCTATAATCAGTGTACACATAAAATACAAAGTTTTGTTTAACATTTTTAGTTTCCTTTGCTTGCTTTGCATTTTTATTATCAGCCAATTAATTATGCCTGGTTAGCTTGTTTAGACAGATTTTCACAGATTCACTTCAAATGTCGCGCGTCTTTACTCCATGGTTGTAGGACAGGAGCGGCGGGGCCCAGGCACAACCCACCTTCCAGGGCCAAACACGCCCGACGCTGGAATAGAAACGAGATCATCAATAATGATGATGGCATCTAGCATTTACTGCGGAAAAGCCCAAATCTCTGCTAAGGCAACATGAACCGCCCTCTTCACGCGTTGAGCTGACCGTGTTCTCGGGACTATGCTGGGAAGCTGGACGTCGGTGACCGTCCCACCGTGGCAGCCGCCTCGAGGAAGGTCCTGCGGGCACCGTCTGCGGCCCTCCTGCTCCGGCTGCCCCATCACTGCCCGGGCCACCCGCTGAGGCCAGTGAGGTGAGCCTGAGCCATTACCTCCAGAAACACAGGAGCAGCACAATTAATACTAACATTGGCTCCTCCGCTGTGTCACACGCCTGCCCCTGTCCTCTCCGAGTTGGCGTGCTCCTATCACCTGATGCGGGAAACGTGAAGTGTCTGCACGGTGGAGGGGGCCTGGCTGTCACGCATCTGCTCTCGGCACCCTGACTCCCGTGATGGTGAGCAAATTCAGATTCTAGGCCACACGGTGCCGTTAGCTGTGGATTATTAATTCACTTGAACATTGCTTCAGTATTCGAAGGAGAGGCTGGGTGCGCTGGTCGGGCCCTTCTGACCTGGCAGGCGGCAGGCGGCCCTTTAAAGGCAGCGTGAGCACGTGGAAGCAACCACCTCCTCCGCTCGCGCTTCCCTCTAACTCCAGCTCTGAGGGGACGCTAGCGGCCCAGCTCTGTGGGCTAAGCACGGATGTGTGCAGACACCGACACTCACAACCATCGAGGTGCTTCTGAGACGCGAAGGGCCAAGTGGATTTCCAGATTCTGACCGACATCGAGTTACTCCTGTGCTCTGGATGTTTCTGTTTTAAACTGGGAAGGTGGCTGCTTAGGGAGAGGCATTGAGTTATTTATTGAGAAAAGCATCTCCCCCAAGAGAAACAGATAGGACGGGGGTTTCTTGACAGCTGATCATTGTTAAATTACAGGATGTATTTGTCACTTATGCTCCATCTTTGTACTTTTGAAAATTTAATTAGTCGTAGAGTTCAGCTTTCTCCCTTACATGTTTTCTCTCTCATAGTCTATACTTTTGAATCTGAAATGTGAAAATGACCGTCAGTTTTGTCATGAAAAGAACCATTTTTGGAAAATAGATTCATGAACATATTTTCAAAGAGAGGTTCTGTTTTCCATGGCTGACCTGGGTGTCCTGCTTGGAAAGTGCAGAAAGTGAAGATGAATGGACCTTCCTCCCCACGCCCGCCTGGCCCTGCCCGGCTCCCCGCAGACAGAGCCAGGCTGAGGCTGGCAGGTGAGCGGGTGGGCAGGCGGGATTCATAAACAGCCTCCAGCACCCAGCGGGCACACCGGTTTCAAACTGGGGCTGGGCCCGTACACGCATCTCCATCTTCTCTCCCAACGTGTTTGGCAAGCGAAGCTCTGTAACGGCAGGAGAGACGGGGCTCGTGCCGTCCCACTGGCTGAAGGGAAGCAGCGCCCAAGCCTCATCCTCCCGGGGCCCCACCGCAAACCCAAGGCCCAGTCGTCCGTGTGTCTCTGCTTTTCTGTCCTGCTGGCATTGCCTTGGTTTCCTATGGTACTCAAAGCCTCCATGTCAGGCTTGATGGTTTTGGAAAAATATTCTGAGGTAGCCACACGAAAACGTTTGTATATGACCCTTGGTATCAACAACAACACTTCACCTTAAGACCGCTCATGCCCTCTAATAGCATTCATAAGCTTTAAGTAAATGAACTCTGTGCAGGGATGCGAAAATATGATGTTTTTAAATGTAAGAAGTTGAATTTTGAAAGAAAAAAAATAGGTGAGTTGTGAAGAGAAGCGGAGAAATTTGGTTAAAGACTTTGACAATAGGTAGATTTAGCTTCAAATATTTTATTTGCTCTGCCACTTGTGAGCTGTATGATTTAGAAGCAATTTTTAAATGTTCTTGAGGTCTCAGCTCCTCATGTTTAAATTTAGAATATTAACATCAACTGCTAAATGTTCTATGATGGAGAAAATTAAACAAATTTGCCTGTAGATACAAGCTGCTGAAGCGATATTGGTTTTAAGTCAGCTCTTTCCTCTGCTTTTTTTGCTATTGCTGTGACTATGCTCCACCATCTGAGAGGCTCCTCAGAGTGAAGGTGCGGGTGTCACCTCCAGCCTCTGAATGGAGACTAGCCTGTGGCTTCAGACATCTTCCTGTCACAGTGAGCTTCAGATCTTATACACTGAAGAAGTGAAGCACTAAGGCAGATAATCACAGAACAAAGCCCTGTGGAAACCCTGCTGGGTAGAGTGTAAGCTGCGTGGAGGGTGGTCACGGCCAGATTGAACGGAGCCTGCTCTTAGCACAAAGACACATCACATTGTCCTATGGCACCGAACCAAGAAAGGAAATGCAATTAGTGTTATTTTAGCAAACACCTTCTTGTCAATGTAAAGTTTACCACTATGGAGAAAAGTATTCTAAAATAGTATTTAAATAGACTCTGAGTTGATTTTTGAAATTAGGATTGACTAATAGAAAAGCAGAAATTAAAATCTGGGTTAAACTGGAAAAATGAACCCTCTTCATTGCATGCCTGTGTCTGTTAGTTTGGCAGGTGACATGGAATAAAATGTTTATTATAGGGTTGAGACCTTGTATAATTATGGGAGAGGCTGGGGAATAATTTGGAGGAGGCGTGGTGTGGCTCAGAGAAAATCCACCCACCAGAGGTGACAGGCAACTGGAGACGAGTCTGGGGGGGGGCTGGGGACTCTGTTGTGCTGATGGGTAGCACTGATGTCGATTTAGCAAACTGGGCAATTTCCAGGCACCACAGGAGGAAACCAAGAACCAACCAGGCCCTGCAACAACAAATTGTGATCTACAAGAAAAATCTGGAACCACTAGAAAAATTGGGACCCGTCTCTCACTGCGTTGAGCCTCACGTGCGTGACCTGCAGCAGAAGCTGCTGCCTGGCCTGGAGCTCTGAAAAGCGCCGAGAGGACAGGGCTGTCCCACGTCACCAGGTGAGCCCCGTGGGCTGCAGCCGGGAGCTCTGCCTGCAGAGTGTGTGGCTGACCCCGAGCCACAGGGAGGGAGCGTGGGCCGGGTCCTCCTAGCTCAGCAAATGGGCACAGTGAGAAACAGGTCAAAGCCCTAGAGATAAAGCAAGTACATTCGGAGGATTCTACTATAACAAACTGAACAAATCAATTAAGAAAAGGTAATCAATCCTACGGGCCGTACTTGAATAAATCCGAGACGCAGTCCGGGCTGCCGTAAGAAAGCAAATGCGGATCATAGCTATCGGTCCATGCAGGCCATTCGGGCCTCCCTGCGCTGCCCTCCTGCCAGAAGCTTCCTTATCATGCCCGCTGCCTCGGTTCCATCAAATGTGCCATCGCTCAGGTGGGCAGCCCTTGGGGCTAGACTCTCACGTGTCATATGGGGGGCTCTAAGGTATAAAACAGCCTGCAGGGCCCTTGACTCTGCCACGTCACCACGTCATCCCTGGTCTTCATTGCCCTTTAGCTGAGCAGATCTCATGCTGCTCCTTAAATCTGAGCAGTTAATAGCATTATCCCTGGGTTACAGAAACCCTCCCAATGCTAACTTCACTATTTCCTTCACTTACGTAACAAACTCAGCTCTTCACTGTGTTCTTCAGACTAATCTAATTGGAAGAAGAGTTAGGGAGTAAAAAGCTCCTTTGTCAACCTGATGGAGCCAAGAAAATCTGTTTGTGTTGACTGCACCATTCACTCTCACCCTGCCTATTTTGTTGGCTACAGGTCTAATCAATAATATTACAGAAATTACTCCTTGATTTATTTAGTTATTTCCCCTTTTTAGCACAACTCCAAATAAAAGTGTCATCTGTAGAAACTTGGCAATACAAAAAAGGAAATATGTGAAACTAAAGTACAGTGTAAATTACTTGATGACTCATCTAGCATGTGATCTGGCATATGATGTATATTTAAAATAAACTTCTCTGGTGGATACTTAGAGCAAAGGAAAAGGTTTGCTGAAAATGGAATTTCAAAGGGTACAAAACTATACAGCACATACATTTTTACAACCAATTCTGTAGTTGAAAAATATTTCTCTGAAAATAGACTAAAGAATTTCTCTAAAGCAGTTGTGACCAGGGCTTCTGAAATGAAATATAGAATCTCAAATATGAGTGAATTTTTCCAGTTTTAATTAAATTGACCTTACCAGCACCAACATGTTTCTGACTTTAGACTGAGCAGAATTTAATATGCACATCTTTAAAGTAATGGCCTCTTGCAGATAATATTTAAAAGTTCTCATCTTAAATCATTCTATGATTTAAATATATCTTAGGGACACATTCTACTTTATTCTATTCCTTTTCCCCCCTAGACTCTTTTTCACAAAAGTCAAAAGCCTGGAGGTCTGGTGTTACAGAAAAATGTGTAAATGGGAGTAAAATGTCAGAATGAGGAGAATGTCTCTGACAGACTTACATTCCTGTCTCACTCCCCATGAAAAATCAATCTTATCTGCTCCCAGAGCCTGAGCTACAACCTAACTGGGGCTGACGACTGACTTCCACAGAACCCGCCTTGAGCCCTTGCTGGGCTGACTGACCTGCTGCTGCCCTTGGGCCTGTGTCCCTGAGCATCGCTGCTCTTTGGGGACAATCGACACCAGTGTTCAAGTCATGGTGCCTTTACCCCCACCGCAGTGTCTCTCCAGGTCACTTCTGGGAGCCTGGCACAATTGCGTCACGTCTACTCCTAGGCCGCCCATCAAAGGACGGCACCACCTGCTGCCGGTGCCAGCGTCCCCGAGAAGCTCAGCATCCAGGCCTCGGTGCTCCTGCTGTGTCTTCAGGGTGTCCCGCCTGCACTGTGGCCCCGCGGGCACTGGGGCTCCCTGGGCGTGTGCAAGGCGGTGCAGAGACTGAGGCTGTAGTCAATCTACCTGCTTCTTTCTGTCCAAGGAAGTTCTGCGGGTTCCCAGGTGCTCAGACTTCCACGCATACAGCAGACGCACGGTTCTGATGTCTCTTCCTGGGCTCCATAAATCAGTCTAGTAAATGAATCGACCTAATAATTGATCTTCTCACACCTCTCCTTCTGCACAGCAATTAATTACTTGCCCTTAATAATAACCTTAAAAAGAAACAAGTGACTTAGGAAAACCTGGGCAGGCAGGTTTCACCAAGAGCCAACCCTGCTCCCACGCGGGCTCGGATTTTGGTCCTACTGCGCGGTGGCTCGCGTGTCCCGCAGCCTCTGAGCCTGGAACCTGAGTTCTTCCACTTTTTTTCAAGTCAACTGACGTGTCGAATCGCGTCACACGGCGCCTCTTCCTGGCTCCTTCTGGTCTGAAACTTGCCTTCTCTTGTTCAATGCCTTAGTTTTCCGAAGGGGTCCGTGTGTGCGTGTTACCTGCGTTTGGATTTTGCATCCAGCCGTCACAAGGAAGTTTATAAACAGGAGGGGGAGATTGGCATCGAAGCTTCCCGAAACAGCTGGGAGGACTGCCCGGTGAAGCCACCTGGCTCTGGGCTTTGCTTTGATGGAAGTGCTTTGGTCACTGGCTCCGTCTCTGTTCCTGTTACTGGGGTACTCAGGTTCCCGCATATTTTAGTCACTTTATCAGAGTTGTCTGATCTGGCCAACAGCCCTTCCCGGTGTTCCCAGTGTTCCCAGTGTTCCCGGTGTTCCCAGTGTTCCCAGTGTTCCCAGTGTTCCCGGTGTTCCCAGTGTTCCCGGCGTTCCCAGTGTTCCCGGTGTTCCCGGTGTTCCCAGTGTTCCCGGTGTTCCCGGCGTTCCCGGTGTTCCCGGTGTTCCCGGTGTTCCCAGTGTTCCCAGTGTTCCCGGCGTTCCCAGTGTTCCCGGCGTTCCCAGTGTTCCCGGTGTTCCCGGTGTTCCCGGTGTTCTCCTACAATCCTTCACACTTCTGCGAGGCTGGCAGTGCTCCCTCTTCCGTTCTGCTTGGTCGCTTGAATCCTCTCTCTCCTGGTCAGTATTGCTGAAGGTTTGCAGTTTTCTCCATCTTTCCAAGACCCAACTTTTGGTTTCATCAATTTTATCTGTTGTTTTCTGCGTTTCATTTATTTTTTTCTCTCATCTACTATTTCCTCCCTCTTCCTTTATTTGGTGGACTTTGCTGTTTATTTTTTAATTTATTTTTTTCTGTGTTTTAATGTAAAAGGTTATGTTATTGATTTAATAACCTGGAAAGAGTTAATTGATGAGAATGTAGGTTTGATTTTAGAATCTCGAGAAAGAAGTTGCCTTTCTATTGACTCTGAGGTAGTATTTTTGAGAGTTTTGGGAATCCTGGTTGAAGTCCTTTTGGAAGCAGACACCAAAATAGGATTGAATATATGAAAGGTTTATTCTTTGGGAACATTCAGTGAAGGACAGACGACAGAAGGAACGACAGTTAGCAGGAGAGCGTTCAGACAACGCTGGGCTGGTGGCTTTGGGAGGGGAGAGAAGAAGGACGTCTGAGCGGGAGCAGGGGAGGGACCCAGCCCCAGCAGGAGGGTGTGCCCGCGAGGGGCCCCGGGGAGCGGCGGTGGGCACCCAGCCCAGCAGGGGGGCTGCCCGCGAGGGGCCCCGGGCCGGCGGTGGACACCCAGCCCAGCAGGGGGTGTGCCCGGGAGGGGCTCCGGGGAGCGGCGGTGGGCACCCAGCCCAGCAGGAGGGTGTGCCCGCGAGGGGCCCTCGGCCGGCGGTGGGCACCCAGCCCAGCAGGGGGAGTGCCCTCCAGGGGCCGCGGTCAGGCAGCCGCCTCCCTCCCTCCCTCCCGCCCGCCCCCGCGGGCCGCCCCCGGGCCCGTGCGCAGGGCCGGCCGCGCGCAGCTGCCGTCGGGCGGGGCGGTGGGGAGGCCGCGAGCGACTCTGCCGAGACGGGCTGAGCCGGGACCGCGGCCCCGATCCCGCAGCCGACGCCGGGCTTAGGCCCGCGGATTCCGAGCGCGGGTTTGAGGGAGATTCTCGCTCAGGTGCCTAAATTCAACACCAAGCTCTTGTTTCCGGCCCCATCCCCTTGGCGCTCGTCTTTTTAAATTACTGCGCCGCCCACAAGTGAACTGACACAGGACACAGATTAGAGTGATTTTATTTCCAGCTTTCATTTGACTACTCAGATGATTCTGCTAAAAAACACCCACGCGCAGGTCCGTCGAAACAAATGGCACCCGGCGAGGACGCGCCGCGAGCGAAACCCCAGGCCCAGGGCCGCGCGGGCGCGGGACGTGGGAGCCCCCCAGCGGCCCCCAGCTGCTGGGCGCCCTGTCTGCAGACGCGGGGCGCTTTTTTTTTTTTTTTTGCCATTCCTAGAATTTAATTGTGCCTCAGTGTGCATTTTCCCCGATTACTACTAATAAAAATAATATTTACGCATTTTTATTGGAGACTTGGAAATCTTCCATTGTCCAGCTCCTATAAGTCAGCCCTTATTACTTGGTTCTCTTTTTCTTAGTGAATTCTAGGAATTCTTTGTGTTTCAAACGTGAGATCTCAGTCAGTTAGTCAGATTTATATATTTCAAACACCTTCTACTGGTCTGTGGCTTGCATTTCCAAGCTTTTAATGATTCCTTCTCATATATGCCTATCGTTGTTAAAATTAATAAATAAATGCTGGTATTATTCATAGAAGAGAATTCTATACCACAAAAGTATTAGAAATCAGCAGCTACTTACAGAAGTGCATCGATCTTAGAAATATACTGTATGTAAAATAAATGATGTAATAAAATAGCACACCCTTCATGGTTCCATTGATTACAGTAAGTTCCAAAACAAGCAGAGCTGTTGCCAGCCCAGCTGCGACTGGGCAAGGGCATGGAGGAGGGCCCGGGGCTCTGACCACCTTCCCCGTTTGATCTGAGCTGTGTTTCCACTGTCGTTCCCTTGTTGGTCATTGAGTTGAGTGTGCCCCTGTGCCTTTCAAGCACAGAATGAAGACTATGCTTCACTTTTAAGAAACGGTGAAAACCTGGCCAGTGTGGCTCAGGTGGTTCACGGTTGTCCCCTGCACCAGGAGGTCACGGGTTCTGTTCCCAGTCTGGGCACATTCTGGCTCGATCCCCAGTAGGGGGCATGCAGGAGGCAGCAATGGATGTCTCTCTCTCTCTCTCCCTCTCCTTTTCTTTCTCTGAAATCAATAAAACCATATTTTAAAAAAAGAAAAGAAAGATTAAAAATGTGAAGTACTAATTTTACCAAGACAAATGTGAAAATTACTAAGAAAAGAAAAATCATTCATAAAGCATGATATTTTTCAAGGTAGTCTTATTAAAGGTGGGTACAAAAAAAGCACAATAAAATCAAGAGAATTATTGCACCAACCTTTGTAAGGTTACAGTGTGAAATTGTTCTGTAGCCAATAAAGTGCTTTTAGTTTTATGTTAAGAACTCAGATTCAAACTTTTCTGAACAAGGAAACCTGTTGTCTAAACAAGAAGTCCAAGGTTAGGGGAGCTTCAGAGCATGTTGAACCCACATGCTCTGGGCTAAATATGTCTCCCCAAATTTGTATATTGAACCCCTAATCCAAAGTGTAAAGACATTTTGGAATGGTACCTTTGGGAGGTAATTAGGTCATGAGGACGGGGCCCTCTGATGGGTTTAGTGTCCTTATTAGAGGAGAGGGGAGAGCTTGCTTCCTCCCTCCCTCTGCCTTATGAGGATACGGGAAGGTGGCTGTCACAGGCCGGAAGAGAGCTCTCACCAGACTTCTAGGCTCCTGACTGTGAGAAGCTGTTGTTTCAAAGCGCATGGTGTTCTGGCACAGCAGCCCGAGCTGACTGAGACCCCGAGTTCAGCAGTGGCCTCAGCAACCCGGATTTGCAAACTCTGTCTGCTTTGCTGCCTTTGGTCAGATTATCCTAGGCTGGTTCATCTGAGTCGAAATATCACATTTAGTCCCTACAACAACCAGGGTTATAAAAAGGACTCTCCTTAATCAATAGACAAGGACATGTTTCCTAGGAGCTCCTCAGAAGTTTCCTTTTGTCTCATTAGCCAAAGTCACTTCCAATAGTACTGCTTAAATCAGTCATTGTTCCGGGGAAGAGAATCGTTGTGATTGATTAGATCAATCAATATCCACTCTGGGCCTTGAGATGGGCCTATCTGCTATGAATCTGAAAGGCCAAGAGAGCAGAGAAACAGGGATTCATTGAGAAACAGAGAGAAACAGAGAGGTAACTGAAGGAAAAAATACCTGGATGGGAGGGGGGGGGGAGGGAGGGAAGGAGAGAGGGAGAGAGGGGAGGGAGAGAGGGAGAGAGGGGAGGGAGGGAGGGAGAGAAGAAGGGGGAGAGGCAGACAGGAAGAGGGAGAGGAGGAGGGAGAGGGAGGGGGAGAGGGGAGAGAGGGAGGCAAAGGGGAGGGAGGGATGGAGGGGAGGTAAGGCTATAGATACATACATCATGTGCACACTATAAATTTCACATTCCAAGAAGACCAGCTAGCCATCTTTAGTAAGGAAAAAAGGGTCACTGCACCATTTGTATTTGTCACATGATGCTAAATTGGGGCAATAAAGGTCATTATCAGGCAGATAGGTGCATAATTTTATGGTATGCGGTGGAACTGTAGATACCTTCCAGAGAGCATCGTTCTTTCTTTAGTTTGCTTTTGCTTTACATGTGCTGAGTTTTACTTTCCTTTTGAAACATGAATTCCTTTTCCAGCTTCTGGCTTCTTTGTTCACTTGTCTTTCTTCTCTAGTTTGTTTTTAGTATTTCTGAGGCATGGGTGGGGTGGAGGAATGAAAGATGAAGGGGAGCAAGGAAGAACCTCCGAAACTCTGTGGATCCATGGTCGTGGTCAAGGCCATGCTCATGGTCAGGGCAACGGCTTCAGTGTAGAGGCGGTAAAAATGCGAGAGCATCTCTAAGGTCCGGTCCCAGGCATCGTCCTGCTTGTCCTGGTGCCCACCACACCCCCCGCCCACTCCCCAGGCTCTCCCCAGACGCCCCTCGCCCACAGGGGACGCGGGCCTAAGGCGCCCCAGCCGGGCCCAGGACCCGCACGCACTGCGCTGCTCCGGCAGGAGACTCACGGGCCTCTGCAGCCCGCGTCCTGCTGGCCTCCAGCCCCGCTGTAATTTGTTATTGTTACATTGTAGGATAATTCAGAAACTCAAATAGCAGATTGTTTACTAATAAACATGTCCTTGGGTTCAAATATTTGAAATGATTGGGCTGAGCACTGACTGCTTATTACAGCAGCATAGACAAGAGGAAATGAAACAAACTGCAAGGTCCTCTTTCCAAAAAGGGGCTCCGTTTTTGTAAATTTTGGCCTTTTCATGTTAAACGGTTTTGAGTTCAGAACACACCAGGTTTGGAGGTGGCAGCTCGTCGCCCCTTCCTGCCCCGGGGCCTTTTGCTCGAGGGCCTGGGGGATGTTTCTGCATCATCTCCGGTGCGGGAGGCTGGCGAAGCCCGAGAAACCAGAGACGTTTCCTTTGGATGAGATGTGATGCCTCCTTCACAGGGAATTAATTTAACTAGATTTGACTACTTAAACATAACAACTGCTCTTAATGAAGGCACTAGCTCTTCTATTACAGATAGCGGGTGTTCACAATGTATCAATAAGGATTTAAACCATATAAAAATTGCTATATTTTCAGATTTAAAAAGCAATCCCTCACCCTCCTACCCAAACAATTAGTATTTCCAGTTAATTTTTTAAAACTCAGAAACTCAAAAATTTATTAGCACAGACTAAATAGAAGAAATATATGTGGAGTCTCTGTCTGGGCTGAGAAGCCCCAGTACTGGAAGGAAACCGCGCTGATTCTGAAGTCGGAGATCACTTTCTGTCTCGCCGAGCCTTGGACTTTTCTCCCCATAAGAGAATAATGAAGCCCACAGGGCAGTCTGGCAGATCCCGCTGCATCGCAATGTCTATCTATAAACTTGGGAAGGTTGCATAGATCCCAGGCAGGTTAAGAGAATTTACAAATGAAAACACATATCCATTTTAAATAAGTGGAAATTGCCACCTGTACTAATTTTGATAACTGTATCAGTCTTTTACATTTAATGATTGTTATCTAACGGTCCAGCCAAAGCTGAAAATTCCAAAAATTACTATTCCAGGCAATACTCACACATGTTGCTTTTGAATTAAAATTCTGACTGGCTCCCAAGGCTGCTTTCTGCCAAAACTCAGAGACAAATTCAGCCTGTAAAATAAGAAATCAGTCAAACTTTACGGTGAGTGAATTTATCACGTTTATTATTTCATCAGATGAGCGGTTACCATAGGACTGATGAAAGTGTGGCTGATTGGTGTTGTGCTTTTCTCGGCTAAAGCAAGCTGTCTGAAAATAATATAAAGCATACCACATGTATTTTTCAATATTCTAATAAATTAAAAAGAAACATATTTAATTTTAATATTATAATTTAATGCAGTGTATCCAAAATATCATGATTTCAACATGCAATCAATGTAAAATAAATGTTTGCACCATATTTTTTACTAAGTCTATGTAACCCAGTCTTACTTTATACTTACAGCACTGTCAGTTTGGATGAGATGCGTTTAGCGTGTTAGCACCCACATGTGGCAGTGGTGGCCGCGTGGGGTGATGTAGGTCTACAGACTGATCTGTAGCAATCGCAATGCTTTTTCACAATGCTTTTCTACCTTTTGAAGCAATATAAGCTGCTTGTATTATTTCAATTAAAATTTTTATTAAGGCTAAAATATAACTTTAGGATTCTCTATTTGTAATTGAAACCTGCCCAAACCACCCTCAGGTTCCTTTGCCTGCTGCTATGAAGCCAAACCACAACGCAGGTGCTGATGGAAGGAAAGTGATTTATTCAGGTACCGAAAACCGGAGAAGATGGCAGGTTCATGCCTTAACAACCATCTTAATGTCTCAGGGTAGGCAAAAGGCTTTTATAGGGGGATTGTGGGATGAGGGGAACTAAGGAATTCTGGTGATATGCAGTTTTACATTCCAGCTCTCTGTGGTCTCGGTGTTTTCTTTCATGTGCATCAGGGTCGAGGTTTTTTCCTCTCTGCAGGTTTTATTGCTGATGTCTGGGGACAGGATGTTGCAGGCCTGACCAGCCATCTGCATCTGCTACACTCCTGTGGTTGAGGCTTGTCAAAGGGGAACTGGAACTGCTGCTGCCTGTAACATGCTTAAATACGAAACTATTAATATTTTAGACTATAAATATTGTTAGTGTATTCTTTTCTATAAAATATAATTTTTTAAATGTGTTTTTAAAATTAATTTCAGAGAGAGGAAGGGAGAAGGAGAGAGAGACAGAAATATCAATGATGAGAGAGAGTCATTGATTGGCTGCCTCCTGCACGCCCCCTACTGAGGATCTAGCCCACAACCCGGGCATGTGCCCCGACTGGGAATCAAACTGTGACCTCCTGGTTCATAGGATGATGGTCACCCACTGAGCCCTGCAGGCTGGGCCGTTAGTATATTCTTATTTTTAATTCTTGGTTACTTAGTTAATTAAATATGAGGTGTTTTATACCTTCTGTTACATAATTGTCTGTAATTGTGCAGTTTTTAGAAATTTTAAAAATTAGGACTCTGATAAAGATGTTTTTGTGTTGGTATTACTACTTCAAAGACATTTTGAAAGGTCTTCATCGTGTGGGGGGCATATATGTGTGAGGGGTGGAGGGCACCACATAGAGTGATTTTCTACGGCTTTGGGGCTTTTAATGCTACTCCAATAGATGTACACTGTTCTTTTAATAAGCACAGTAAATCAAGTGTGATATATCATGGCCCCAATTTTGAAATCCTCCCATGAGATCCTTCTGTGTTAGGTTAAACCAGACAGTAGATTCAGTTTGTGCAGAAGTCTGTCTGTTTTCTGAAACCAAAGCACATAATCTTAGTCCAGTTTAACATTTGGCCCCGGCCTTTACACACGTCCATTTTACATATGCTGCTTCACCTAAGAAGGGGCGAATTTCTGCATCTCACACATTCTGTGAACCTTCCCACCATCCCGCAGTGCTGTGCAAATCATGATTATTTAAGGATTATCTTCAGACCCAAAACTTACATGGAAAAATAGAGAGTAACTACTGCTTGGCTCTGGCACTTAAAATGGAGATAAAGGGTGAAAATATGCATAGAAATAAACTTAATCTTTACTAATATGTTCAGCTCTGAAGGTTATTCATGACACAGGCTGTCCACTGCTCACTTGGGAGAGCACATGTCACATCAGGGCCCTGCAGCGAGATCTCGAAAGAAACTGGGGCTCCCAGACCTCTCAGGAATTTCATTTCCATCCTATAATTGTTACGTTTTTGAAAACATTCAGCAGCCACATTTTGAGAATGTGGTCTCACTGTTGATGAGACAAAATGTCCTTAGTAGACCAAATTAAAGCAAAGTTCAAAGGCATATATTCAATGGTTTCTACTAAAATCCTTTGAACAAGCATATTCTTGAAAACTGCCAAGAAATTTGGGAACTTCAGCTTCTTTATAATTGCTATACCATGGTCAACTTTGCCAAGCATTTCTTTGATATTGACTAAAATTCTGAGAGTATTTAGGCCATTTAAAAAGAAATAAATATTTAAAATATCAGAGGCATTGGGTGTACGAACCAAGGTTTTCTCTCTCTCTTTTAAACATTAAGGATTTAATTACAGGCAGATTTTGAGGTATATTCTATTCTAATAGGAAAGAGGAACTACTGAATAAGAGAAATTCTTATTGTCTGGCATGACTGATGAAATGATGCATTATTATTTTCTCTCTCCTTAGATAAACAAATGTAATTTGATGGAGGGCATTCCAGGAGATCATTAAGAAATAAACCAAACACACCTGTGTGCGTGTGCGTGTGCTTCTGCGCAGTGTGGCATAAGGAAAGAGATGTTAACGCTTTTATCTCTGGCTCTCAAAAGCATCTTAATGACAAGAACTAAGATAAAAGTTGAATTGCTTTCTTGGGGAGATGTATCTTGTAGAACCAAACACATTGTTAGTTGAGAGGCACATATCAGTCTAGTTCACCCTTAGAAAATAAGAAAAGAGGGGCGTATTTCACAGCTTTCTCAGCAGAAAGTGCTGTTTTCATAACCTCTTCTCATTATAGATGGAACATTTTTAAATCGAAGGATGTCTGTGTTCAGATCTCTCAGTATTTGAGACGCAGGGTAAATTCAGATGTCTGAACAATTCAGCCAAAGGAGATAACTTGATATGTATGTGTGTTTTAGTTTATATTAATTATATTAAAATTTCTGAATAAGGCTATTAAATTATATGACAGTATTTATAAATTCTGTAATTTAAATAAATGTATAATTTGAGAATGTGGATGCAGAAAACAAAGTCTACTTTTAATATTTATGTGAATCAATACATTTTCTCCACACATATGCTGCCAAATGAAAAATGCTGTACCTTTCCATTGGAAAAATAAAATGTGTTCCTCATTATAGAATTAAAGGCATGTGTGCTGTGCTTTAGCATTTGGACTGAGCGTTTCATAGTGCCCAGTCTCTGAGGGACGCGCTCTGACAAGCTCCCATTTGATGGACTGCCAGTCAAAACGATGCAATGTTACTTTATGCCTTAGACAAAAGGCTCATTCTGTAAGATGTTATATGTCAGACAGCATGCTTTAAACTTGCTGTTTTTATAGTGAATATAATACAAGAGCTTCCCTGAGTTCGTGGACTAGAAGCTTGGGAGGGTCTGATGGGCTACCAGGTTCACTTCTCGGGGCCTTTCACTCCACGCACAGTGGAGTCACTTACGTGGATGGAAACCGACTGCGAGCCCAGAGGAGGGACAGAAACACTCAGAGCCTCAAGGGCGCGAGGTTTCTGCCTGGAGGCGTTTGTTGCAGCCGCTGCGGGTGGGGAATCGAGAGCCTGGCGCTCCCATTGTGCTAAACAGAGACACAGGGGCTAGGGTCCGAAGAGAGAGAGGACCCGAGGAGCTGGGCACCAGGAAGGAAGCGCTGCGGGAAGAGCTCCAAGTGCCCCCTGGGTGTGACCCTGAGTGTCTGTGGGCACGCGAGAGTGAAAGGTACAGAAATAACGGCCAGTTCCCTGTGAGCTGACCAGCTTGTGAAGATGCGCGCTTTGAAGTTCAGCTGATCCGGGTGGGGATACCGTGGAGGGTGCCTGGGTCAACCAGAGAGACCCGGAAAGGGGATGCTTTGGGGGGGGACAGCTCAAAAGAAGCCTTAAAACCACCGAACTAATGTGCAACCGGACTGGCATTCTAAGAGCACAAAACTCAAGACAGAAACAGTAAAATTCAGATACTTCATAATCTAAGATTCAGAATGTCCAGCAAGCATCTAATTTTAAAATACAGGGAAATACATCCCCTAACCAGAAAAAATTAGTTATTAGAAACAGATCTAACAAAAAAGTTTGGAAAAAGGTTGGGAATTTTTAATATTGAATAGAATCTATAAACACACATATCCTAAATGTGCAGCAAAACCCCACCCTAGCACATCGTCACCATCAAACTGGAGGCAAGCACTGACAAAGAGGAAATGGTAAAAGCAGCTGGGGGGGGGTGTGGGGGGATATTATGTAGAGGGAAAAATACAACTATCCTCAGAAAAATGCAAGCCCAAAGAAAAGGGAATAAGGTATTTAACATGCTTAAAGGGGAAAATGGAGGGAGGAGCATCTGAAATCTAACTCCCCAAAAAACTCTTTCAAAAAATGAAGATTGAATAAATTTTTTCCAACAAAATCAGTTGGTAGCAGAAATGTATAGAAGGTGGGCTAAAGGATGTTTTATTTTGCAGGCTGAAAAAATATAAACTTGATTATGTAGAAAAGAATGAAGAGCAGTAGAAAAAATAATATGTGGTAAATAAAAAATACTTTGTTTTATTATTTTAAAAATTTTATTAGGAAAATATGAAAAAAGATATACCATATCAAAACAGAGCTTGAGTGTCTATGTTAGTATCAGAACAGGTAGACTGCAGGAAAAAGCAATATTGCCACCGACGAAAGACATTTCACAGTGAAAGAGAAATTAGTAAACCTAACTATGCGCATCTCACACGGAGCTGCAACGTGCATGAACCAAACACTGATAGAATTAGGAAGAGAAACTGACAAATCCACAAGAAGAGTTAAAGATTTCAACATCACTTTAATGAATTGATAGAATAACCATACAGAAAGTCAAGAGGCATACAGATGTGACAACTATCACCTGTCTTATTTGTGCTGAAAATGTCAAAACATTCTTATTTGCATCTTCTATCCCTGTCTTTTACGTATCACTTTCACATGGTGATAGTTGAATAATATCCATGAAAAATAATTCTGCACTTTTCAGCTAAGGCATATCCATAATTTTAAACATCATGTTATTTTGCTTGAGAAGTGTGTGCTTTGGAACAGATCATACAAATTACTAGGTTCGTAGGCTGAAACAAATTTTTTGAAGTGCTACATTTCAATTTTTAATTTAAAAAAATTTTTCCATTACAGTTGACATTCAGTGTCATTTTATGTTTGTTTCAGGTATACAGCATAGTGATTAGACACTTATATAACTTATGAAATGATCCCCCTGATAATTAGTTCCACCTGGCACCATACACAGTTCTGACAGGACATTGGCCCTGCTCTCTGTGCTGTAATTTACATCCCCGAGACTATTCCGTAGCTTCTTACTCCCTCCACCTTTTTCACTCATCTACACCCCACGCCCCACTCCTCGGGCAATCATCAGTCTGTTCTTTGTATCTATCAGTCTGTTTCTGTTCTGTGTGTTCATTTATTCTGTTCTTTAGATTCCATATGGTATTTGTCTTTTACTGTCTGACTTATTTCACTCAGCACAATATCCTCTAGGGCCATCAGAACTGTTGCAAATGGTAGGATTTCATTCATTTTTATGGCCAAGTGATACTTGATTGTGTATATACCACATCTTTATCCAGTTATGTATTGATGGACACTTGGTTTGCTTCCACATCTTGGCTATTGTAAATAACGATTCAATGAACATAGGGCGCATATGTCTTTATGAGTTACTGCTTTGGTTTTCTTCAGATATATACCCAGAAGTGGAATTGCTGTGTCATAAGGCAGTTCTGTATTTAATTTTGGGGGACATTTCTGTACTGTTTTCCATAGTGGCTGTACCAATTTGCAGTCCAATCACTAATGTACAGGGCTCCCTTTTCTCCATACCCTTGCCAGCACTTGTTTGATTTATTGACAATAAATTTCTGACAGGTAAGTGTGAAGTAATACCTAATTGTGATTTGAATTTGCATCTTACTGATATTTAGTGATGATGAGCATCTTTTCATATGTCTGTTGGCCATTTGTATGTTCTCTTTGGAAAAATGTCTATTCAGGTCCTCTGCCCATTTTTTAATTGCATTTTTTGTACTTTTGGTGTTTAGTTGTATGGGTTTCTTTATCAATTTTGGATATTAATCCCTCATTGGCAAATATCTTCTCTTACTCAGTAGGCTGTCTTTTATTTGTTGATTATTTCCTTTGCTTTGCAAAAGCTTTATAGTTTGAGGTAGTCCTGTTGTTGTTTATTTTTTCTTTTGTTTCTTTTGCCAGAGGAGATATATCAGAAATATATATATATATATATTACTAAGAGCAATGTCAGAGAGTTGCTGCCTGTGTTTTCTTCCTGAAGTTTTATGGTTTTGGGTCTTATATTTAAGTCTTTAATCCATTTTTACTTTATCCTCATATACTGTGTAAGAAAATGGTCTAGTTTTATTTACTTATTTATTTGCATGTATCTGTCTAATTTTTGGTGAAATCTTTAGGGGTTTCTATATATAGTATCATGCCTTTTGCAAATAATGATGATTTTACTTCTTTCTAACTTTGATGCTTTTTATTTCTGCTTATTGTCTGATTGCTGTGTCTAGGACTTCTAATACTATGTTGAATGAAAGTAATGAATGTAGACATCCCTGTCTTGTTCCTGATATTAAGGAAAACACTCTTAGCTTTTCTCTGTTTAGTATGATGTTAGCTGTGGGTTGTTCACATGTAGCCTTTATTATGTTAAGCTATGTTCCCTCTATTTTCATTTTGCTGAGAGAATTTTATCATAAATGAATGCTTTATTTTGTCAAATGTTTTTTGCATCTATTGGTGTGATCATATGGTATTTATCCTTTATTTTGTTTATGAAGTGCATTTATTAATTGACTTGAGGATATTGAACCAACCTTGCATCACAAGAATAAATTCTATTTTATCATGGTGTGTGATCTTTTTAATATATTGCAGAACTTGGTTTGCTAATATTTTGTTGAGGATTTGGCATCTATGTTCATCAAGGATATTGGCCTATAATTTTCATTTTTTGTAATATCTTTGTCTGGTTTGGAGTCAGAGTAATGCTGGCCTTATAAAATGGGCTTAAGAGCCTTCCCTTCTCCTGAATTTTTTTGGATAGTTTGAGAAGGATAGGTGTTAATTCTTCTTTGAATGTTTGGTAAAATTCACCTGTGAAGCCATTTGTTCTTGACTTTTGTTTGTTGGGAGTTTTATTTTTTAATACTGATTTGATTTCATTGGTAGTAATTGGTCTGTTCAAATTTTCTGCTTCATCTTGAGTCACTCTTAGAAGATGGTATGTTTCTAGAAATTCGTCCCATTTTTCAAGATTGTCCAGCTTGTTGCGTGTAATTGTTCATAGTTGTTCCTTATCACCCTTTGTGTTTCTGTGGCGTCAATTATCACTTCTTGTCTCATTTCTCATTTTATTTATTGGGTACTCTCTCTTTTTCCCTTGATGAATCTGGTTAGAGGTTTATCAATTTTGTTTATCTTTTCAAAGAACTAGCTCTTGGTTTCACTGATCTTTTATGTTGTTTTTTTAGACTCTATTTTGTTTATTTCTGCTTTGGTCTTTATCATTTCCTTTCTTCTACTCACTTTGGGCTTTAAGACACATTATTATTATTTTTTTGTTAGTCATCACATGAGGATATGTTTTCAATTGCTTTTCAGAGAGAGTGGGAGGGAGGGAGGAGGGAGGGTGAGGAGAGAGGAGGGGGAGAGAGAGAGAAGCATCGATGTGACAGAGACTCACTGACTGGCCGCCTCCTGCTGGTGCCTCGGCGCTCTAACCACGGAGCCCCATTGGCCAGGACAAAACACAGATTACTTTTAAATAGCATGGAACATTCATCAGAAGGATCATAAGTTAATCATTAAAAATGTTGAAATACTTTTGAAATTATACAGTTTATTTTCTTTCTAAAGTATAATTGAATAAAAAATCAATAATAATGAAATGTCTAAAAAATAAAAAACTTGTAAATTAAACAACATACTTCTCTATAATCTATGGATACAAAAAAGAAATCACAAGAAATGAGGTAAGGAGCCTCTTAGGAAAGAACATGTTCTGAAGTTATTCAGCCTTGGGTTTGAATTTGGCTGTACCTCCTGTTAACTGGGGCTCTTGGGACAAGCTTCAACGCTTAATTTTCTTACTTTAAAAATAGCTAAAAGAACACCTACCTTATTCATTTGTTGTGAATATTCAACATTTTATACAAGTGAATTGCCTTGCATAGTTATAGACACACTGTCTCTCCATTGTAGGCACGTTCTCTGATTTCCTCTTCCCAGCGCCTCTTATTTTATTTAAGGAAACCGTGGGTGCTGTGCTCTGACTCTTCTGTGTGCTGTTTCTCCTGATGGGGGTCTGAAGAGCTGGAAGCTGATGAAAGTGCTCAGGGTCCCTGAACACACATATTCATTCTCTCTGGAGTGCAGTCCCTGTGGTTCTCAGACTCAAGCTCTGTAATCGCTGCCTGTGAACTCCCCGTGGGCAGGGTTGATTCAGGACAAGGCTCAGGGGAGAGTAAGAAACAGGCAATCAAGACAAAGTCATTTCCTTCACGGGAAAAGAAAGAGCCACCCCAGGAATCTGTGGCTGCATTCAGAATCCCGGGAGAAAGGACTTTTAGGGAACAGATGGTTGCAATCAAATAAATGATTACAACTCTTTATACTGAGTCAGAGACCATGTCATTGGAGATAAGATAAAATACAAGCTTTAGTGAGTTGAGAATCAACCAAGGACTCACTCAGAATATTTTAACAAACTTTTCAAAAAAAGAAATTCACTTGGAACTTGCTGCATGTTTTACAATATTACCGCATGTCGCATTGTCAGCATTTCCATAAAATGAAGACATAGTCTAGGTATTTGGAAAAAGTGTAGTAAATTTATGGGTTTTTTCAATAGTTAGTGATTTTGAGAATTTCTTCTTGTTTTTCTCTTTTTCTCCATATATAGACGTTTGTTATATTTTATAGGTGCAATCATCTTGACTTTTTTCTTGAAACATTACATTAGAAATAAATACGAATATTTTAAATACAATGGACACTTTATTTTGTATTTATGTAGTAAATTTGGTAAATTTGAAGTATGTCCTATACTAATTAAGCATTTATTAAATGTTTATTGAGAAATCACTTGGTGCCTTAGTCCATTCACGATGCTGTGAAAAACACCGCAGCCCTGGCCAGGTGTCCCCCCCACAGAAATGCTGTGGGCTCAATTCCGGCCCAGGGCACATACCTAGGTTTTGGCTTCCACCCCCGGGCAGGGCACGTACAGGAGGCCACCGATCGATGTTTCTCTCTCACTTTGATTTTTTTCTCTCTCTCTGTCCCTTCCTCTCTCTAAAACCAACAACAACAGCAACAACAACAAAATTACCACAGGCTGGGTGGCCTGTAAACAGTAGAAACTCATTTCTCATGGTTCTGCAGCTGGCAGTCTGGGAAGAGGGCGCCCCCGTGCTCGGGGAGGATGCAGTCGCTGCTTGTCGCTGCGTCCTCGCGGGGAGGGCGGGGAGGGGGCCTGTGAGGTCCTTTCACAAGGGAAACGGAAGACAGGAAGGCCACGTCGAAACGGGTAACTAGTCAAGTACAATGGTGAAGTGAAAAGAAAATACTGTGGGCAGGGATATTCTTCCCTCCCTCTGTTCTATTTTATTTTTTGATACAGAAACTCCTCTGTGCATTAATTTAATGCTATTGGCTTTTTGGAAATATGAACTCTGTCCACACGCATAACTCAGGCTTCTGAGCGTTGGAATGAATACAGCATTCACCGCTGCTGACCTTCTGACAGACGGTGCGCACTGCGGGCGCGTGTGACGTGTGGAAGACACGGGCGTTTGATGAAATACAGCTCTTGTCAAAGGCTGTGACCGAATGGAAGGATTGGTCCTTCTGAGTAACTCCATTCAGTGAGGTTGTTCTTTTATTTATTTTATTTTTAAAATATGTCTTTATTGATTTCAGGGAGAGGAAAGGAGAGGGAGAGAGAGAGAGAGAAACATCAATGAAGAGAGAGTCATTGATCAGCTGCCTCCTGCACGCCCCCGACGGGATCGAGCCCACAACCCGGGCCTGTGCCCTGACAGGGAATCGAACCCCGATCACCTGGATCCTAGGTCGACGCTCAACCGCTGAGCCACACCTGGCCGGGCAAGTGAGTTTGTTCTTTAGTCCTGATTTCCCCTTTCCAAAAGTATGTAATATATCCACGCCTCTACCTTAGGGTCAGTGTTGACCTCTTTCCTTCCTACTATCAATTCAGTCAGACAGTCGGGAAATCCTTGCCTTGCCTTTGACATAAATCTAGCATCTGACAAATTCTCTTATACCCTTCTCTCAAGCTCCAGATTTATATCTCTAATTATACTCTTGCTACCATTCAATCACTTTGTAATGTAGCAACCAAAATATTTTTTTTCCTTTTAATTAAGCCATCGTTCAGCAAAACAAAGACATTTGCAAGCAGCTCATATTGGGGAAAACTCAGTGGGGCAAGAGCCTCAGCACAGTGTGGGCCCCTTGCTGCCCATTGCATGACGGGCAGGTGCACAGGCTTGCGGAGGCGAGAGTGATGTGGCCCTGAGGCTTTTAAGGACACAAACGTGGACGTGCTCCCTGTGACCTGATGAGGGGCTGAGAGCCGGCAGCAAGCTGGCGGTCAGATCGCTGGCTCTCGCCCCAGGCGCCAGCTCACAGCTGCTGCAGCCCAGCGCACGGAGGGACCGCCGACAGCTGCACAGCGCGGCTGCGAGGAGGTGAGCCAGGAGCAAGGTGCCACCTCGGCACTGCCCGGAGAGGGGCGGAGGGCCTGCAGGTGACCACAGTTATTTCTTGATCACTAGGCTGTAGCTGGTCTGCAGGGCTCCCTGCGGAACCAGCTCTTCTTCCAGGAGGCCGGATCATTCTTGCACAAATTAACTCTCACCCCTCTGCCAGGTAACGCCTCTCTCCTATCAGGAATGTCCAAAGGCTTCTAACCTCATTCAGAACAAAATCCAAGGTCCTTACCACGGCCGCCAAGGCCCTGATGACCCATCCCCTCATCGCTCGCCCTGACTTTATTGTCTACTGTCCTCCCTCCGTCAGTGCGCTCTAGTCACGGGTCCCCTCGCTGTTGCTCCTGCGCGGTCTGTGGGTATCTCAGTGCCATTGTCTTTCTCTAGTCATCACACATTTGAAGACTGGTGCTTCCAGTGGCTCCGCACAGCTTCAACCCCTCTTCCTTCCATGGTCTACATGTGCATGTCTCCTTCAGTCTGTTGATATAGTGCATTGTGTTGATTTATTTTTAATTGTTGAAAACATTCTTTTAAATTTGTCATCCTAGTGGATATGTAGTGGTATCTTTTTGTCATTTTAATTCGAATTTCTCTATAATTAATGATGTTAAGGATATTTTCATGTACTTGCCACAAGTATATTTTAATTTTGAAAGTTTCAGACTCTTTATCAACTTAATAATTGGCTTGTCTTCTGATTCTTGGAGTATGTAAGAGGTTTCTTAATATAATCTGGCTACAAAGTCACTATGATTTTCTCCCATATTTTCTTCTAGGACATTTTTATGCTTAACAGCTACATTTAGGTCTTTAACAATAATGTTTGCATATGGTTAAAGGTAACCAAATGTTATTTTTATGTCATATGAATATTCAATAGTTACAATACAACTTACTGAGAAACTTGTATTTTCTCCATTTAATTTCTTGGGATCACTGTCAAAAAGCAGACAATTTGGATGAGTCTATTTCTGGACTCTGTGTAGTACCATTTATCTAATGTATTCATTTTAGCTCAGATTCCACACATGCTTGACCATAATGACTTTAAGTGTTGAAGGGAGGTATGTAGTGATGGTGTTTTATATTTTTTAAAAAAATTGTTTTTGGTTATTTTAAATCTTTTGAATTTCCTTGCTACTTTAAAAATGACCTTATTTATTTCTACCACAAACAATCTGAGATTTTGACCATCATTGCAGTAAATCTGTAGTTTAATTTTGGCAACAATAGACATCATAGCAATGCAGAGTTTCCTAGTCATGAATGGGATATATGGCCCCACTTATTTTGTTCTTTACACTCTCTCTACAATGACTATAGTTTTCAGCATACTGATCTTATGTATCTTTTGACAAACACCTCTAACTATTTTATACTTTTCAATGTTGTTATAAATGGTATATTTTAAATTTAAATTTTACATATTCCTTTTCTTGTATATAAAAAAATCTATTTAGTACTTGCATGTTGACCTTATATTCCACAAACTTACAAAACTCGCTTACTGGTATTAGTGGATTTCTGTGTCGATTTGTTTGGATTTTCTACAGATAATATCATGTCATCTGTGGAAAAACTTTCCTTTGGCTTCTGTAGACTCATGCCTACTGTGAGCAGCACGTGTATTTATCTGGTTACAATCACTGGCACATGGATGGATTTGCATCTTTACCTTAGGTGTCAGCATTTTTTACAAGATTTTATTATCATGTACAGAGTAAAGAAAAACTCTTCCAGCTCCGAGCCTGGGAGGATATACCCCACATTTCCATGGTCACGAGTCCACATGCTGTAGGATGCATATCCACATTTTGTGTGGTGACGAGTCCACGTGCTATAGGATGAATATCTACATTTTGTATGGTGATGAGTCCACGTGCATGGGAACATTTCAAGAACAGAGATGAGAGCTGAAGAGAGAATGTCAGAGAGCATTTGAGTTTCTGGATCCAGCTAAGCTAGTTCCACCCGCTGGCTGTACATCATTTCACTATATTCCTCTCCCCTTTAGTTTTTGCTCAGCTTAGTTTAATTTGGGCTTGCATCATTTGCAAGTGAAATGATCTTGAATAATATAATAACAATGAATTGGGAAGATTATAACACTTGTACAAGTAGCATGAATGCCAAAAATAGCATACAAGCTGGGAGAGGTGGAATGGAAATTACTGAGTGACAGCCCCAAAGAAAACTGCAGGTTAGACCTGGGCAACAGCTACCATGAGGGGTTTTATTCTGGGCAAAGCTAAATATAAACACAAATATAGTCCACATAAGTCTAATCATTAAAAATTAGAACACAAATATAAATATAGAAATCAAAACTATTTCAGTCAAAAGAGAACAATATAGAAGAAACTCCAGAGACATAAAAATAAAGACACACGAGTGCAGAAATACACATGCAATTAAGAATCATAAGAGGATAGATCCTACTGTGTAGCAATTCTGTGACAAAACATACTTCTTAATCCTGATGAAATGACTTTTCCAGGAAAAAACAATTTAGTAAGTAAGATAAGACCCACTCTCGTCTCCGTTTAACATATGAGTAACCTGGAAGTTGCCACTGTCCCAGCAAAAGCGAAAGTGGAGCAGGTTGAAAAGCCAACAGCTCTTCTTGGATCCAAAAGAGAGGTGAGAGCATAGGACAGACAAACAGCTGTGCTCAAGACTGGAGAGACAGACAGAGGGACAGGGAGGTGTGGCTTCCCAGAGCAGTGACTCTGAGTGGAACCCACACAGGAACCTGCGCCAGGGCATATCAGGCAGGGAATTTAAAACAGCCATGGTTAATATGCCAAGGCCTCTAATGGACAGAGTAGGCAGCGAGCAAGAACAGATGGGCAACGTATGCAGAGAGGAAACCTAACAAAGAACTGAAAAGAAATGCTGGACATAAAAACTCCTGTAATAGAAAAGAGGAATGCCTGATGACTAATTAGTAGACTGGGCACAGCTGAGGAAAGAATCTCTGAGCTTGAGAATATGTCACTGGAATTCTCGAAAACCATAAAGAAAGAAAACAAAGACTAAAACAACAACAGAGCAGAATAACCTAGAATGATGGGGCAAAAGGTGTAACAAGCCGCAATGGGAAAATCACAAGGAGAAAAAAGAGAGGAGGGAGCAGAAATAATACTTGAAACCATAATGACAGAATTTCTCCAAAATATGTCATTAAACCAAACCGCAGATTCAGAAATCTCAAAGAACACCACATACGCTAAATGGCAAAAAACAAAAACAAAAGAAAACAAACTGTGTCTCAGTACATCATTTTCAGTTTATAGATTATCAAATATAAAGAAATTAAAAGAAACCAGGTGAAAGAAACACCTTATCTACATAAGAACAAAGATAAGAATGTTGATTTCTTCTCAGAAACCATGCAAACAGATGAGAGTGGAGTGAAATATTCAAAGTATTGAGAGCAAAAACCAACAACCTAGAATTCTGTACCTTGTGAAATTATCCTTCAGAAGAGAAAGAGGAAGAAAGACTTTCTCATGTGAGAAAAATTGAGAGGATTTGTTGTCCACACACTTGCCTTTAGAGAGAAGGAAAGTGACACAAGTAAGAAACTCAGATCTACACGGAGCAAGAGCACTGGAGAAAAACACATGAAGGTCAAATAAAAACTATTTTCTTATTTGTAATTGACCTAACAGGTAGCAGTTTGTTCAAAATAATGAGAGCAACAATGCATTTGTATAAACACACCCACAAACACATTTGATAAGAGGGACTAAGTTAAATTTAAAACTTCTGCTCTGTGAAAGACAATGTCAAGAGACTGAGAAGACAAGTCACAGGCTGGAGAAACATTTGCAAAGATACATATAATAAAGAACAATTTTCCAAAATATACAAAGAACTCTTAAAACTCAACAATAAGACAAACAACTTGTTTAAAAAATGGGTCAAAGTCATGAACAGATACTTCACCAAACAAGTACACATGGCAGATAAATGTATGAAGATGCATATCACCTGTTATCCGGAAAATGCAAAATAAACAACACCGAGATATCACTATACACCTGTTTAATGATCAAAATCTGGAGCACTGACGATGCTGGGGACAATGTGGAAGAACAGGAGCCCTCATTCACTGCTGGTGGATACGCAGAGCGGTACACAACTTAGGAAGGCAGTTTGATATTTCCCTTTTTTTTGGGTTAATCTTCACCTAAGGATACATCCCCCCTTGATTTTTAGAGAGTGTGGAAGGGAAGGGGAGAGAGAGAGAAACATCAATGTGAGAGAGATGCATTGATTGGTTGCCTCCCACACACGCCACAGTTGGGGCCCGGGATTGAACCTGCAGCCCGAGTGTGTGCCCTTAACTGGGAATCAAACCCACGACACTTTGGTGTGTGGGCCGGTGCTCTGACCACTGAGCAATGCTGGCCAGAGCTGATATTTTCTTACAAAACTAAAATATTTTTTTCTTAAGGTTCTGCAATCATGCTCCTTGGCATTTATCCAAAGGGACTGAAACTTATGTCCACACAAAACTGGCACACAGATGTTTATGGAAGCTTTATTTACAATTGCCAAAACCTGGAAGCAATCAAGGTGTTTTTCAGTGATGAACAAATAAATAAACTCTGGTAGATCCAGACAATTGAATATCATTCGTCACTAAAAAGAAATGAGTTCTCAAGTCACGAAAAGATATCTAAGAACCTTAAATTCATATACACTGCTAAGTGAGAGAAGCCCATCTGAAAGGGCTACATAACATATGATTCTAATTATATGACACTCAGGAAAAGGCAAAACTATGGAGACAGTAAAAAAATCATTGGTTCTCAGGGGCTGGTTGTGGGTGGGGATGAATAAGGGAGCACAGAGGATTTTCTGGGCAGTTAAAAACTGTGTGATACCTAACGATGGATTCATGTCAATATACGTTAGTCCAAACCCATAGAATGCACAACTCAAGAGTGAATTGTGCGATAAACGATGGGCCTGGGTGACGATGATGGGTCACTGTAGGTGCATTGATTGTAACAAGTGTGCCATGCGGTGGGGATGTTGATTCTGGGGAGGCTGTGCATGTGTGGGGCAGGGGGCATATGGGGAGCCTCTGTACCTCTGTGAACCTAGACTGCTCCAAAAAATAAGGTCTATAAAAATTAATTAAAAACTAGCCAGAGTATCTGGCTAGTCAAATATATGGCAAAGAGCTGTTAATGAATTCTAGCCAAAATGTACCAGGTGCAGATAATTTTAGAAAATAATTTAGTTAACTTTCAAGTAACATGCAACGTAGGTAGGTAACATAATAATTTTTCAAGCAGTGCATGGATTTACATATTAATTTCCCCCAGTTATTTGAAGCTCATGTAGCTCTAATAATAAAAGACAGTTTGCAGACCACAAAGTGTTTCTCCCGAGGCTTCGGTCCTCTTTTAGGGAGCAAATGCCAGTATTTGGTTCCTGCTGCACTGCCTATGGCAGAACTTCTTGAAATTTATTCTATTTTGACTGTTCTGTGCCTTAGTTTTCAGTATTCATTTTGCTGTTCCTTAATTTTATATTTCTTAGTTACATTATTTTATTTTAAATATACTTTTATTGATTTCAGAGAGAGGAAAGGAGAGGGAGAGAGAGAGAGAGAGAAACATCAGTGATGAGTGAGAGCCATTGATCGGCTGCCTCCTGCACGCCCCCTGCTGGGGATCAAGCCCACAACCTGGGCCTGTGCCCTGACCGGGAATCGAACCTCCATCTCCTGGATCCTAGGTCCATGCTCAACAGCTGAGCCACACCGGCCAGGCTAGTTACCTTATTTTAGAATTTTGCTAAGAAATAAAAGTATGCCATTAGACTTCGATCATTCATTTATAAATACTCTTGTTTTTTGAATGATGAGATTAAGGAATTCATAGATTATTGAGATTATAAGAAAGTAGGCAGTAAGAATTTATTTATTTCTCTGGCATCTGCTTAGTCCCCCCTGCAGTACCTGGCATTGCAGCTGCCCTGACTGAGCTTCACATTCTCTATTGAGAGGACCTTCCTGACTCCACTGATGGCCCGTTTTATTTTGAAGTAGTTCCAATCACAAGAAAGAAGGGGAGGGAACATGCATGTATTTTGAGCAACAAGCCTTTTTATTTGCAGGTCTATTTAATTTATTTTGTGGGGTGTGTGTGTTTAGGATTTGGATCTGAGCTTAAAGACTCTAAAAACCATGTGTTGCTGTTGGACTGTTTTTCATGATGTGTTTTTTACAACATTAAGTTGAAGGCAGGGCACTGTGCCATAAGGGGGTGTGCAAGCAGGCCTGAGACATGTAGGGAAAAGGCAAAGAAATGACTCGATCCTGAGTAAGTCACTAGGCTATAAGGAATGACTGTTAAAGTTAAATAGGTAATTATATATTAACTATATACTACATGGACATGGCAATATTCTTATTTCTCACGTTGATTCTGTTGATGGTATAGAGGTGATCTTGGGAACAGTAGTTGTATATGGTCACCGTCATGTGAGAATGTTGACATTATTTGCCATGGTATTAGTAAAGAATGTTGATGTTGTCAATGCTCTGGATGTTGTTAAATTGTAAGAAATTTCTACTAAAAATGAAAATTAAAGACAAGTTTTTCATTATGCAAATTAACACTAATAGTAATACTTCATATATATTTATGAATAGTAACCATTCGATTGTGGTCCAGTTTTCTTCTCAGTCAGCTCTTCACCCTGACATTTTCCTTTAAAATGGTACATGTTTTTCTTTCAATTTTCTCTTCCATGAACAAGTTCAAAGCAACCAGTCTGTAATCATCCATTGGTAGTGTACTCTATCATCTACCTGCAGAGAAAATTAAGCGCACATCCAGGAATCATGTGCTCACTTTTGGTGACTACAGGCTTCATTTTACCTTTGGAAATGCTGGTTAGAAATCTTGTTTCAGATTTGGACTGTAAGAGTTTGTTCGCATCTAAGCTAAGGTGCTTGTCAAGGAGGGATGAATTGATTCCATATAGCCTCTGCTCTTGAGGAAAAATATGTTTGACACAGTAAATACTAATAGGTTAGAATATACTTTTTAAAAAATGCAAACTGTTAAGTGTTGATTTTTATAGATCCTACCTGTCATTTCTTGGTTTACACCATTTGAAAATAAAGATATTAAGTAAGCATTTTCCTGGAATAACTGACAAAGCTACAAAAAAAAAAAAAGTACCATTGAGGCTGGAGGTGGAGCAGGTTCCAGCAAATTGGAGAAATTAGTTCTTAGTAATTGAAACATTAAAGGGTAGTCTTGTTTCAGGTGCACTTAGCTATCCCACAGAGCAGACTCGTGTCATTATTTAAACTTTAATCAAGTTAAAGTGAAGTAAGTAAGTTTGGTGCCTCTGGTGCTCATTCTGAGGGCTCAGTAGCCACATGTGGCCAGAGGCTGCGCTCGGTGGGCACAGGACATTTCCACCCTCTGAGGGCTTCTGTGGGACAGTCCTGAGCAGACCTACGAATGGACAGGCCCAAGGTTGGGAATGTGGGTTTGAAAGTGAGGAATGGAGTTCCTTGTTGGATTACTGATTCCACCACCCATAGGAAAGCTAGAGCTGGAGCCGTGAAATGAATACTGTGGCCAAGAAAGCGAAGGGACACCACTTCCGGAGCGCGTGCTAAGGGCAGAAGCGGGGAGGTGGGCAGAACGCAGAATGTTCGCTGGACGGGGAGGTTCCGCCCGCCCATGCCCTCGGGGCTTCCGCACCGCACGGTATTTTCACAAACGTGTGCGGTGTGCACTTTCACGCAGAAGAGCAGAGACAGTCCCCAGCACACAGTCTTAAAATACTGTCCTTTCAGGGCTCTCGCTGCCGTGGTTTTGGAGGCTGTGCTTCCCTTTTCCCTTTCTGGCTGCAGCGAGCTGGGCTCCAAGCACACCAACGCCTCTTCCTTTCCGAGCAATAGAGAGTTGTGACCAATTCTTTGGGGCAATTTTAAGGAGGTTTTCAACATCTGAGAGTTTTAATTAAAAATGTGTATCAGCGTTTTAAAAAGAGACCTATTCATTCTGTCATTTGCCATCCCCAAGGCCCTCTAAGCTGAGTGAGCACCTGTGACAGCAGGTCACTCTGTTCTGCAATTTGTCTCAAGGTGCTTGCCCTGCCCCCAGCTGCAGGGCACCGCGTCCTCAGAGTCGCTTAGAGGATGCTTACAAGTTCCCGTCACAGCCTCAGCGACCCTTGATATTGTCAGACTTTAAAATCTTATTTATCTTATTGGTGTGAGTGGGATCTTACCTTAATTTGCACTTCACTGAAGGTTAGAAAGTTCAAGCATCCTTTCACAGGATGTTAGCCCTTCAGGCTTTGTTTCTGTGAATTGGCCTTTTTCTCTAGTGAGTCATTAATCTTTTTATTGTTTTCAATCAGAAGAGATTTATTTATTTATTTATTTAAATTCTTAATATTCTTAATACACTCCCTTGATTGTTTAGTCATGTTTTTATGGTGTGTACATTTTGCACCTGTATAAGTCCTACCCTACCCAAGGCTAATGACATGTTCTCTGACATTTTCTCCTAAAAGATGTAAAGCATTATTCTTATTTATATGTTTATGCTAAATTGGGTTTATGTTTGTTTTTGTAGGAGGTAATTTTTTAAAATATGAAAAACCAATTACTGAAGAGTTTATCATTTCATTATTGGTAGGCAGAGCCCGTGTGTCACGCATCCAGTTTCCATACAAGGCTGGTCCCGTATGGGCCTCCTGCTGCTTCCCTGGGCCTCTGTTCCTGTGCCAACAGCTCAGTGTCTTAATTACTATTGCTCGATATTAGATCTTGATATTCAGTAGAAAAACACTCCTGTTTCTTCTCTAAGTTTTTGATTTTTTTTTGGTGGCCAAGGAAGCTAGTTGGCTTATTTCCGAGCCCAACAATCTCTTTCATTTATTATCGATTTTGACACTTTATCTATCTTTACGGGAGATAGAGTTCATCAAAGCCTGCATTTACTATGCAGTGTTGACCTTGGGAAGAGCTTGAGAGCCCAGTGTCACTCCTGCTCCTGTTTGCTCCACGGACGGTTAGACTGTGGTCGTGGGGTGGTTGGATTGAACACGTATGCTGCTCCCACTGTGTGCTTGGTTACAGACCAAAGGTGAGCAGACACGAAAGCTGAGCAAGGTGGCATCTGGATACAGAATTGAGTCTTCTCCTCTGTAGCTTTGACTTTCCCATGATTTCATCCTGATTTCAGACTGAGAATCTACGTCCAGGAAGACTGCTGCTTTCTGCCATTTCCAGCATGTGACACAGACCAAGTGCGAGGAGCTTTCAGGGGGGAGATGCTTCAATGTGGACCCCTCCCAGTGCACACTGCTCCAGTGTGCCATCAAGAACTCTCTGTTGTGTATTTTCTACCCTGAAGAAAGCATTTGTGATTTTTCAGTTAGTTAAGGTGGTAAGATTTGGCATGTGCACCGTTAAAATCCTCAGTGCCTACTACAGATTTCACTAGAAAAGACAATAAATCATCAGACAACAACTTAACAAATCATTAGACAGTGATTTAACTAATGAAATATGTAAATCATTTAACAAAACAAACAAAAAAGCACTGCTACCATGGGATAGCCTTGTATGTTGGGGTCTATATATTCTGTTTAAGTTACTTTTACTGAGAGTTGAAAACAGGTGTTGTTTTTACAGGTGAGCTGACTAAGGGGCTTTCGTAGGGTGATGCTGACTCAGTACGGTGACCATGGAGTGAGGTCTGATGCTTGGAGTTATTGTTCTAGAAACTCAAAGCACCTTCAGGGCATAGCATTTGGTGAACAGCTAGTCACAACCAAAAATACAGGAACTAAGGTGTAAGCTAGAGGGACATTTTAGCAACTTTTAAAGGAGTCCATTGTTACTGTGACCAAACTATTTATAACCACAACCCAGGCAGACTTTGCTGCTTAGAGGGCTTGGGAATGTGACCAGCAGCAGACGCTTGGTTAAGGCTGACTGTGGGGAAGCAACACAGGCCACAGCACCCTCGGCGGGCCCTTCATCACGTTAGCCGTCCCCAAGCACGTGCGGAGCATCTCCTGGTTACTATTATAATTGGTGGTGATAGTGAAACTTTTGTAGAATTGAGGTCGAGCGCTCCCATTTCAGCCTTTACAACTTCTACTTTGGAGACAAGCAGGAGCAACAAAATTTGGTAGAAACGATGACCCCTTCCCCTCCCCTGGCTCTTTGTAAACTTTGTAAAAGGTTTCCGCCCGGAAAATTCCCGGGGCCAGTTAACCAAGAAAGTTAATGAAGGCTTCTCTCAGGTTCTGTCTGCCGCTGCGCTAGGCCCCACCCGCCTGCCCCCGGCCAGGTGGAAGGTCGTTTTTGCCTGGATGCCCCCCCATGAAGACCGGGAGCCCGAGCGCACTCCCGGCTAATAAAAATCTCCAAGCGGACACTTTGGCCCCTGTGTGAGTTCGTCTCCCAAAAACTGGGTGTAACAGAATATAGCTGTGAACTCCATCTCCATACAGCTGATTCTGTGCTTATTTCCCTAAAAAGTCATGAGGGAGTAAACAATTCCTCACTGAGTTTTCAGTTTTACACTTCAGGAAGCTTACCCTAACTCTGCCAGTGCAGTTTTCCCAGGACAAAGTTGATTTAGTTGAGTAGGATCAAGATATCTCATCACAGGCGCATTTTACTCCCAGTCCACTCAGATCACCTGGATTAGAGCTTGGGTGTTTACTCAAAATTCAGTCTATCCCATTTTGTGATGTCATGCACACATGTAATTAGAACTGTTATTATGTACACATAATCCCTACACACATATACACTATAATGCATATATGTAAGTATATATGCTTATCATGGACATGCACTAAGTATAAGTTATGTGTGTACACACATATAATTAGGACTGTTAGTATAGATACATACATTCCTACACACATATACACTATGATGCATATATATAAGTATGTATACTAATCGTGGACATGCACTGGGTGTAAGTTATGTGTGTACACATATTCTCACAGGGCATCTTATTTTTGGTATATGAGCTCTCACAATATTACAGTGAACAAATGACACTTACTCTTTCTCTAAGAAGATAGTCTACTAGAAATACAAGCTATTTGAAGCGGTAGGTGTGAAGAACACAGCAGTAAAACTGTGATGTGGTCACGCCATTTGTTCACACGTGTTTGGCTATTGCGTATGAAGTTCAGGCCCTGTATTGCCTGACAGAATTCTCATGAAATTTTTTTCAAACATTGCATTACTTGATTTAGTGTTATAATGTAAATGATAACTCTTAGCATTTAACATTATTGCTGTTAATTTTTATACTTTCACTTCAAGAAGGTAAAATATTGTCCTTGAAAATCTGAGCAATCCATAGCATGGAGCTGGGCTGACTCATGTCATCTCTAGTCACACTTATTCGAATCTTTTCTTACCCCCTTCCCTCTCCTTGGTCAGGTCTTATGTCTAGAGAATATTTCCACCTCCGCACTAGAACGGAAATGCCAAGTACACAGATTATGGGTCAATACTCAGGAAAGGGTTTCAGCTGGAAATATAGAACTGGAGACCTCAGCTTAGATGACATTCAAAGCCATGTGGTCAAACAAAATATTCAAGAGAGGGGCCAGGTGAGGAAGAGCATGTAACCCATGGCTGGTTTTAGGGTAATTTCTACATTAACTGTTGGGGAGAAAGGAGTCAGATTAGAGCAATCAGTGACACAGGAGGAAAAAGCCCCAAGAGTTAAATGAAGATTGTATCTGAAAATCTTCCGATGGGTCACACAAAAGGAGAGTCATGTATAAATCTTTACAATTTGAGAAGTATCATGAGTGCTCTTTGCTGGTAAACTTTGGACGAGTCATGAGAGAGAAAATCTCATTGGAGTTGGTTTAACGGAAATTGGGAAGAGTGACAACAGCCCCAGAGAATACAAACAGCTCCTCTGGTTTGGCTGCCAATTAGAGCAAGGAAATTAGATTATAGTCTTGGGGGAAGTGAAGTCAGGCAAAGGGTTTTTTTGTTTGTTGTTTTTTTTCTGTTTCTTTTATATACGAAGATATACTAAATAAATATTAATATAAGAGAGAGAACAGAGATTTGCTAAAATGGGTCCTTGAATAGGTGAGGGGCAATGACACACAGTGGGCAAGTGGGGAAGGGGCTTATTTCTTTGGGCCCAAGGATCTGTGCGTGTGTGTGCCTGTGTGTGTGCATGTGTGTCTATGTGTGTGGGGGGGTGTGCATGTGTGTGCATGGGCATGCAGTCCATGGATCTCATGAAGCTCTATCGATGCATCTGGGCTCTTTATCATGGATAATTTCCAATGCATAATATGAATTCCCACAGGACTATAAAACCATAGTAAAATATAGTCATCAAAATATTTAAAAATTGCAATATATTAATGTTTATTATTTATTAGGTCATTAAGATAAAACAATATAATACAGATAAATTAAACTTACACTTATTATTTTAATGGCATATAAATATGACAGGTACTGTTGCTTAGTTTGAAAGATGGCTGAATAGCTTTGCTTGAAAGTGACAGGTGTAAAGACATTCTAATTGTCTGAATCCATTTGGGGGTTACAGCGGGACACCATGGACTGGCGGGTTACAGACAATGAAACCGTGTCCCGCCCAGTTCTGAGGGCTGGGCAGTGCAGGACCAGGCGCGGGCAGGCTCGTGGTCAGGTGGGAACCCCCCTTGCTGACGGGGGCCTGCTCTTCTCCGTGGCCCTTCACGGCAGAAGGGGCAGGGGCTCTCATGGGGTCTTTTGTGAAAGCGCTCATCTCTTCACAGAGGCCTTGCCCGCAGGACCTCCATCTTCCACAGGCCCCACAGCCAAACAGGATCAGAATGGGATCAGTTAGGTTCCACACAGGCATTTTGGAGACACAAACATTCAGTCCACAGCAGATACGGTGATGTACAATTTAATGGTGCATAATACATTATCCAATGCCAGAAAATGACATATTCTGTAATGACTATGCGATGATGGTGATGACACAACGCCCGGGACACATCCGTGGCCGGCTGGTGTGCTGCTGGCAGCTGAGTGGCTTTCTCTGCCTCTTCGTGGTGACTGCTCACAGGGTGGGCTGCGAGGTTTTGTCTCTGCCCACCTGCAGGTGCTGGTAACCTCCTAAGTGGCGTCATTAGACACAGCCCCAGGCTGCTCCGTGGTCAGATTTCTGAGCCTTTCTCTGAGTTTTGCTAACAGATGGAGCCATAAACACTTGGAACATGATCTCAGAAAGCAGGCGACCACGGCGCAGGAGTGTTTTCTGCATTTCCAACTTCCCTTTTCTCTGCTGTAGCTCTTTGTCCAAAGCACAAAATTTGGAAGCGCTTTTTGTCAACACTAAAAGATTAAGGTCTTCCAAATTGTGACCCCGCCCCCCACTTTCTTTAATCCTCAAATTCAAAATAGCCAGGGAGACATACCTAAAAATTTTGATTGTTCCTGTTTATCTGTATGTATATTACAAAGTTATTCTTTATTAAGCAAAATCATCACATTAGTTTCAAGTTTGTTCTTAATCAAGTTTTAAAATAAAATTTTAAAGACTAGACTTTAAAGCTAAAGTCTAGATAAAAATACATGCTCATCAGTTGAATACATAAAAATAATCATATGAACCTATGATTGAATCATACATTTTTGTAGCATATTAAAGCCTCTTAACTGATGCTTATTTAGTAAATATACTAGAAACTGGTGGTTTTAGAAAGAAATTTAAAAATTACTTTTTAATATATTACACTAAAGTAAAAATGGCATTTTCTGGTGCCATGTAGTTAGATTATAAGTTTCTTATGTTGTATTAAAGGTAAACAGGCTTGTGCTATCAAGCTGACTATGTAATAAAAGAAAAAATATGTAAGGTTTTTGAAGATCATAGTGTTTGAAACTCTTACCTTTTCAATTATTATTTTAGTTTTTGTTTTCATAGCGGCAGTGACAGAAAGTCAGAAGTGTGGTCACGTAAATTTCAAAGCAGTTCATATACATCCCACATGAATCAATTAATGGAACCCTTCTGTTTATACGTTTAGATTAAATATTGAATTTGTGCACAGACCCAGGGCCCAGCAGCTACTATTTTAAAGCAAAGCAGTTGCATTTCACTAAATAGAACAGGCCACTTTTATAGCAAAATCTATTGAGTTGTGATTGGTTTAGCACATTTTAAGGAAATGAATAAAATATAATAGTCCATATTCTTTCTGGCTTTGCTTGATTCTGCCAAATCCCTGAGCACGAAGCCTCCAGGCGTTCAGAGCACTAACCGCCGCGTGTCGCGCTCTCCCCGTCCCGTCGCGGCGAGCCCAGGCGCCCTGTTGTCTCTGAGGCAGGGCTCTCCCTCCCTTACCCAGGGGGTGGCCGTGGTGTCCGCCCGCCCGTCGCACCTCCTGAGACTTAGTTCAGTCTCTCGGTGCTGTCAGTGCCCACCCAGGATCTTAAAGACACTGGTGATTGGACCCCCCTTTTCTTCCCAGGGCTCCCTATGTTCTGGGAAAACTGGGCCAATGTATCCTCCAGATAATTTGCACTATGTTGTATCGAAGTGCGAACTACCCGGGGCTTAAGCAGGGACCTCGCCCAGCGCCGGCCCCATCGGTGCTGTCAGACGAAGTTCTTCCATCAGCATCCTCGCCTTCCATCTCCAAGGGAGGCTAATGCTTCGGTCTCAAACGCTCTCTCATCCCAGATACGAACCTGAGATTCCAGGTCACTATGGCCCACCAGGCCAGGCCCAGAGCCAATGGCTTAGGGACACAGATATGACAAAACCCTGAGCAATAAGGCAGGAAGATATACCTATGGGGGAGCTACATTCAACCAGCAAAATTAGTCATGTTTTTACTTCCTAAAATGAGCTCACACAACTTTAATGAAACCTTAATATCAATATTTAGTTTCTGCAAATCAGTATATGGTTGAGGTTTAAGAAATTTTTCAGATGATGGTCATTTGCAGATCCAATGAACAGAGTGTAATCAGTAAGCCCAGAGTCGGATGGCCCTCGACAGTAAATCAGATGTCAGTGGTGACATCCGCCTGGCATCTGGGCGGGACTCCTGGCTCTGATGGTCAGACCTGTGGGGGGGCTGCAGCGCCCCCTGGTCCCTGAGGGCTGGCCCCGCTCCCAGATGGCTCCCGTGAAGCGCTGTCTGTTATGGGCAGGCCTGGAAATGAAGCAGCCTCGGCAGAGAGCAGAGCAGACTCAGCGCTGCTGTGCGAGCAGATCCCGCCCTGCTCCCAAGGAGAAAACGCAGTGGCTGGGACCCAGGTTTCCACAGGGCGGGACCCATAAGCTCCTTTTATTATCCTGGAAACTGCTAATTACCCTGCATGTGTCTGTCCTTAACATAAGTAGCAGAAAAGCCCAATTCTAACCAAAAAAGGAAAGGCTTCAAATTATTTCTGTTTCACACTTGATTTAGTTATGAAGAGACTCACCAGAAAGTCTGATAATTGTATACTCACTACAATTTTTGGAGTTAAGACCCTTGAGATAGAGACTAGTCTTTTATATGTAATGATGTGACAAATTAACTATATCATTTCTGTTGAAAAATATAAAGAGAAAAACATGAACAGTCCTGTTAAAACCCAGACATCTCACCTCTTACATGAATAAAGCTATTCTATCACCTGCCAAATTAATCTTAATAACAAATATCAGTTTCATTTTTGTATGATTTAATACGTTAGGACCCATATTTTGTCTAATTATTTACCAAGTCAAATGCAAACTCTGCAACTTGGGATTATTTCTTCTTTCATATTCATTTTTGTTGGAACTCCTAACACACCCCAGGCCCCGTCAGTTCAGCAAGATCCCCGTCATCCTAACACCGCCTCTTGCCCTTGGAGGAGACTTTCTCCTTCACGCTCGCATCCTAAGCTTATGAATAATTAATTTTTCCATATGTTTCTCAAATCCACAGCCACCAAAAATGACTCTTTCTTTACTCTGAATTCTTTAACATAATTGTTTATACTCTGCTCACCATTTGCTTAAATTCTACCTTAAAACAATCCTTAACAATTTTTAAACCCAGCAGAAGACTCACGGGCTCCCCCACTACCAGTGTTGCCTATATTTCCATTTATTCTCTCACCCAAACATCCCCATTATTACCAATCCCGAAACAGCTCAGATGGTGGCTCTTTCTTGCTCCAAATAATCCCATTGCTCTTCAATGTCTATAGAAATAATTCCACAGTTCCAAGTTTGTTACCTTTGTTCTGCTTAAAAAGCATCACTCAGAGGTGTACCGAACACACACCGCTCCAAAATGTGTGCAGTAAGGAAACGCTAGGGTTCTGAACAAGCCGTTTTCTTAGGAAGAGAAGACGGCGGTGGAATGCATAGAGCTGATGGAGGTGTCTTGATGAATGTGAGTTTGTTTTTTCAGTATGTTGACAACTGTAAGTACTACCTGATCTCTTTCTTTGCTGAGCAAGAGAAACACGTGGAAGGATTGCAAGTCACACCTGAACATTGGAGCCAGGTGAAAAGCCAGGCCAAGAGCTTGGAATTACGTGCAGAGCAACTGAGCAAGCTCCACCTGGAGAGCCGAGGAAAATCCAAGGGGGGATATCGGTGTCCTGGAGACACCACCGTCTTTGGCATGTGACACCACCCTCCTTTAGCCTTCTTACCTCAAATTCTACATGCGGGCTCCTGTACTGAAGGCACCCTCTTTCATGCCAACTCAAATGATACGTTAATTCCAAGCCCTGTTTTTCATTCTACCACCGTTTCCTAGTCATTTTTGTTCCTTTCTTGCCTCCTTCTGTAGTGTCTCAGTATGTTCGCGTTCCTCCAAGGCTCGCCCACCGTGTTCCTCTCTGTGTTTATTCCAAAGGCTCTTCCAGGGTCATTGAAATCATTGTCATTTCCTCTTACGTTTTGTTTGCTTTATGCATCTTCTTGTGTTTTTAATTGCCACTTAAGCTATAATTAATCCCAAATTCAAATCCCCAGCCAAGACCCTTCTTACAAGTAAGCTACAGACTGTTTATCCACCTGCTTATATCATGTCTTTACTTAGATGTCTCACTGAGGCCTCGGGTCTCAAAAATGTCTTGAACTCATTTCATCATCTCTTGAACCTTTGCCCTGAAATTGGTCCTTCCATCATCTGTTGTTCATATCAGAACCTGGAAGTTATTATTGACCTTCTTTATCCTTACCTCCCTCCCTAATGCATAATTAACAGATGTATATAGTTTCTGCATATAGTTCCAAATCTTAAACATCTACCTCTGCTGGCACAATTCCAACGCAAGCCAGTGCTCTTACCTACTCGCTGAAACAGTCTTCTGATGGGACCCCCTGCAGTTCTGTCTTTCCCCCCATCCATTACTCTTTTGCCTGGCCATTTCCTGTAGCCACTCTTCTAGGTCTCAGATCCAGGAGGTAAATTTACTTAGTTTTTAGGCTCCTCATATTATATTAGACTCTTCTAATTTATGCTTCCAAATAAACTGTTATCTTTCTTAGCATACTTGTTCCTTTGACTTACTGGTCTAATGTCTGTTTCCTACCTGAATCGTAGATTTATGAGTGAAAAACTGTGGTAGGCAGAATAATGGCCTTCTAAATTCTACTCATCCAAACCTGACTTCAGTGATTTATATGTTGAGATTTTTTGATTTCCAATTTATGATATTTAGAGGAGATTTTGGGTGGGATAAATGTATTTTGTTTGTGGAAGTGATGTGAAACTTTAGGGGCCTGAGAGGGTAGACTGTAGTTGGCATAATAATGCTTGTCTAAAGATGCCCAGGCCTTAACCCCCAACCGTGAATATGTTACATTACATGGCCAAAGGGATCTTTCCAATGTAATTGAAGTTGTGGACCTTAAAGTAAGGAGATCATTCTGGATTATCCAAGTGGCCCAATCAAATCACATGAACCATTAAAAGCAGAGAACATCCTTGGAACAAAATTTTTCAACTCCTTTCTGCAAGGACTTGAGAAAACCAAGGAGTGGATGGTTGGGTCATTTGGCAGGAATATGTTTAGTTTTTAAAGAAACCACCACGCTGCCTTCGAAAATGTTCCCCTTTAGATCTCCACCAACAGTGAGTGAGAGTTCTCTCTGCTGCAGGTCCTTGCCAGCGGCTGGTGTCGGTGTTCTGGATTTTGTTCATTCCGGTAGGTCGGCAGTGGCATCTCATTGTTTTGCTGGCATGTTGCTTTTTATACTTTGTTGATTTTAGAGAGATGAGGAGAGAGAGAAAAAGAGAGAGAGAAAGAAAGGCAAGAGAGAAACATTGATCGGTTGCCTCACCAAGCACCCTGACCGGAGACGGAAACGCGACCTGGGTCTGTGCCCTGGCTGGGGATCAAACCGGCTGCCTTGTGGTGTGCAGGCCAGCCGTCCAACCAGCTGAGCCACGCCGGCCGGGCCGGCATGCCGCCTTTTAATAAGAAAGTAGTTAAGGGTTGTAAGTGTGTTTATAGGGCCATTACCTTTCCAACTTCTCCCCACTCTACTTGAGCAGCTGTATAAGTATGGATTTTCCTTTAGAACTTAAAAATACTGCTCACTTTTTTCTTCTTTAAAACCATGATAAATATAAAAAATTATTCTCTCTCTTTTATGGTCTAAGTGCTTGGGATCTAGAACTACTGCAGTGTGTCGCCTGTTGTCACCATGAACACCAGCATTCTTTTCATTCATCCTCTGGACTTGGTGGAGCTTCCGTAGCCTGCAGACGCTCTCTTCCTGCTCCTGTCTCTCTCCCCCTCCCTTTCCAATAGTTCCTGTCTCTCTCCCCCTCCCTTTCCAATAGTTCCTGTCTCTCTCCCCCTCCCTTTCCAATAGTCCCTGTCTCTCTCCCCCTCCCTTCCAATAGTCCCTGTCTCTCTCCCCCTCCCTTTCCAATAGTTCTCTGTTCAATCCATTCTTTCTTCATACTATGAACTCCTTGTGGAGGAAGCGTGACCCTTTACACCCATTTTGTGTGTCTTAACCTTTATCTCATACTTTCTATGTCCCACTTCCTTAGTGCTAATCCCTTGTTTTATTCATTTTTAAGTGTATCTCCCTTTTTATTTACTGAAGTTCGGTTTATTTATTGCATATTTAGTTTGAATGTCCAAAAATCTCTGATTAGTTCTCATTATTTTTTCACAATGCACAATTGTTTTTAATGTAAATTTATCATGTGTATAATTATATAAAATTCCCCTCAACATAGTATAATACAATTTATAATACAATATTATCATACAATCAACTTTATTGTTTTTTCAGATTTTAATTTTTGTCTGAAGAACTTTGCTTGGTTGTCTCTGTACATGAAACGCCTTGCGTGTGTGTTGATGTGTTTCTTGGCCACACCCCTCTGCATGGCCACTGTGCTGCGGGAAGGGAGCTAGAGACGTTTCTGTGTGACATGTGTTCTGAGCACAGTGTTTCTCTTCCTGAAATTTGTAGTTACTGGGAAACTGATCAGACTCTCGTTCCAGTGTCCACATTCACAGTCCTTGGGGAGCAGAGGGGGGGACAGAACAGCCCGGCTACCCCGGGGCATATCATTTCCATGGACCACACCTCCCCGACCTGATTTTCTACTGTCTTCCTTGGATGTGTTTGTGCCTGGTCTTTCCTTCTTTCTGCCTCTGTATCAGTCTTACCCTGTCTCCTTTACTACTTCCAGGAATTTTTCAAATATCAGTAAAGCTTTCGGTTCCATTTCAAATCCACTTTGTTCTGACGGAATTTTTAAATTTTTATAAATATATTCTGTAATTTTATTCAAATTTGTGTTGAGGGTAGTAGACACGTATATTAAAATATGCCCCCCCAGCAAATGATACTAGATTAATCGGAAATCCACAACGGAAAGTCACCCTGACCCCTATCTCCTAGAAAAAAATCCTTTCAAGATGGACTGTAGACATAATCGCCTACAGCGGATGAACCATGGAGCTTGTAAAGGTAACACAGCAGATTTCTTTATTTCTTTCAGATAGTCAAGTTTTCTCTAGTAGGTTACAATCAGGTATTGATCATAAAGATATAGACTGACGAAATGGGCTGTATCTAAACTGAAAACTTCTGTAAATTAAAAGATATGGTTGACTTTTAATTTACAGAAAGATAAGTCAGAGCGAGAGAGATTCACAATGGTTTTGACAGCAACTCATGTCGAATACAGAATTCTGACTAAATTAATTTTTAATAACAATGCTCACTTCCTTTACGTTTGTATAAGGTAAGATCACTACGGCAGGAAACACCGAGTAACCGCGGGTGAGGTGTTTCCCAGGCCGCCGCTCACTCCGGGCCCCGCGGAGGCGCGCGGCAGGCCGGCCTCGGGCGTCTCGGGCGGGCGGCGGCCAGGCGGGGGCGCTGGTGAGCGGGCGGCGCCGCGCCTGTGCCGTGGGCGGGGCAGACTCGCTCACGGATGCCCGCGAAGGCCGCGAAGAAATAAAGGAAACGTTTCAATTAATGTTGATTTTTAAAATGAAGGCATAATATGAAGCACATTCCAGTATATGAGATAGTTTCAACATTTTACAATAATTTAAGAAGACATGCACCAAAAGGTATTAGAAGTGAAACGTACCAAAGTGTATTAGCTAAGCTAGTGGTAAACATTTTCTCTATTTTTTCTTCCCGCTCCGGGATTACTACTTCAGACTTAGATTAGAGTGTGCCGTCCGATGCTTCCTTTGGGAAAGACACGCTCCGAAGCCACCCGGTGAAGGCGCCGGGCGCTGCGCCCTGGGGAGGCCCAGCCGAGGCCGGGGGCGCGCTGTCGGGGGAGGGCGCCGGGCGGGGGGGGGGGCCGGGCGGGGGGGGGGGCGGGGCGGGCCTCCCGCAGCGCGAGACCCCTGAGCTTTCAGAGGCAGGCAGTTCTGGGTGCCAAGCGTTTATTATTATTATTATTTTTAAAAATATATCTTTATTGATTTCAGAGAGAGGAAGGGAGAGGGAGAGAGAGAGAGAAACATCCATGATGAGAGTCACTGATCGAGCCCGCAACCCGGGCATGGGCCCTGACCCGAATCGAACCGATCGCCTGGATCCCAGGTCCACGCTCACCCGCTGAGCCACGCCGGCCGGGCCTAATGTTTTTTAAAAACTGGTTTGATAAGCTCACATTTACCTTCAGCGTCTGCAGGGCGGACAGAGCGGGTAAGGGCATCGGCAAAGGCGGGGCTGCGGCGTCCCCGACGGCGGGCGCGGGGCGGGCGCGGGAGGAGAGGGCGCGGGGGGGGGGGGGGGGGGGGGGGGCGGCTGCGGGCGCGGGGAGGGCGCGGGGTGGGCGCGGGGCGGCCCAGGGCGCGGTCACCGCACGGGGCGGGGCTGCGAGGGAGATTTATAGCAGTTGCGCGAGTCCCGTCTTCCAGTAAATCTGTCCCTTTCCTCTAATTCATGGAAGTTATTGCCGTTAGGTGCCTACAACATTTTTAACACCTGCAGCACCCACAGGCAGTCCTTTGCTTCCTGATACTGACTTTCTGACCTTCTTCTTCACGCGGATTTATCAATTTTACTGTTCTTTAGGAAAAAAATCTTTGCTTTTATTGAGTTTCTATTTATGTCCATTTCCTGTTTCATTAAATTCTGTTTTCTCTTTTATTTCTTCTACTTATTTTGGGTTTTATTTACGCAGCTTTTTCTATTTCCTTATGGCAGAAAGTAGATTACTGATTTTAGAGCTTTTTACCCTAGTCAAATATAAACATTTAAAGTTACAAAATTACTTCTAAGCCCTGCTTTAGCTGTAACTCATGAATTTTGGTATGTTGTGTTACTGTTATAATTTCAGTCCAAATTACTTTCTAATACACTCGCAACTTGTTCTTTGGTCATGGAATATTTAGAAATTCTTTAATCTCCAAATATGTGAGAATTTGTCAGATTCTTTTCAATTATGTTTTTAGTTTAATGATTTCTTAATTGGACAACATGCTGTTTGTGATTTGTATTTTTTTTTTTTTTTATTGATTTCAGAGAGAGGAAGGGAGAGGGACGGATAGAAACATCCATGATGAGAGAGTCATGGATCGGCCGCCTCCTGCAGTCCCTGACTGGGGATCAAGCCTGCAGCCCCGGCCTGTGTCCTGACCGGGAATCGAACTGCGATCCCCTGGATCCTAGGCTGATGCTCAGCCGCTGAGCCGCCAGCCGGCTGATTTGTATCTTCTTATGTTTATAGGACTGTGTCCCCGTGTCCCTCCCCGGCTGTCTGCTGTGTGCCAGTGTCTGGTTGCGTCTGCATCCTGGCCGAGCTGTGCAGAGTGTCCTCCAAGTGTCAGTTATTAGCACTATTGTTCAAATCATCCATAAGCTTGGTACATCTCACTTTAGTTATCTGTCAAATACTTGTAAAAGAGTATTAAATTTTCCGAGTCCAATTTTGGGTTTGTTGATTTTTTCCTCCGGTTCTCATTGTTCCTTTTCTTTGGGTCGGTTGCCAGGAGCGTGTGTTCTTTAGAGTTGTTTTGCCCTCAGGGTGAGTGGCACTTCAGCATTAGGAGATATTTATCTTTATCCTTGACAATACTGCTTTTGCAAAGACTATTTTGTCTGAAAGTAACATAGGAGTGGGAATTTTTAAATTTTTTAAATGGGATTTCTTTTTATTACATTCAACCTTTCTGTTCCCTGATTTTTAAAGTGAGTGTCTTATAGACATCTTACGACGGTCTTGGGTCTTTATACAGCCTAATATTCTCTACTTTTTTTGAGTGCTTATGATATTCACATGTAAATTTTTGATACTATATTCTTAAAATCTACCAGTGTACTGTTTATTTTTGTTTCTCCTCTTTAGTCTGTTTTTCCTTTTTTCCTGAATTTCTAAGATTATATTGAGTTTATCATTTTATTTTTATCTCTTCCATTGGTTTATTATTATAACTTTGCTTGACATTTTTAGTCATCACCAGATAGGAGAAGCCGACACCTTTGGCTTTGAGGCTGCAGTGTGGTCGGCACAGTGCGTGTCCGTGGGGCACAGGAAGCCCACGGGCCTGCGCGCTCCTCTGTGATGGGAGGAAGTTCTGTGCTGCGCTGCCAGCGGGCCGGTGGGCCGGGCCGATGGCCGGGCTGAAGGTCTGCCGTCTGCCCTCTCAGGGAGCTGGCAGGTCGGCTGGGCGGCTCCACTGTGCATCCTTCATCCACATCCTCTGCTGCACACACGCCCCGTCCCTCACGCGTGCAGCTGACACTTCCCACTGCTCCCCGGGCCGCCTTCTCGGGTACTGACTTCCCCACGTGCCAGAGCCCCGGGCGCACTGCTGCTGGGACAGGCCCGGGCCGTTCCTGGGGGCGAGTTCCCGCTCACAGTGATGAAGCGAACGGGGCCATCCAGTGTCGCGGGACTTTTTGTTTCCCAATGCATATCAAAGTCATGTTTTGCACACTATTATATTCTACTTGTTGTACAATAGAGTTATATCTAAAAAACAATGTGTGTACATTAATTTAAAAATGCTTTATTGCTAGCAAATGCCAACCACCATCTGAGCCTCAGTGAGCCATCACCTTTGCTGGTGAGGCTCAAATCCTTTGTTGTCATTTCAATAGTCTCCTCATTATTTTCACCAGGAGTGGATTCCACCTCAAGAAAGTCCTTTCTTCGCTCCTCCATGAGAAGCAGCTCCTCACCCTTTGAAGTTTGGCCAAGAGATGGCAGGAATTCAGCCCGTCTGCAGGCTCCACTTCTAACTCTAGTTCTTTCGCTGTTTCTACCACACGGGCGGTTAGTTAGTTACTCCACTGAAGTCTGGACCCCACAAAGCCATCCCTAAGGGTTGGAGTAAATTCTTCCAAACGCTGTGAATACAGACATTTTCATCTCCTCCCAGGAATCATGGATGTTTTTAACAGCATCCAGAACGTTGAATCCTTTCCAGAAACTGTTCACTTTACTTTGCCCAGAGCCATGATAAGAATCCCTGTCAATGGCAGCTAGAGCTTCATGAAGTGTATTTCCTAAATGACAAGAATCGAAAGTTGAAATCGCTCCTTAATCCGCCGGCTGCAGAGTGGATGTTGTGTTAACAGGGATGAAAGCAACATTGATCTCGCTGCACACCCCGTCAGAGCTCTTGGTGACCAGGTGCATTGTCAAGGAGCAGCAATATTTAGCGATGAATCTTTTTTTCTGAGCAGTAGGTCTCAATGGTGGGCTTAAAATATTTAATAAACTGTGTTGTAAACAGATGTGCTGTCATTCAGGCTTTGCTGTTCCATTTATAGAGCATGGGCAGAGAAGACTGAGCATAATTCTTTTTTAAAATTGTATTAATATAATATGAGAAACATTCAGCCTATCTAAAGAAAAACAAAATCTAAAAAAAGAACAGATATTTTCTTATCAAATCCACAATAGCTTTTTATTTTATGTATCATCTACTATACTTTTCCCTTTTTCCTTTCTTTTATTTCAATTACAGTTCATATTCAACATCATTTTATGTTAGTTTCAGGGGCACAGCATAATGGTTACACCTGGAGGCTATTATAATAAGTGAAATAAGTCAGTAATGTATTTCAAGTACTCACCTGGTACCATACAGAGTTATAACAATATTATCGGTTATATTTTGTATGCTGAGATTTACACCCCTGTGACTACATTGTAACTTACCAATTTTTACTTCTTAATACCCTCACCTTTTCACCCAGCCCCCTAAACCTCCTCCCGTCTGGCAACCACCAGTCCATTTTCTGCATCTATGTGTCCATTTCTGTTTTCTTTGTGTATTACATTCCACATATACGTGAAATCATATGGTACTTGTCTTTGTCTGACTTATTTCACTTACCATAATACCCTCTAGGTCCATCCATCTTGTTGCAAATGGTAAGATTTCATTTTTTTTATGGCCAAGTAATATTCCATTGTATAGATGTACCACATCTTCTTTGTCCAACCATCTAACAACGGGCACTTGGGTTGCCTCCGGATTCTGGCTACTGTAAATAAGAACACAATGAACATAGGGCTGCATATATCTTTTCTAATTAGTGTTTTGGATTTCTTTGGATATCTACCCTACAGTAGAATTGCTGTATCATAATGCCATTCTATTTTTCATTTTTTGAGGAAACTCCATACTGTTTTCCATAGTGGCTGCGCCAATTTGCAATCCCACCAACACTGCATGAAGGTTCCCTTTTCTTCAAGTCTTCGTCCTCGCTAACACCTGTTGTTTGGTGATTTGTTGATGGAGCTGTTCTGACAGGTGTGAAGCGACACCTCATTGTGGTTTTAATTTGCATCTCTGATGATTAGTGACATTGAGCATCTTTTTCATATGTCTATTGGCCACCTGTATGTCCTCTTTGGAGAAGTGTCTATTCAAGTCTTCTGCCCATTCCCCCCCCCTCAAAACTTTTACTTTATTTTTTAATTATTTTTAATTTTTAAAAATTTATCTTTATTGTTGAAAGTGTTACAGGTGTCCTATTTTTCCCCCCACTTGACCCCCTCCACCTTGCTCCCACCCCGTCCCCCAGGCCTTCACCTCATTATTGACTGTGTCCATGGGCTTTGCTTATATGCATATAACATCTTTGGTTAATCTCTTCCCACCCTCCACCCCCCTTCCCTCTTCCTTCTGAAATATGATCATCTGTTGCATGTGTCAGTGTCTCTGGATCTATTTAGTTCGTCAGATTCTTTTGTCCATTAGCTTCTTCTTAAAGAAGACCCATCAACATTTCCTGTAGTGCTGGTCTGGTGGTGACGAACTCCTTTAGCTTTTCCTTGTCTGAGAACTTCGTTATCTGACCTTCAATTCTAAATGATAGCTTTGCTGGGTAGAGTAATCTGGGTTGTAGTTCCATGTTTTTCATCACTTTGAATATTTCTTGCCACTCCCTTCTGCCCTGCAAAGTTTCTGTTGAGAAATCAGCTGACAGTCGTATGGATGCTCCCTTGTAGGTAAATAATTGCTTTTCTCTTGCTGCTTTTAAGATTCTCTCTTTGTCTTTAACCTTTGGCATTTTAATTATGATGTGTTTTGGTGTGGGCCTCTTTGGGTTCCTCTTATTTGGGACCCTCTGTGCTTCCTGGACTTGTAAGTCTATTTCTTTCCCCAGGTAGGGGATGTCTTCTGTCATCATTTTTTCAAATAGGTTTTCAACTTCTTGCTCTTTCCTCTCCTTCTGGCACCCCAATAATATGAATGTTGGGCCACTTGGTGTTGTCCCAGAGGCTCCTTATGCTATCTTCATATTTCTGGATTCTTTTTTCTTTTTGCTCTTCTGGTTGGGTGTTTTTTGTTTCCTCATGTTCCAAATTGCTGATTTGATTCTCAGTGTCCTCTACTCTACTGTTGATTCCCTGTAAATTATTCTTCATTTCAGTTCCTGTAGCCTTCATTTCAAATTGGTACTTTATTATGTCATCGATTTTCTCAGTTGTTTTTACAATACTCTTTCTAATACGGTTGAGCACCCTTATAAACAAAATTTTGGACTCTGTATCTAGTAGCTTGCTTGAATCTATTTCATTTAGTTCCTCTTCTAGAGATTTTTTCTGTTCTTTCCTTTGTGACATGTTTCTTTGCCTCTGCATTTTGGCTGCTTCCTGGTGCTTGTTTCTATGTATCTATGTATTAGGTAGAGCTGCTATGTCTCCTGGAATTTGTAGAGTGGCTTTGTGTAGTAGGTGTGTGTAGGGTCCAGTGGCTCAGCCTCCCCAGTCACCTGAGCTGGGCCTTCTAGGTGCTCCCTAGGTGTGGGCTGCGTACACTGTCCTGTTGTAGTTGAGCCTTCGTTGCCGTTGGAGTCATGGAGGCATTGACTCCCAGGCCAATCAGCTGTGAGCACCAGCTGCAGCTACAGCCAGAGAGATGCTGTGCTGGAGACACCCCTATGGAGCAGGATTTACTTCAGTGGAGCTTTGGTGTTCACCAAGTGTGCCCCTTGAGTGTGTCACTCGTGGATGTGGAAGGGTTGTAATGCAGTGTGGTCGAGTCTGACCACCAGGTGCACTGTCTCTGGGGCCTCCTGGGAGGTGCAAAGTCAGCCTCTGTCAGTGCCTTGCCCAGGGTCCCCCCAGCATGAGCTTCACAGCAAACTGTAGTTGGCTGCTACTTGTGCTGGGCTTGGAGGTGCCCAGAAGAGGCCAACCTATGAGCCAATGCAGCTGCCGCTAGTGCCAGGCCTGGGGCCACTTATCACGCCACATGGGGCCAGCTGCTGGTTGTTTGAGAGATTTTAGGAAAATCCTAAGCATGGGCCTCGAGAGGCCACTTGCACAGAAAAGCCCCTGGAAATGGCCCAGATGAGCTGCAGGTGGGGAGGGGCGGGGCCTCCGGGAACCATGGGGCGGGGCCGAAGGTGCGAGTCAGGTGCTGGCAATTCAACTATGGCGCCTGCCTGCCGGCTGCGTGCGGGGAGGACTCGCCACAGGAGCCATGGCCTCTGCCAGCCCTTCTGCCTGGGAGGAAGCCGCCCTCCGCCTCTCGCCCGGATCTCACGCAGGTTAGTTCCTCCCCGAGTGTCCCGGGTCCTTTCAGGCTGCTGCCCGGCGCTGGGCTCAGAGGGAGCGTCCGAGTGAGTCCGAGCCGGGCCCTTTAGGAGGAGCTGCTGGGGCTCCGCAGCCTCCTCGACCCTCAGCCACAGTCCCCGCTGGTTCCACAGCCCGGAGCTGTGGGGACTTCTCTTCCCGGCCTGGAGCCCTGGGCTGGGGGCCTGCTGTGGGGCTGGGACCCCTCGCTCCTCCCGGAAACTTCCACCGAGATTCCCTCCCGGGTTTACCCCGAGGCACTGGGGGTGGGCCGAGGCTGCGTGTCCAGGATCCAGCCCCGATCCGCTCCCGTCTCCGCCCCTCCTACCGCTTTCTCCTTCAGCTCCCTGGTTGTGGGGCTTCTGTGGGGCCAGGTTTCAGGAGGCTCTGAGTGAGGGTGGTTCTGTATTTTAGTTGTGATTTTGATGTGGCTGCGGGAGGCGGCAGGGACCGCTGTTACCTACGCCGCCATCTCGTTTCCTCCTCCCTTCTGCCCATTTTTTTAGTTGGATTTTTTGTTCTTTTGTTGTTGAGTTGTATGAATTCTTTATAAATTTAGAATATTAAATCCTCGTTGGATGTATCACTGGTGAACATCTTCTATTCATTAGGCTGTCTTTTTGTTTTGCTGATGATTTCCTTTGCTGTGCAAAACTTGTTAGTTTGGAGTAGTCCGATTTGTTTATTTATTTTTTGTTTCCCTTGCCCAAGGAGATGTATCAGGAGAAATATTACTAAGAGCAATAACAGAGAATGTACTGACATGTTTTCTTCTAGGAGTTTTATGGTTTCAAGTCTTACATCATTTGAGTTTTTAATCTGTTTTGAGTTTATTCTTGTTTGGTGGAAAAATGTCATCTACTTTCATTTTTTTGCATGTATCTATCCAATATTCCCAACAGATTTTATTGAATAAACAGTCTTCACCTCATTATATGTTATTTCCTCCATTGTCAAATATTAATTCATATAGTCATGGGTTTATTTCAGTGGTCTCTATTCTGGTCTATTGATATATTTGTCTGTTTTCATCCCAGTACCATGCTGTTTTGATTACTATAGTCTTGCACTATATAGTTTGATATCAGGTAGCATGATACTTACAATTTTGTTCTTCTTTCTCAAGACTGCTGTGGGCATTTGAGGTCTTTGTGATTCTACAGATGTTTTTGGAATATTTGTTCAGTTCTGTGAAAAAATCATTGGTATTTTGATTGAATTGTGTTGAATCTACAGATTGCTTTGGCTGGTATGAACATTTTAATGATGTCAAATCTTCCTCCCACGTATCCAAACATGATTAAATTAATTTTATCTTCTTTTTTTTTTTTTTTTCTTCAATATCTTATAACTTTTAGAATACAGGTCATTTACTTCCTTAAATTTATTTCCAGATTTTTTTGCATGCAATTGTAAATGGGGTTGTTTTTATTTATTGGTTCTATAGAATTTTGGTGTAATCTTTAGGGTTCTCTCTATATAGTATCATGTTACCTGCAAATAATGACAGTTTTACTTCCTGCTTTCCAGTTTGGATGCCTTTTATTTCTTCTTCTTGGCTGATTGCTGTGGCTGGGACTTTCAGTACTATGGTGAATAAAAGTGGTGAGAGTGGACTCCCCTGTCTTGTTCCTAATCTTAAGGAAAGTGTTTTAGTCTTTCCTCATTGAGTATGATGTTGGCTGTAGGTTCGTCATATATGGCCTTTATTATGTGGAGGTATGTTCCCTTGATTCCAACTTTGCTGAGAGTTTTTATTATAAATGGGTGCTGGATTTTGTCAAATGCTTTTCTGCATCTATTGATGTGATCATATTATTTTTATTGTTTATTTTATTTATGTGGTGTTATCACAGTAATCAACTTGCAAATATTAAAGCAACCTTGCAACAAATCTCACTTGGTCATGGTGTATGATTTTTGTGGGGAGCCGCTGTGGCCCTAGGCACGGAGGAGCTGCCTGGGTGAGCTGCTGATGTGCTCCCCTGCTCCCAGGGAGATGTGGGTGAGCTGCTGTGGCCCCAGGCACAGAGGAGCTGCCTGGGTGAGCTGCGGATGTGCTCCCCTGCTCCCTGGGAGATGTGGATGAGCTGCTGTGGCCCCAGGCACAGAGGAGCTGCCAGGGTGAGCTGCTGATGTGCTCCCCTGCTCCCAGGGAGATGTGGGCGAGCTGCTGTGGCCCCAGGCACAGGGGAGCTGCCTGGGTGAGCTGCAGATGTGCTCCCCTGCTCCCTGGAAGATGTGGATGAGCTGCTGTGGCCCCAGGCACAGAGGAGCTGCCTGGGTGAGCTGCAGAGGTGCTCTCCTGCTCCCTGACCCAGTCCTTGAGGCACCAAAGCAATACTAAATTCTAGAAAGGCTAATTAGGAAGCTGGCCCTGGCCTGAAGGGTTAAAGGATAGTTAAGCCACATACCAAGCCAAGGACTCAATCCTCCCCAAAAGTTCCCATTAGAAGCTGAGATAGAGATAGTTACCAAGGCCTGAGCTCCTGCAGGAGGCAGGGTGTTTACTCTGAAAGAGCGTTCGTAGGGCCTTGGAGGAATTACTTAGTATCGGGCAAGGGGAAGAAATGCGTGCTATTCAGCACAGTCAGCAGTGCTTGTATATACTGAGCAGAGAAAATGAACTCGGGGCTGCGGCAGCCACGAGCTGCAGTCCTCCCGGTCCCATCTTTTTTGTGTCTGTCTTTTCTCCATCCTCACCCCTTCCTCAGGACCGTTCGGCTCTGCCGGCGGGTTCCGGCAGATTTTTTAAAATGTATTGCTGAATTTGTTTTGCTGATATTTTATGAGGATTTTGGCATCTGTGTTCATCAGCGTTATTAGTTTATAATTTTCTTTCTTTGTAGTGATTTTATCTAGTTTTAGAATTAGGTTAATAATGGCTCATAAAATGTGTTTGGAAGTCTTCCCTCCTTTTGCATTTTTTTGTAATAGTTTGAGAAGGACAGGTACTTGTTCTTCTTGAACGTTTGGTAAAATTCACCTTTTTTGTTTGCTGGAAGTTTTTTGTTTGTTTTCTTACTACTTTGATTTTGTTGGTTGTAATTGGTCTGTTCAGATTTTCTGTGTTTGTTTTTTTTTTTTTATGATTCACCTTTGGAATATTTTATGTTTCTAACAATTTATTTATTTCTTCCATATTGTCCAACTTGTTGGCATATAATTGTAGAACTTTTTATAATCTTCTGTATTTCTTTTTTATTATTTTTTAATCCTCATCTGAGGATATGTTTTTATTAATTTGAGAGAAAAAGAGGAAGGGAGGAAGGGAGAGAGATTAATACATTTATTGTTTAGTAACATGTTATTTAACCTCTGTATGTTTATATATTTTCATTTTTTTGTAATCGATTTCATTTTTTTTTTTTTTTACTGTAATTATAGATTCATGGGAAGGTGCAAAGATAGTGCAGTGAGGTCCTTCCCTCAGTTTCCTTGCAGTGGTTCTATCTTGCATCTTTTTAAAAAAAAGGTTTTCCCCTTTTTTATTTTATTAGTTTTTCTATAGTTTTATTCCATTGTGGATCTTTGATATGACTTCAGTCTTCCTATATTTATTGATACTTGTTTTGTGTCCTAGCATATGGTCTATCCTAGAAATGTTTTCTTTGCACTTGAAAGAATGTATATTCTGCTACTTCGGGGTAAAATGCTCTGAGACTATCAATTAAATCTACCTGGTCTAGTGTGTCATTTCAGGCTGCTGTTTCTTTGTTGATTTTCTGTCTGAAAAAGTTATCCACTGATGTCGATGGGGGTGCTGAAGTCCCCCACACTTACTGTATTACTGTCTATCCCTTTCTTGTGTCCATCAATATTTGCTTTATATAGTTAGGTGCTACAAATGTGGGTGCATAAATGTTTACAAGGGTTATATCCCTTGTTGGATTGATCCTTTTATCATTATGAAATGTCCCTCTTTATCTCTTCATATAACCTTTGTTTAAGTCTATTTTGTCTGATATAAGTATTGCAGCCCTAGGTTTTTTGTTTGTTTCCATTTGCATGAAATGTCTTTTTCCATTTGTTTACTTTCAGTCTGTGTGTATCTTTTGATCTGAAGTGCGTCTCTTGTAGACAACATATATATCTTATTTTCTTTATCCATTCATCTACCCTATGTCTTTTGATTAGAGTATTCAATCCATTTACATTTAAAGTGGTTATTGATAGTTATGCAGTTATTGCCATTTTATTATTCACATTTATGTGCTTTTATTTCCTTTTTTCTTCTTAAAGAAGTCCCTTTAATGCTTCTTATAATACTGTTTGGTGGTGGTGAATTCCTGTATCTCTTTCTTATCTTTTTCTCCTTCAAAATTTTTTTTTACTTACTGATTTTTTTTAGAGAGAGAGAGGAAGGGAAAGAGATAAACATCGGTTTGTTGTTCCACTTATTTATGCATTCATTGGCTGCTTCTTGTATGTGCCCTGATCAGTCATCAAACCCACAACCTTGGTGTATCAGGGTGGTGCTCTAACCAGCTGAGCTACCCAGCCAGAGCTCTCCTTCAATTTTAAATGTTAGCCTGCTGGGTAGAGTAGTTTTGGTTATAGGTCCTTGTTTTTCATCACTTTGAATATTTTGTGCCAATACCTTCTGGCCTGAAAAGTTTCTGTTGAAAAATCAGCTGACAGTCTGATGGGAGCTCCCTTGAAGGTCAGTAACTGTCTTTCTCTTTCTGCCTTTAAGATTCTCTCTCTATCTTTTCCTTTGACATTTTAATATGAAGTGACTGGTTGTAGGTCTTTCTGGTTTCATCTTATTTGGGTCTCTGTGTTTCCTGGATTTCTATGTCTTTTCTTAACTAGTTAAGGAAGTTTTCAGTCATTATTTGATTTAGTGTAATTTTTAAGGCCTTTGGGTTTTTAGAATTGTAAGTGATCATTGATTTCAACTTAAAGTGACCCATTGCATGAGCTCCTAACTGGAAGGTCGGCCTGTCCTTTGAAGCTTTGAAGTCAGGTGCTGGCTTCTCCTTTGTTGCTATGAAAATCTCAGGAGGCATCTTATTCCAAGAGAAGGCTCTTTTTGTCTGCACTGAAAATTTGTTGCATAGTAGCCACTGTTACTAATTATCTTAGCTAAATCTTATGGCTGTCTCGCTGCAGCTTCTATGTCAACACTTGCTGCTTCACCTTGCACTTTTGTTTTATAGAGACTTCTTTCCTTAAGCCTCAAGAACCAATCTCTGGCAGCTGCCTCATCTCTTTTAGCTTTCGTAGAATTGAAGAAAGTTATGGCTTTGCTCTGGATTAGGCTTTAGCTTAAGGGAATGTGGTGGCTGCTTTGATCTTCTCTCCAGACCACTAACACTTTCTCCATATAAGCAATAAGCCTGTTTTACCTTCTTATCATTTGTGTGTTCAATGGGGTAGCACTTTTGATTCCTTCAAGAACAACTCCTTTGCATTCACAATTTGGCACATGAAGCCTAGCTTTTGGCCTGTCGTGGCTCTTGACAAGCTTTCCTCACTAAGCTTAATTATTCTAGCTTTTGATTTAAAGTGAGAGCTGTGAAGCTCTTACTTTCACTTGAGCACTTAGAGGCTTTTGCAATGTTATTAATAGACCTAATTTCAATATTTTTGTGCCTTAGGGAATGGGGTGTTCTGAGGAGAGGAAGAGAGATCAGAAATCAAGTTCGCTGTCGTACATGAGCACGGTTTATGAAAACACAAAACAATTACAATAGTAATGTCAAAGATCACAGGTCACCATAACAAATATAATAATAATACATAAGTTTGAAATCTTGTATTGCTAAAATCTGACATGGAGCCATAAGTGAGCAAATGCTTTTGGAAAAATGGCACCAATAGACTTGCTTGATGCACGATGACCATAGACCTTCAATTCCAAGAAACACAGCATCTGCAAAGTGCAGGAAGAAAGAGTAAATTTATAGTATGGTATGTATTCACTGAAAAAAATTCACGTAGCAGTGGACCCACACATTTCAAAGTCATGTTGTTGAAGGGTCAACTGTAATACCTAAAACAATGTAAACATGTTTAAATGGTTGTTACACTGTAGTGCTTAGGGAGTAACGACAAGAAAAAAGTCTGTACATGCTCAGTGCAGACAAAACCATCATAAGCCTAAGTATGTTGCATATGTCAGCAACAACGTAACATTTTCCTTAGAATATTTGCAGTGCATGGTTTTTTGAATGCATGATGCAAAACCTGTGAACACGGAGGGCTGACAGTATCACATTAAAATTGCTGAATCATATTATTTTGTTTTTTAATGTACATACTTAACTTGGTTACTCTTCGCTGTGTTTCTAATTTTTATTTAACTCTATTTATTAAGGTGTGGGCTCCCTCACATTCAAAAACTTCTGTGTTTGCGTATGATTTGCTATTGTAATTAATGTGTTAGTTCTTCTTGAAGCAATTTTTGTAGCTTTAGGTCTACAGAGTATTTTTTTGAACCTCAGAGCAAAATTTTAAACATTGTTCAAAAAATAGCTACTGAATTATTTACATAAAAAACATTTTTTGATTTCTAACAAGAATATGTTATTGTTTTATAGTTTTTATGGTCTTACAAAGCATGATGGCTATGATACCTAAGCTCTTGAAAAAAACTGATGCCCATTTCTTTTGCTCCTATTATCTGACTCACTGAACAGCATGTACAGGTGACTATGTAGAGCTTCCCTATTGCAGGGCAGGTGCACTGGCACAGCATTTACACAGTCCCGTCCGGTATGTGCTCCATACTACAGAATACACGTCTCAGACTCCCCACCAATATACATTTATAAACATGTGACTCTTCACATTTAAATCTTCTGCATAAAGTACTACATAAAATTTGATAGAGACAGAGACTATATGTCCAGCTTTTTCTGCTGTTTCTGATTATACAGTTATTGTTGTAGATATTATTTTTTTGCAGTGTTTGTTGATTGTGAAATTTTATTCATCACAGATGAGGCACCAGTTTCCTTAACACCTTGATTCTGTCTTGTGACTCTCAAGTCATTCTTGATATTTCAAATCAGAGGCTGTTCACCTTTCCAGGAGCTTCTGTAAGATATTTACTACCCCTTAGCAAGTCTCTTTCTCCTTTGATATGTTATTGCCTTGGAAATTCCAATATGGGGGCAAATTGAGTAGAAGCTACACTGACACTCACCCAGGACAAAACTGAAATTAAAACTAGAATATAGAAAAACCATACTGAATAATCAGCTGAAGACAAGTTGGAGAGAACCCTCATAACCAAGGAGCAAAAGTGGAGACGACATAGAGAATGGTAGGAAGTGCAGATGTGAGAGGGCTGTCTGGGTTCCCACAGGCAGCAGCTGAAGGTCCATATCTCAGCTGTGGGGGGTTCCCACTGAGAACTCTGGGGCCTAAACCCCGGTCTGGGCTTCCCAGCCCAGAGCACCAGAACTGAGAAAGATGCCCACATAACATCTGATTGTGAAAAGCAGCAGGGTTTCTGTCTGTCAGGGAGAGATGGCTGGAAATGCAAGCACCCTCTTAGAGAGCCAACACACAAAGTTTCATGGGCAGCCACTCACCTTGGGCTCCAGCAGAGGGAGGGCAGAGTGGACTGAGCTATGTGAGGAGAGTCCGGGGGTGCAGACTCTGAAGATAGAGCTTAGAGGTAACCCATCTGGACTCCTGTGCTGAGTCATTCCCCCATACTGCAGAAGACATGTTTCTCAGGAAGACATTTACCATCCAAACAGCTTTTGCCTGGGGGTGGGGGTGGGAAAGCAATTGCCCCATCCTGCTGGAAAACCTCTCACTCTACCCTGTAGAGTTTCTACAGACTGAGGCTCATTAAGATACTGAATAACAAGCAGCCTCTGGCTGCTTTGAGTCTTTCCCTGATTTCCTTCTGGACCAGGGCTTGTAAAAGCAGACATTGGTGTGCATCTTGGTCCTGTCCCAAGACACCCAGCCCCAGCAGAGGGAGCCCCAAACCATGGAGGGCAGAAAGCTTCAAACAGGGTACTCAAGGCCAGTCACAAATAGCATCTGACATTGGCCTGCACCAGAGACCATACAAAAGACTAGCAGATCTACCTCATATATAGAAACAAATCCAAACAGTCAGCCAAAATGGGGAGACAAAAAAACAAGCCCCAAATGAAAGAACAAGAGAATTCTCCAGAACAAGAGCTACATGAAATGGAGATAAGCAATCTATCAGATATAGAGTTCAGAATACTAATTATAAGGATGCTCAACAACATGAGAAAAGAAATGGAAAGTATGAAGGAAATTAAGAATGGCATAGTAGAAATAAAGCTAATTAAAAAACAAAACACTGGAAGGAATAAACAGCAGATTAGGGGAAGCTCGGTGAATAGAAGAGAGGGTAGGAAAAATCAATCAGAGAACCAAAAAGAAAAAATTTAAAAACCAGGAGGACAGTCTAAGGGAGCTGTGAGACAATGTGAAATGTAACAATATTCACATCATAGGAGTGCCATAATATGTAGAAAGTAAGGAAGGGTTAGAGAACCTGTTTGAGGAAATAATGGCAGAAAACTTTCTTATCCTGGTGAAAGAAAAAGTCACACAAGTTCAAGAGGCACAGAAAGTCCCAAGCAAGAAGAACCCAAGGAGGCCCTTGCCCAGACACATCATAATTAAAATGCCAAAATTCAAGATAAAGAGAGAACCTTAAAGGCAGCAAGAGAAAAACAATCTGTTACCTACAAAGGAGCTCCCATAAGGCTGTCAGCTGATTTCTCATCAGAAATTCTACAGGTCAGAGGGTGATGGCATGAAGTATTCAAGGTAATGGAAAGCAAGGATCTGAAACCAAGATAACTCTCTCCAGCAAGATTATCATTCAAAATAGATGGTGAAATAAAGAGCTTTCCAGATAAAAAGAGGCTAAAGGAGTTTATCACCAAGAAACCAGCACTGCAAGAAATGTTAAAAGGACTGCGATAATTAGAAGTTAAATAGAGAGAAAGAGAAACATAGGCATAAAGAATTAAAATGGCAATAGATAAGTACCTATCAATAATACCTTAAATGTGAATATATTAAATGCTCCAGTCAGTAGACATAAGGGTAGCTGAATGGATAAGAAATCTTGACTCAAATATATCTCTTCTACAACAGACCCATCTCAGAACAAAAGACTCACACAGACTGAAAACTTCTGGAGGACTTAAAAGGAGAAATTGACAGCAATACAGTCATAGTAGGGGACTGTAACACTCCACTGACTTTACTGGATAGATCTTCCAGACAATCAATCAACAAGGAAACAGTGACTCTAAATGACACACTGTTTAATTGACATTTACAGACCATTTCACCCCAAAGCTGCAGAATATGCATTCTCCTCAAGTGCACATGGGACATTCTCAAAGACAGACCACATGTTAGGGCACAAAACAAGTCTCTACAATTTCAAGATTAAAATAATATCAAGCATCTTCTCAGGCATACTATGCAGCTGTGAAAAAGACGGATCCCTTACCCTTTGAGACAGCATGGTGGGACCTGGAGAGTATTATGCTAAATGAAATAAGCCATTTAGAGAAAGACAAGTATCACACGATCTTACTCATATGTGGAATCTAATGAATAAAAAAACTGATGAACAAAATAGATCCAGAGACATAGAAGCATGGAACAGACTTTGGAATCTCAGAGGGAAGGTAGGGATGGGTGGGTGGGTGGGGAGAGATTAATTTAAGAACTTCTGTGCATATACACATAACCCATGGACACAGGCAATAGTGTGGAGACGGCCTGGAGGGGAGTGTGCAGCGTGGAGGGGATCAATGGAGGAAAAACTGGGACATTTGTAATACTTTCAACAATAAAGATAAAACATATAAAAATAAAAATAAAATTAAGTTATTGCCTTATTTCTTTACCCTAACTAAACCCATACACATTCATGATCCCATAGTGTGAAAAATAATACTTAATTCTGAACAGACTGGGAACTAAAATTTATATTTATGGTGCAACATTAATACTAGTAAATTAGAAACATTTGCTCTTCATGTAGAAACCCAACTCATTTCACTGTCCTGAAGTTGTTTTATGTCTTCCACAAGGTTACACAATTGACCCAGCAATATTTATTAAAAGGACTTTCATTTCCCTACTTCACTGTCATGTTGTCAAAAATAAAATCTAGTGTCTGTGTTTGTGCAGCTGTGTTTTGAATTCTTTATTAAGTCCCAGAGTTTGATTTGTCTATATTTGTACCAATATCACACTATACTAATTAATGCCATTGATAATAAATTATAACATCTGGTAAAATAGGTCTCCAACATAAAAAAAAAAAAAAAAATTCTTCAAGGTTGTTTAGGGTGAATCTGGCCCTTCAAATTTTAATAATAAAAATTATAATTAGCTTATAAATCTTTACAAATCCCACTAGGATTTTGATTGGAATCATACTGAATCCATAGGTCAATTTGAGGAGAATTGATACTTCTCTAATAGGTTGGGCACAGAGGATTTTAGGGCAGTGGAAATATTCTGTATGATTCTAGAACGGTGGATACAGGTCACTGTGTGCTTGTCCGTATGCACAGAATGACCGCCAAGAGTGAACTGTGAGGTGAACTACAGACTCGGGGCGACAGTGACGATGTGTTCAGTGTAGGTCACTGACTGTGAGAGGTGAATCTCTGATGGGGGACGGTGGCGGTGGCGGAGGCTGCGCTTGTGTGGGGCAGGGGTAGGTGGGACACCTCTGCGCCTTCCCTGATTTTGCTGTGAACCTCAAATGGCTCTAACAATTGTTTTAATTTTTAAAGGGTAATCAAGTAAATAGGTCCTGTGTGTGAACACATTTAGTAATCTGCCCAGGACTTGGCCATGTTTAATGTCTTGTGCCCGTCGGTGCCAGAGATGTGCTTTTGCTCCAGTGCCGCTGTTTCTGTCCCTGCGGCGGTCTGTGGATCCATGGTCCCCGCGCCACAGACAGAGCCTGCACGTCACTCAGCTTCAGTTCACCACTTCTACCCGCAGATCTGTTGTGGGCAGCGTGGGAGGGAGTGGGAGCATCTGAAATCTTCTGATCAAGTCTGTCTTTAGCGGGACCGTGTCCGGGGCTGTGGAGTGTCACCTTTTCCCGGTCTCCACCCCCTTCATTAATTAGTCCACTCTAGACCCTGCCATGATAGCTCCTGTAACATGCTGCGGATTTTCATACCGGTCTCTCCTTCAAGCTGTCAGCCACTTCCAGTCTGAGCTACGTCTAATCCTTCATTCTAACCTCTTGGTTTTTACAATATCAGTCAGTAAAATGTGCTCAGTAAATAGTTTTGAGTTAGTAAATAAAATATTATTTTAAATGTGTCCCATTACTTAGATTTTAAATTACCCAGTCACACTTATCTGGTATTTACTGAATTAATGTTTTCATTTTACATGAGCTACACTCTGAATTTAATAAACATGCTTGTGAGGACCTCATTAAAGAGAAAAAAATCTATTTCTGACCACCTGGGGAGGAATACACAGCAATTATTTAAGAAATTTTTCACTGAGCAGCTGAAGCTGAAAGTGCTCTTTGGGTTGCAGGGAAGCTGTGCTTGTCTGCACTGATGATCTGTTGTTGCTAGAAGATTACATTTATTGATCTTTCTTAGAGTAACATTCAATATTTGGATTATTTTATAAAAAATTCAATAACAGTGAATTTTTTCAGATATTTTCATGTGAATTGAAGTTTTAATGTATGGGAAGGAAAACACTCTTTTTATTCCTAACCTTGAAACAGTTTGTAAAGTTTTCACCGATACTGTTTTATTAGCGAGGCGTTTGTCTGGGCTGTGATTGCAGGCCACCCCGAGCGAGCAGGGCAGTGACCGTCAGGGTGCCTGGTGGGCGTGGTTGTCTCCGAGGCCTGAAGCTTCCGGGACAACTTCATGAGTCTTTAAAGAACATTGAGCATATTAATCGAACCAAAAAGAAGTAAAAGAGAAACAAACTTGTATTAACTAATCTGCTGGGACGAGTCAACGCAAATACTTTCCTACTCTTGATTAATTCAGAAGGCAAACCTTTCAGATGTATGAAGAGGATATTTAAGCTCCTGTTCTAGAATAATACCTCTAGAATAATACCTCTAAATACATTCCTGCGAGTTACAGCTTTGGTCTGAGGCATTTTGTCAGGAGAGCTCTCAGCAGTGCTGCGAGGGATTAGGAGAAAAGACCGTTAAGAACAGGCGACCAGCAGCGCTGTCCTCTCCCTGCCTCTTCCCTGCTGTCTGTCATCTCCCGCCTGGAAATCCAGAGGCTTCCTAACCCTCAGGTCAGTGGAGAGGCTCCTCCCAAGATGCTTTATTAGCCGCAGAAACATCCTCCACCCCCAGAAGTAAGAAAAACAAGCACTGGATGTTTAGAAATATTCACGGGAAATGAAAGACCTGCGAGGAAGAGCATTGTACAGAGGAACTGTTACTGATTTTGCTTGACTACTAATGAGTTTACTTTGCCAGTTTTGCAGAAATAACGAGTCTCTCAGATATTGCTGAGGAGCGCTGTAGACAAAGGCAAACATGCAGGGGAAGGATGCAGACGTGTTTCTTTTCTCCAGTGCAAGAGGTAAGCCTTCCCTTGAGGTGGGAGTGGTCCTGAGAATAGGTAGCAAAGGGCCATTTAAAGCCAATCTGCCAATATTTCAAAACAGAAAGTGACAGAAGATATTGACATCACCATGTTTCAAAAGGTGAATAATGGCTCATGAAACAAATATAAGTTATTTCTTTCTTGGGCATTAAAATGCATTTGCAATGAATAGTTATATAATCCACATAAATTAGAAGATGGGCATTCTTGTGCCTTGAGCTACACCGGTAAACTCCCTTTTCTGCAAAGCTGTGTGGCCTGAACTCCCGTTGTGTTTCATTATCAGTAGCACCAGGGTTAGAATAACTACATCTAACATTCCCTTCGTGGTTACTCTGGCCCAGAAAGTGTGATGAGGGACTTGCAGATTATTTCTGTAACCTTAATAAGAAAACTATAAAATAGGTATTCCACATCTTTCATTCTTTTAAATCAATCTTAAAAGATTCACCTACACCAACTCACACAGTTGATAAAGATAAAATCAGAACCAGATCTGGCCACTTTCAAAGCCTCTGTGTTTTTGTGGCCTAATGACTGCAGACATTGACTGTGGTGAGCTTGGGTGAACACAGGACACCCGAAAGCCTTATAAATCTAAAAGCAAAGTATGCATAGTAGACTTAGTGTTAAGTGAATTGTTCTATATCTCATTTATTTTTCAATATCGGTTATTTTTTCCATGCATGATCACCTTTGGTTTGCGGTAGAATTTGTAATTTTTACTACTTGTAACTGAATCACTTTATTATGTTGTTGCTATTTGGGTACATTTTTGTTTTCATAGCTGTTACGGCAAAGACTTTAAGACTCATTATTTTGTTATGAATATTGCCAAACATAGCGCCTCGCAAAAAGCAAATCCTCCATATTTATTTTAAGTCGACGAATGAAGAGTGAACTGTATATTAGAGTAGTAAGTTCCTGGTTAAGTTTACGCTCGGGGGTTCCAATCAACAACCATTAATAAGAGGAGCGAACATCCCTCCACTTATGCTCCATTTGGAATGTTTATGTGCACAAAACACGGGAAGGTCTCAGGAAAGACAATGAGCTGTAGGTATGATGGGAGAACACCGCTTATTTTTTTAAGTTAGAAGAGTCAGCTGTGGGTGGAAGCTGCTTGAAACAATTACCAAGCCAAAGGATTTGTGCACTCTCCAGTGAAAAAGTTGGTCAAACATGGAGCACTAGTGAACAAATATCCTGAGTTTGGTGCTACTACATTTCCACTTTTAGTATGTTTATGTACGTTTTTATTTGGAACTGTACGATTATTTCATATGTTAACTATGATATAATCATGCATCCTTATTAACGTACCTCTTGTTTTAAAGGATTATGTGAGTTATCAGTGCTTGCGAAAATTATAAAACATTTGATGTTGTCTTGTGAATACATTTATAATAATAAAATAAAAACAAGAAAACACAATTTGCTTAAAAATCGGATGATGTTTGTAGATATTCTCAATGGCAAACCTAAAATGCATTGTAATGTTGATAGTTATGATCACTACTTACAGCCATTCATTGTGCACATTTTTCTTCCTGGGAACATTTAGACTTAAAATGACACATGAATAAACTAAAAATTAAGTTTGCATTGATTGATTTGGGCAGACTTGAAAATAATGTCGAATAAGCTTCATATTTTAATACATAACATTTGAAAATGACAATGTTAAATTCAATGCTGAAGTATTAATGAAGTTTTTGAGAAGTGCCTACTAAGAACGCTGAGATATACTGAGAGAAAATTTCCTATTATTTTCATTGAAAATTAGCCCCATTATAATAATCCCAATGTACAGAAAGCAGTAAATATATGTACTTAATGAATTTCTCAATACAGCCTGCATCTCTCCTACAACCTTCCCTGTGTTCTGGGACCTGACTCTGCACTGCAGCTTCTGTCAGAGCTGCACCTTGTTTATATTAGATTCCAGGAGATTCTCCCACACCCATCACTGGAATGTGAAGGAAACACACCATTATTTAGAAAGGTAATTAATTCCTCTTCATTCCAGACTTTTCCCAAATGAGTGTTTTGGTCTGTCCTATTTTTCCCCATTTTTCCATAAAATTCTATGGACCTTGCTACTTACAGTCCTGTCCTCAGTTTGTTCACCTGTCTGAGCACTTTAAATTATCTAAATAGTATTTTGACTTAATGTTGAAATGGAGTTTATGGCAGTTAACATTCAATTACAAATTTCTCATTCTTTCAGAAAGAATGTAAAATTTAAACATTCCCACGTCATATTTTCATTGATCCTTCATTGTTCTAAAAGGACAGTTGTCAAAAACTATTGGAATTTCCAATGCATGTTTGTGTCTATAAATGAATATATTCCATTCAACATATTATATTCCTGTTTTTCTTCAGATGGAGATCTTGAACTGCTACTGTATATAGGTCTTCCTCCAAAGGACCCAAGCAAAGGACCAAAACAGGAGATAAGTTAGTTAATCTATTGTAATTGCTATAAACATTTCAAACAACCCCCATGACTTGTATTCCACAATATTAAACAATGTTACAGATGAGCTCAATAAGCTGTGTTGACAATCTATATAAATGTTGAAGAAAGCAGAGATGTTAGGAGACAATTTGGTAGGTGTCAAGAATTTCAAAATTAAGAAAATTCTCAAAGCTGAGGCTGGGTTTAGGGACTTACGAGATGTAGTGGATTATGAGTTTCATTTGTGCGTCCAGCCAAGTGAAGATCGCTGGGGTCCAGTGTGTCCTTAGGAACAAACCTCTCCGTAAGGTCCTCCCTGCCTCTCCACCACCCTCTGTAATAGCATCACAGTCGCTGTCACACCCACTTAACCAGTTTCCCCCCTTGCCCGGCCTGGGGGAGGGTGGGCTTCGGAAACCGACAGCCAGCCCGCCGAGCCACCGCCACAGCGAGTGTGATCTCCTGTGAGGCCTCAGCGGCCGCGGATATTGATCCGGTCGAGGCTTTCTGGCTACAGCTCCTAACCGAGATCATACGAAGCCACTCGATCTTACTGCCAGTGACAATAATACTTCACTGTCTTCCCTCAGGGCTATGTCAAGGCCCAGGTTCTGCCAGAACCCGCTGGCGGGCGCTAATGACCTGGCTGTCCCCAGAGCACTCTGCGCCTAGCACTTTGATGACCTCCTGCCGGCTCGGTGCAGCGAGAGGCGCTGACCAGGATGCCAAGTGCCTTAGGGAACATGCAAACCATGTGGGAAATGAGCCTCATGAAGAGAGGAGTGTCCCCCATCAGTCAAGTTAGGAATTTATTGGTTTGAAACGCTTCCAAAATACCTGGACAGGTACTTTGCCATTTTATTTCCAAGAAAAATAAACAGTGCTTCATGAGCCCTCCTGGGTTCTGAGCAGAGCCGATGCCATGTTTAAGTACAGTGAGACCTGTGACCCGCACCTTCAGCTGTCAACCAAAACCCTCGATTTGCGAAGTCACACACATGTGGGTGTCCAGCACAGTCCGTCCTTACGTTTAAGGCAGCAGAGAAGATACGGTTCAATTCATAAAATTAAAACAATACGTATGTATGTGTAAGTACACACAAGCACACGTGTCCTTTAAGTGTGTATATCATGTGTGCACAGGCAGGACACTGCTCATCGGCTGTTTTAGGTCCTGGGAACACATTTCCTGCTCTACACAGGAGTCATTAGTCATCATTTCTGAGTTTGATTTGTCCAAGATTTCTAGTATTTTCTGTTTCTCATACAAAAGCATTTATTCATTTATTTATTTCATTATTAAAACACACTTTTTCAGGAATTGTATATAAAGTCCCGGGACACAGAAAATGAAAATGAAACCTAATTGCTATTTGGAAATGAGTCGCCTGACATTATAGACACATTGTGGCATTACGAATCTATTGCTGCTGATCTGATGCACTTTCCTAGCTGATTATTCCACTTTGCAATGTATGAGGTTTGTGCAATTACCAAGTTTTAAATCCCTTCTCCCAAGCTTACCAGGTGGGTCCTGGCGTCTGAGAGGCAGGGTAACTGATGGACAGCAAGACCTTCCAAACTAAATGCACCGGTTAGAGTCAAACCCTCAACATGTGACTCAACCGCACTCCTGTAAACATCTTTTGAAAAACTGAAAGAAAACACATTAAACATTTTAAATCTGAAATATCACTTTTACCCTAGAGTAGGTGTTTCAGATGGACTTTTTTTGAAGCAATACTCTTATGAGGGAATTATCCTGGCAAAAAGAATATATCTAAATTTGGAAAGAAAATGTGGATGAAAATATTTGGCATTAATAATGTATGACATAAAGAAAGCTCATTTTGTCTGTAGATATTGCACAGACCAAGGCAAGGGCAGACTGCAGTCTTTTTGAGTCCAGTGAATTCCTGAAGGGAATGGTGTTGACTCGCATTTTTAGTGGTGTATAATCTACTGATGGTGTGGATAGAGTTATCCAGAAACAAAACAATGTCAAAAACTGTGCTCAACGTTCCATGAACTCTCCTGACAATACATTATTCTATCTGAAAATTATTTCAGTGGACTCACTTTTAATACTAAATTAGATGCAATTAGAATTTTTAAATTAACTTTGAACTTGTGACATTATCATAGTATTTCTTATTAGTTTTAGTCCATGGGACATTTAGATTTATCTGGACTGTCCCTCATGGAGGTTTGCATTAGTTTTACTGCCTGGTATTAAATCCACAGCCCCTCTGTGGGCTCTCCCCCAGCGCCAGGGGCCTGCCTGCAGCCACCACCATCCCCTTCACCTTCCTCATCGTATTAACTTTCACCTTACTCCTCATTAACAAATAACTGAATAAAAAGCTTTAGCTTGGAGATTCCACAACCCTGAACTCCCAGGTTGGCTGAGATGTTTATAATATAAACATCTAGTCAGTTGCAGAGGCACTGTTTTCTGAATTTTATATTGGCTTGCATAGGAGGGCCTTTCAGAACACATTCTAGAAATCCACACTGTTGTGGAAATAGCCCTGCAAATACCCTGTTGTTTAATCCACATAGAGGAGCTGCGATGTGAGGAAAAGAGCTAGGTGGTCGCTTAAATTGAGGCAAAGTGCTAAGATATTCAATCACATTGTATTATATATATTTTCTAAATTACCAGTTATTCTGCATCAGTAAAGCCATATAAAATCAGCATGTTGTTCAGGAAATTAGAAGAAAGTAAGTGTTTTTCCCCTGAGCAGCATGATACAGAAGATGGTTTTCAATGATTCAAAAAAACCAAAACAGCAATTATGTGGATGGCTGCCCGTCACCCCCTTCCAGAAGCTGCTGCTCATGACGATCTCACAGTCACCTTGCTTCACAGGTCCCCGTCCTTCAGCAAGAGTTGTTCTAACACAGAGGCAAATTACTTAGAGTCAAGGGAAAAGCGAGTGTTTGCTATTTTAAGAAAGTAATAAATTTCTTAAATTACATGTATATTTATGTTCTCAAGATATATAACCGTATGTTTACTTTTTTGGGTTTCAAATAGTAATTTAAAAGTGTTTAGCACTTATATATTTAATTGAAATTGTGTCGCCATTAAGTTATATTTAAAATGAGAGCAACTTAGTTGTATTTACATTATTCTTAAAAGAACAACATAACTTTTTGAAAAAATAGAGTCCTACTTTCTGTAATTGCAAAGGACTTATTTCAGAAATAGTTATAAATGTGGCAAAAAATATGAAAAATACCTTTTTGAAGACACATGAAAGTGAGTAAAAGAAGGCAATACCTGGAGGTAACACTGTCCTCAAAAGAAGAGAAATATTCTGGGGAGACCCTGTGTTTAATTGGCTGGCTCACTGGGTTCCCTCCCAAATTTGGACCCGCAGAGAAAGGGCACTCTATTGGTAAAAATGAGTCTATTATGTGCCCGAGGAGTTAGTTTGGAGTTGCCTTGGAGACTGGCCACTAAAATGGGACATCCTGGAAAGAATTAGTTAAATATATAAATGTGTGGAAACCAAAATTGCATTAAAAATTCCACCACATTCAAAATACACATGAGCCAGCCAACACCCCAAAGTACTTAAGGCAAAGTAACAGGTAGAACAAATCTAGAGCGCTGCTCCCCTGCGCTGTTTCCCAGTTCACCCGCTGAGGCCCCCCCTTCTCAGACAGTGGGGTTGCCACTCCACCTAAGGTTGCGGAGGCAACCTCGGGACACACATGGCTCTGTGCTATTTACCTCTCTGAAGGCCTTCCTCCCTTCCTTCCTTCCTTCCTTCCTTCCTTCCTTCCTTCCTTCCTTCCTTCCTTCCTTCCTTCCTTCCTTCCTTCCTCCCTCCCTCCCTCCCTCCCTCCCTCCCTCCCTCCTCCCTCCCCCCTCCCCCTCCCTCCCTCCCTCTCTTCCTCTCTCCCTCTCTCCCTCTCTCCTTCCTTCCTTCCCTCCCTCCCTCCCCTCCCTCCCTCCCTCCCTCCCTCCCTCCCTCCCTCCCTCCCTCCCTCCCTCCCTCTCTCCTTCCTTCCTCCCTCATCCCCTTCCTCCTTCCCACTTCCTTCCTTTTCTTTCATTTGTCTCTAAGAATATTGTCTATTTATTTCAGCTAAATCATCCATGTAAAAAGTTAAAAACATTTATACCTAGAAATCCCGTTGTTCAGCCCTAGAGCCGCCTGAGTAACTGACCTGCCAAATTGCTGGAAAGAGAAGCTCGTTGCAGTTTTACCTAAGTATTCAGAAAATAGATTCTCCCGCATGACTGAGTCGGAGGTTTCCTGATCCCATAATTAAGTTTTTTCTCTCTTAGGGAAATACTCATCAGAGGAATTTCACTGTGAAGAAAATTGACTGATGATGTTACTTATTTCATAACTAAAGTTTCAACTGTTTACCGCATCCACAGGAGCCTCAACAATCAACCCTCTTCAGCTACCAGTCAAACCTCATCTTCGTGGCTGGGATGTTGGCAGGTGCAACTAATGGCGAATGTGCAGAACCATGATGAAAGCTATGCTAAATTTTATATTAGAGTAAGTTCTTCATGAAAAGCTCCCAACCTTGTCGGTGTGGCTCAGTGGTTGACCGTCGCCCCGTGCACCAAGCGGTCACCAGTTTGGTTCCCGGTCAGGGCACATGCCCAGGGTTGCAGACTCAGCTGATCGATGTTTCTCTCTCATTTATATTTCTGTGTCTCTTTCCCTCTCCTTTCCTCTCGAAATAATCAATAAAAACGTATTTTTTAAAAAAGCTCCACAACAATCAGTAAATTAGTCACTGGTTTTTATAAACTCATCATTTTTGCCACACTGGTATTTTCCTCACCGTGGGAACCTGAAGTGGACGCCTGCGGCCAGCCGTGGACACCGGCGCGAGGCCTGTCGTTGGCCCCGGGGCTGCTCCGGTGGGCAGGAGAGCCACACGGGTCTTAACGGTGACTTAAAACTGATATTGCTTGAAAAGTGTTCGTCACTGACTTTACACTCAAGCACTGTATATAAAATGTATCTTCTTCATTGAAGACCTATAAAATTATCTGATCACTTATATTTTCATAAAATATAATGCAAAAAAGTTACTCTTTATTTAATAATCAATTGTTTGTGTTTTAGGAGTGTATTAAAAGTTGCTTTGATAGCATTATACATCTCATATATAATGTTACATGTATATATGAATAGCCATGAAATTTATGTGACATGTATTTATGCCGATGTGGAGTCTGTCTTCCGATTCATGTTAGTTAAACCATGTCTCTAACCCTAGGTTTCACTGGCTGTATTTCATTGTGGCAACGTTATCTGCCAAGATGCTTTCAAAACTCAGCTTGAAGGAAATAACAACATAAATATTCATATTTTGTGCCTATTGTACTATTGGTAATTCTTTTTAGCTAGGAAATATTGGCGGCAAAAGCAAATTTCATGGCTCATTGAAAATTTTGATGTTGAATTACATTTAAATGCTTAAAAAGGATTCAACAGGACTGAGGGCTGTAAAATTAAAAATAAAATGGGTTTCCATCTCATCCTCAATGAAAAGCTATTGGTTTTAACAATCATGGTGAACTTTACATTGTATGGGTATATGTCAATTTCTTAATTTCAGATATTAGTTAACTAATAACAAGGTAATTAACTCATGGAAACTATTTCTATCCCTTCGGTTACTGCTCCCAAAGTGTGTGTTCTGATATTATTGTTCTGTTTATGATGTCTTTAAAAATTATTTCTTAATCTGTTACCATTAGAAATCACACTGCAATGTCTTATTAAGCACGACAATGGTATGTATATGCCTATAACTTCCTCTCCCTCTGCAAGCTCTTCTCCATTTTCCAGCTGTTACAATATAATTTCAACATTAAGCATATTTATGACTTTTATATTCTGATCATTAACTATAATTAAAAATTCTGGGTTTTTTTTTTTTATTGGTTCCTTCTAAAGGGAAAACTAATGAATGACATTTACACTATTATTTTATAAATATTAGTTTATGCACAAAAATATGAGATTGAAACAGTAGAAAAGGGGACTTAGCCAAAATCCACTAAATCCGCTACTCTAGGTCAATGACCAAGGGGCAAAATTTAAATGCATTTTATCTTTCATCCTTCAGTTGTCCAAAATACACCATAGTTTACTTTGATTTAGGATTGAAAGATATTTAACATAAAATTTATTTTTTTAATTTCCCATTTGCCTTTCTAATGTGCTTTTTGACTGAGGAACCTATGACACCCTCTGTCGCTCATAGTGCTTCTTTATTTTATTACCCAGTCCACTTCCCCAGGGAGCTCAGGGCCTGCCCTGACGTCAGCTGAGGGCAGGCATGTGGACTTTGCTCAGCAGCGCCCTGAGGCTCTTTTTCTCCCTCTCTACAGTGAAGTCTACGGGCTCTCACATCTCATGTTTCTGTCACTTTGTATTCCTTTATTGTTTTGAGGGACTATATCCCTGAGATTAAAAAAAACACAAAAGTTTGGGGAGAAAATTAACTTCTGACACTGTGTATGGAGATGTCTGCTTTGCCAGTTGGATTTGGTTTGGAATCCTGTGTTCATGATCACGTGCTCTGGAAATCCGAGGTCTAGATCTTTCCCATTAGCTCCGCAAGGTGATGCTTGAGTCTAAGGATCCAAGGTCTTGTCTGTTTTCTGTTCTGAGTCTTTGGAAGGATTTAGTGGCTCCTGTTGTCATAGCCTCTCACACCCAAGTTTCAATTCAGTAATTTTTTAATGTGAATTCAAGAGATTCACTATTTTGTTTGGTAGTAGATGAATGCAATTTCAGCTTTGAAATAGTATATGGCAAAGTGACAATTTTGTCAGTCAGTCTTTAATATTACAATAAATATACTTGCTTAGTCTTTCTTTTCACCAGAAGACCAAAAAATGCTCAATAGTTAGATTTGAAGATTTACAGGTGGTCAGACTTCAGGGTTTGTAGTATAAGTGGAATCAGTTCATTTTTATTTCAGTACATATTTCATATAAGTATGTGACTTTTTTTTTTTTTTTTTTTACCAGCTGTCTTGGTATAATTGATCAATGCTTCTCCATTCCTTGTCAAAATCTTTGGGGATTACATTAGGGACTATTCAATGTTTGTTATCTTCATTTATTTTGCATCTTTTTAATACTTAAAATTACCCTGTGCATGTTCACTAGCTCAAGCCTATGCTTCAGTTTTATGCTTTTAAGACCCATGTGAAACAAAAGAAACTAAAAATCAATATTTAATTATCAAAATGCAGACACTGAATTTTGATTAATTTACTTAAGTCCATGTATGGCAAAGTGCTTCAGGGATACAAAAATTCAAAATGTTTTCTCTAATTATTTGAGCGAAATATATTTTTTAGGGAAAATACCTATATTCAATATTTGTCCCTAGTTTTCTGTAAAGGGGTGTAGCTCTAGGTGCCTCCTTCTGAGAAGCAGGGAACATAGGAACCAGAAGGGCATGAACAAAGCCGCTGATCACAGGCACTGCTTTTCACCAGAAGACCAAAAAATGCTCAATAGTGGGGTCAGAGACACGCTTCTCTTGGGGTCTGCCACAGGAAAAGTTACGAACACCTTGGGACGGCGTCTAATGCTCTTCTTTACTGTACGCCGATGGCATCTTGCCAAAGGCAATTCTGTAAATGCTGCGGCACTGGGAGGTGACAGAATTATGTGGCCTGGGCTTCCAGTACACTTGCACTACGGGTTAATTTATGGGTAGCTATTAGAGCATTTAGAGACATAAGGGCACTGCTTACCAATCAGGAACATTTCCATAAATACTGTATCACTCAGCGACGCTTCTCATAAATACTGAGCAGCAGTGCGCCCGAGGTCAGATACCCTGGCGAGCGGCTGCGCTGCAGCCGTCCTGCACTGACGGCTCAGTGCCGAATGGCGTTTGCTGACAGCTGATCTGGGAAAAGGAATAAAAATGACTTGGGAAGCCCAAGGCCCCTGAGAGGAAAATATTCCATGATAAAGAAAAAACCACTCTAACTGCAGATGATGCTTATGCAGAAAATGAAGGCCAGGCACAGTTCTCTAAAAAGAAAAAGAAAAAAAAGAAATCTATTTTCAAGATTTTAATGATCATACCAAGACCACAGTGAGAACAAAACATGTGCCTTGTATACATTTACATTTTTTATGCCAGCATACTGTTTGAAGATAGAATAGATATTTAAAATTAGAAAATTCCAAAAAAATATCTCAGACTCCTAGCTTCCTTAGCACTGGATTCCTGATCCTCCATGACAGCCGTTAGGGGCCCACATATATCACGGCTCACTTAGATGGCGATGTTATGTCACCAGCCTGTGTAGATATTGGTTTTCATGACACTTACCAAAAACATGGCCTAATGAATACAAGCCAGGACGATGTTTAATGTTTTATGTATAATGGACATACAATAAATTGCATGTGTGTCATGAATCTGTACCCAGTAAATTTTACAAGGTGCAGAAAGCCCTGCAACCATATAGAACATTTTTGATGCTCCAGAAGCTACTTATGCCCTTCACATCTAACTTATCCACACACAGAAGCACGGTTCTGAACACAAAGACCAGTGTTTCCTGTTGGAATTTTATATAAATTGGAATATAAAGCTCATACTCAATATTACTGTTCAGCAGAAGTAGTATTCAGCCTTTTCATTAAAGTGTAGCATTTCGTTTTATGAGCACCTAAAATATACCTACTCATTTTACTGTTGATATACTTCAGTTTGTCTCTAAATAATGAAGTCACTATAAACATTAATGCACACGTCTGTTTTCATGACCTGAGTTCATTTCTGTTGTAGATTCAGAGTGAAACTGGTGTGTAGGATAAGTCGGCATTCCGCTTAGCAATACTCCCGCTTTCCCAAAACGGCTGCCCAGCCTTGTACTTTGGCCTGCAGTGTTTAAGGGTTTCAGTTGCTCATGTGCTATTGTCAACATATATTTATATTTATTGTTGGTATGTTATGATGAGTATATGAGGGTATCTTATTTTGATTTTATTTTAAAATCATTAAAAATAATGCAAACTGCTTTCTCCTATTATAATTGGGTATATGGGCATTCTCCTTAGGGAACTGCCTGTTAAGACTACTGCATGTTTTTTTGAGAGTGTTCTTTTTCTTATGAATGTGAAGATATTTTTTATGTTTCAGATGCAAGCTCATTATTTGATAGGTGACAGTTCTTGTTGGCTGTGTCTGTGAGGATGCCAGTGGACGAGGTCAGCGTTTGCATCAGTAGACTAAGTGCAGAAGACACGGTGGGCATCCTGCAGCCCCCTCGGCGTTTGAGTAGAACAAAGACGTGGAAAAAGGGGAACTGATTCTTTGTTGGAGCTGAGACATCCATCTTCTCCTGCCCTCGACATGGGGGCTCCGGGCGCTCTAGCCTTCGGATCGGCCCGGACTTACACCGTCAGCTCCCTGGTTCTCACTCAGACCGGGCCTCCTGGCTCTCCAGTCTGCGGGTGGCAGGTCACGGGGCTCCTCAGCCTCCACAACTGTGTGAGTCAACTTCTGTAATGACCCCCCTCTTATCTATGCCTTTGTCTATGTCTTTGTCTATGCCTGTGTCTATCTAAACCTGTTTCTGTCTATAGCTATGTCTAAATCTGTATCTATATATAAATCTCTAACTATATTTATAGCTATATCTAACTTTATAACTATATCAATGTCTGTATTTAATCTCTGTCTTTGTCTATGTCTATGTTGTCTATATGTTCATATCTATATATTTACCTACTGTATCTACAGTGGGCAAAAGTAGGTTTACAGTTGTGAGTATGCAAAAGTTTATTCTTGATTATTTATTAATTATTGTATTTTTTCCATATGAACTGTGAACCTACTTTTGCCCACCTATATATCATCCATTTCTGTATCCTATTGATTATACTTCTCTATAGAACAATGACTAATATAGTTGTCATAGATTTTTGTAATGAATTGAATGTATTTTAATCTTTTTTTTAAAAAAAATCTTTATTTTAGAGAGAGGAAGAAAGAGGGAGAGAGAGATAGAAACCTCAGTGATGAAAGAGAAACATCATTGATCAGCTGCCTCCTGCCTCCTGCACACCCCCGACTGGGGATTGAGCCCGCAACCCGGGCATGTGCCCTGACTGGGTATTGAACCCGATCTCTTGAATCCTAGGTCGATGCTCAACCTCTGACCTATGCCGAGCTGGACTGTATTTTAATCTTTTAAAGATTTCCTATTGGCTACCTGAAATCTTTCTACTCAAATCAAGTAAAAAAATGACTTACCAATTAAGGATATACTACTTTAAAATAGAATTAAAGACACAAGTTTCCAATCTTAAATGTGAAGGCTTCTGTCAAGGTAAAGTAACAGCAAGAAATACGTGGCAAGGAGCTTCCCTTTGGCATTAGGGGACTGCGACTTACCAGTGTTTATATCCTCGGATGATTTATTTGCACCGTGCCTCTGAATTTTCCCTCCTACTGACAAGTAGATGGAAGAGTAGCCAGAGCTAATAAAGCTTTGGTCATGCATCTGCCTGGGGACTGGCTGCAGATTTATACCTTGTCACATGGCCGTCGGCACAGTTATATCTCACTACTGGGGCCGCTTCCAGTTAGCAACTGTGTGATATTAACAAGTGTGTGTGTGTGTGAGTGTGTGAGTGTGTGAGTGTGTGAGTGTGTGTGTGTGTGTGTGTGGCTTAAACCTCATTCATTGCTCTCCTTTCCCCAGTCAGAACAGTGAGTGAGAAAGTCATTGCTTAAGAGAGGGTGGCGTTTTCAGGATCTATGGAATATACATCCCTCCAAATCCTCAAAGCCCTTCTTGCTTAGGCTGCTCCCCTGCCTCCCCCTGTGTACCTTCTCCTAGGCTTACCCTTTACAGATACTACTTATCCTGTTTCGTTTTCTAGCTCTACAAACGCTATGGGACCCTGCTCGCCCTTGCACGGCCCTTCCCTTTTTCCTTTGTGGAATCCTGATATCACTTATTTTCAGGAAAAGTCGGCTGCCACAAGACTGAGCCACTCTAGAATAAAAACGTCCATATATTAGGCAGCCCTGCAGCAGCTTTTAAACTAGTTTCTTGTTATGTTTTATTTAATTTAATTAAACCTGTTCTAAAATCTAGATATGCAAATGGTAACCATAAATAACCCAACTCCTAGTTCATCTGTTAAGAGGCTTGAATTGTAGACAGCCTTCATCAACACAGTGAGCATTATGCAATCCCCGAGGCTTGACTGGAACAAAAAGTGAATTTGCCTCTCTGGAGGAATGACCTGAATGGCTAAGAGGTGACAGTGCCAGGCTCTGCCACAGGACCAGGGACAGTGCTGCTCCCACTAGCCAGGCTGGAGAACCTCATGGTCCACAAGACACCAGGGAGAGTTAGATAGACAGTCCTACCTCCTTCCTCGAGAAGAATCATCTCTAGACTGACATTGCTCTAGTTTTCCCTAAGAAATCATAAACCTAACACCAGAAAGAATCAAACTATTTCCAAGTAACTTAACTACATTGCAGAATAAAGCTTAATACTGTTAGGAATATAAAACATCCAGTACATTGATAAGGTAAAGTTTACAATGTCTGGCATCCAGCAAAACGTGGTCAGACATACAAGGAAGAAAGAAAGAAAAATCAATAAGAAATTTATCAAAAGAAATTTATCAATTAAGCCCAGTCTAGGGTTGGGGCAGATGTTGGACTTAACAGTGAAAGACATTAAACCAATCATCAGAAACATTTTCTACTTGTGGTTTCTGGCCCAACAGGTAAAGACTTTGGGAGTCGTTATCTGTATCCTTAGAGCAGGTAGAAGTGGAGCAAGCTGAGTGTCAGTGTCTTTCTGAAGCAGCTGGGAACTAAAGTAGCAGGATAAACTACCACCCCAAATTCTGGAGGGTCAGGTGGGTACAGAGAACAGCCTGGGGTATCTTACCTGGGGCGGAAGCCACTGCAGCAATGAACAGGTAGGAACAACTGCGTGATCATTTTGCCAAATCCATGGGGACCTACCATAGGAGTGGGAGGCTCTCAGGGCTTACATCTTGGGGGATCACCACACTTTTGGGGGGTTTATCTCCACGTAAAACATAATTTCTTATTGTTAAGAGCCAAGAAAAAAATTTGCTAGTGGCTCTGGCAGGCGAGAGGAAAGTAACCACCTTCAGGTATCCCCAAGGTGCTGTCAGGACAGGGGCTTACTCTGCATCGAGGGAACTTTACCAGAATCTTGCAGCACAGAGTGGAAAGAGCATCTACCCACTTCCAGCCGCCCTGGCTGTCCTGACTCATTGTGAAGGTTACAAACTACAGACGCGGGGCCTCTGGAGACCGAGACCTGCACAGAAGTCTGGAGAATGCCCCCCTCTCCCACTGTGAGCAGCACATCCCCGGATTTTCTGTCCAGCAATCATGGATTGTGGACAGAGGGAAATTATGGCAGATGCGGCTACTCATCCACACAAAGTGATGAAGAGCCTCAGAGACGGTAACTACATACATGATTTTTTTCTTATTAAACCGACTCTTTAAAAGTAGTAACCATGAAATGTGGAATGAATATCCTGCGAAACATGCCGGCTCAGGCAGTAATGGTGCAGAGCGGCGGAGACCTGCAGGGCGCTAGGGAAGGTGCTCGCCCTGCGGTGGACTGAGGAGCACATGTCCACACTCAGCCAAAGAGCACGGACAGAAACAGGGTCAGCGCCAGTGAAGGAGGTAAAGCGAGAACATAGAATAATGCCAGTTAATCCAAAGGAAGCGGGGGGGGAATCAGAGATGAAGCAAGTGAAGACTATGTAACAGGAAGATGCATTTGAACTTAATCACAGCAGTGAACACCTTACATATAAGCGGTTCATTAAAAGATGGAGACTGTCAGATTCTGTAAAAGTGCAAAGCCAAATTATATGCCCCTTACAAAACACCCCCTTAAAATAAAAGAAATAGTTTGCAAGTAAAAGGTTGCCAAAGACTTCGATTGGGTTGATGAGATTACCAAGGCCGGGTTCCTTTCCCTTTAGTTCCTTTAGAGTTTTGTGTATTTAATTCTAAACTGTGCTCGCCTGCGTGGTCCTGTGCACTTTTATTTACTTCCTTTTGGTTCAGCTGGCTTCTGTTTCTAGTTAAGAGGTTTCCTAAAAGTTCATAACAGTGCCATTGTCCTTATAGGAACACAGAATAGAGACACAGTGCCCTTCCTCCATCTCAATACTAATTTGCGACGGGAAGCTTGCTCATTTACATTCTGAGACTTTTCTGTGGATGTCAATAACCCCTCTCTGCTTGACCACACTGCTCTCCCGGCCAGGCTCTTCTTTGGTGCCTTTCTGTTCAGCCTTCTCAGCCTGGTGACAAAGCTGCTAAATTTCCTTCTATTGTTTTAAAATTATTAGCATTACATTGCAACAGGGGAAAGAAAAAAGTCTCTATTTGAATTTATTTAAAATTTTCTTTTTCAGTTGGTTTGTTTTGGGGATGTCTTATTTTTAGATAGTTACACTGTTAGAACACTATTTTCAGAATCTAAATGTAATTTGTGTTAAAGTATTTTCATAGCATTAATAAAAAGATTGCCAAAGACAAAGGCCATTTTAGAACAATAAAAAGGTTAACTAATTAAGAGAACTTTAAAAAAATCTAAATATTTACCTAATGAGCCTCAAAATATGGTAATGTAGGAAAAAAAAGAAGACAGAAATGCAAGAGAAATAGACAAGTCAGCATTTATGGTTGGATATTCAAAAACCCTCTTTCAGTAGTAGAACAAACATTCAGAAAGTCAGTAGAATATAGAATATTTACTTCAACACCACTACCAAGCAACTTGGCCTAATAGATGTGTATGGAACAGCGAGCGCCACTTAAGGAATACTCATTTGTTCTAAGTACACCTGGAATATTTACCAAGGTGAGGTATATATCTAGACCATTAATTACATCTCGTTAAATTTGAAAATATGACTGAAATGGCGATTCCCTAAAGGACACAAACTACCAAAGCTCACTAAAGAAGAAATGAGCTATAGCTATTAAAGATGTTGAATTTATAGGTAAAAATCTTCCACAAAGAACACTTAAGGCCCAGATGTCTTCACTGGTGAATTCTAGCAAACATCTTGAGATAATACAAATTTTATACAAATTCTTCCAAAAAAATTAATGAGAGGGAAAATAATTCCTAACTCATTCTATGATACAAGCATTACTGTGATTCTGACACTAGACGAAGACATTAGAAGATGTAAAACTACCGGCTGATCACTCTCATGAACAGAAACACAAAAACAAGACTGGCAAGAGCTGAACAAGTGAATTCCAGCAGCACATACTATGACCACACCGCCGGCCGCGCGGGGTCCCAGGGGTGCAGGCTCGGGTAACACCCAGCACCACCACACTCCTTCTCCCACAGACTGGCTGCTTTCCGGCTGCCCTGGAAGAGGCTGGGCGCTGGGAGGGACCTTGTGCCTGCAAAGTGAAATATTTCTTATGGGTCCCTGTCAGGAAAATGGTCGCTCATTCCTGGTGATTTAGAAAAGCTGGAAATCTGTAAAAAAGTACTAGACCTAATAACTGAGCTGGACAAAGCAGCAGATGCAAGATCAATATGCAACAGTCAATTACATTTCTATGCATTAGCAATAAAGATGGAAATTGAAATTTTAATGTCATTTATAATAGCATGGAAGTATGAATATTTTAGGAATAAATGTGATAAAGTGATGTGAAAGACCTGTGTATTAAGAGCAACAAAACACTGCTATGCCATATTAAAGAAACCTGAAAACAGAGAAATGTAGACTACTCAGGGTCAGAGAGACCGAGTTTTAGCGAGAGCTCTCCTCTCTAAACTGATCCTAGCTCCGGCGCAAATCCATTACAAATCCAGCAGGCGCTTTCTGAGAAGCAAAAGCAAAGAGAGAGAAGAGCGTCCACCGGCTGAGTGCCCAGGGCGAGGGCCGCCGGGCCCCGCGGGCGCGCGGAGGGTGCGGCTCGGGCTGCTGGGCTGCCCCGGGCGGCCTGCGAGGGAAACGCGAGCCCCGGCCCCGCAAGGGCGGCGGGACGGGCTCGGGCCCTGCGGGCGGGACGGGCCCTGGCCCCTGCGGGCGGGACGGGCTCGGGCCCTGCGGGCGGGACGGGCTCCGGGCGGGACGGGCTCGGGGCGGGACGGGCTCCGGGCGGGACGGGCTCGGGGCGGGACGGGCTCGGGGCGGGACGGGCTCGGGCCCTGCGGGCGGGACGGGCTCCGGGCGGGACGGGCTCGGGGCGGGACGGGCTCGGGCCCTGCGGGCGGGACGGGCTCCGGGCGGGACGGGCTCGGGGCGGGACGGGCTCCGGGCGGGACGGGCTCGGGGCGGGACGGGCTCGGGGCGGGACGGGCTCGGGCCCTGCGGGCGGGACGGGCTCCGGGCGGGACGGGCTCGGGGCGGGACGGGCTCGGGCCCTGCGGGCGGGACGGGCTCCGGGCGGGACGGGCTCGGGGCGGGACGGGCTCGGGCCTCTGCGGGCTGGACGGGCTCCGGGCGGGACGGGCTCGGGCCTCTGCGGGCTGGACGGGCTCCGGGCGGGACGGGCTCGGGCCTGCGGGAGCGGCGCCCGCGGCTGCTCGTCCCGGGCGCGGGGCCAGGGCGCGGCGGCCACCCCGCCGCGGGCAGTGCGGGCTGGAGCCGCGCGGGCCCTTCCTGCCCGACGCGAAGCCGACTGCAGACAGCGCCGGTGCCACTTCAGCGGCTCAGGGGCCGTCGCAGCCCCGCGGGAGCCGCGGCCGCGGGCCCGACAACCACGGTCCGTCCGCGGACGGGTGCTGACTCCGCAGCCCGGGAGCCCGCCGACGGGCGGGCCTGGGAAGTGGGGCGCCGGCGGGCCGGCCGCGGTTCAGCGCCGCAGGATCAGAACCGTGCAGCCCGAGGCTCGCTCCTCGGGGGACCCCGCTCCCCAGGCTCCGCCGCGACGGCGCCTCCGCTCGCGTCCAGCGCCCGCCCCCCCCCGGGCGCTTCCAGCCTCTGCGCCTCCGCCGGCGGGGGCTCCCGGGGCGGGCCCTGCGCGGGAGTCGGGGCTGAGCCGGGACGGCGACAGCCGCGGGCGAGCGGGGCGGCGCGGGGCGCGCGGGGCGCGGGGCCAGTCTTGAGATACGAATCCTGGGCCAGGTGAGGGTGAAAATTATTAATATTATTTGATAACCTTAAGGCGAAGCTCTTATGCATGTGCACACACATGCTCTAGCATCTCTCCAGCCTCAAAACAATTGTTTTTCCCAGAGAGTCTTCATAGTTTAAATGAATGATGGAAATTCTCTCCCTGTATAATAAATAGCTATTTTATTGGCGGTATTAGCAATAGTAGCGGGAACTATAGGAAAATTCAGGTTGTAACATTTAAAAAAGTATTTCATACACCAAGCATTTTGCTCAATTTCAATAATAAAAATACTTATTTTAGAATTAATGAGTGTTAATTAGAATTACCCTGATGATTAGTCTCCAATATGTTGCACACCTGAAACTAATAGAATGGTATATAAATATTATATCTCAATTAAAAAAATAACTATATTTTAATTGACTATTTCATTAGCATCCTGTTACTGGTTAATATGTAACTTTAGTACAGAAATTATTAATATAAGTTACTTTTTACTTAAATATTCTCCCAACTTGCTTTGTCTGATTAGACCTATGAGACTTTGTCTTAACTCAAACATAGAAATGAAGTACCCCTAATTCTCAATTCAAACCCACCTTCGCTGAGCAGAGGAGCACATTCTTTCCTAGGATATGGCAGCAGAAGAGAGACTTGCGATTTAACGCTACATCATCAGTGTACAAAAATACCTCAGCAACAGCCTCGGGCATCAGTCAGTCAGTGTCGGGTCGCTTCATTATCAGGACCTCGGGAAGGTTGCTGTTTCATTAGAGTAACACTTCATCTGGTCTTAGGCAGATATGCATGTAAATACTGCATCACAACGTAACTGGATTTCTTTCCCCTTTTTAGTAGGAGACAAACAACAAATATGTCTGATTAAAATTAATGATGATATATTGACTGTAAAGGTTACATAATTACAAGTCTAGATAAACAGTGGCTAAGCCAGCTAATCAATATTTCACACCTGTTTCTTAAAAGACAATTGCCATTTAATTGCTGCTTTTCCCCACTCAGCTGACGAGTGACAGTCACTCCACAGCTCAGCTCATTAAAAGCAGGCTCTGTCCTGGCAGATTACAGTGAAGTCAGAGCTCTGATCGCCCGAATCATAGTGTCTCACTCCAAACCTGGACCACAACTAATCTGCAGGATTATGGAATCGATTCATAAACTTCCTCATGCAATTTTTTCCTATAGTGGAAGAGTCAGAAGTAGGAATTGAAGGACAGATGTAAGAAAACAACCCCCAGTGTCTCACATTTGCACTCTAGGCCTGGAGGGAGTTGCAGTGCAGGGCTAGGAGGAGCTCAAGCCACCCTGGGAGAGCATGGAATACAAAGGTCAGCTAAACAGCATGTTCACCATTTAATAGAAAAGTCTACTTGAGCGACCAAATTGATGTGAGAAAAGCAGGCCTTGGACTTGAATGCTTTTAAGGAACAGTGTTAAAATTATAATAATTTGATCAATATTTGCCATAAAGACTTCAGTGCCAGACTCATAACTTGTGCTCTTAGCAGTTATGACCTCAACTCTCTTCAGTCATAGAAACACAAGTAGCTGACTTCCCTAATTGTATATAAAATTTATTGTATATGAAAATACTGATGAATATTTTAACTTATTAGTAATGAAAATTTTTGTTACTTTATATTGAACATGTTAATATTAAAGTGATTCCAACATTTAAAAATATTATACAACTATCTTCCTAAATACTGATCTTTTCATTGTTGTTAATCCTTACCCAAGGATATTTTTTCCATTGATTTTTTAAAAAGTATATCTTTATTGATTTCAGAGAGAGGAAGAGAGAGGAAGAGAGAGAGACGGAAACATCAATGATGAGAGAGTCACTGACCAGCTGCCTCCTGCACGCCCCCGACTGGGGATTGAGCCCACAACCCGGGCATGTGCCCTGACAGGGAATCGAATCGGATCTCCTGGATCCTAGGTCGATGCTCAACCGCTGAGCCTCGCCCGGCCAGGCTCCACTGATTTTTTAGAGAGAGTGGAATGGAGGGGGGCAGAGAGAGAGAGACATCAATGTGAGAGAGGCACACTGATTGGCTCCCTCCCACACAGGCCCACGCTGGGGCTGGGTATCAGATCTGCAACCCAGGTATGGACCCTGACAGGAATCGAACCTGAGACCCTTCAGTGCGTGGGCCGATGCTCTAACCACTGGGAAACTGGCCAGGGCCTTAAATACTAATCTTTCTAAAGAAAATCATTATCTTCAGCTATATTTATTACTCACTACTTTACTCTCTCATTGGAAGAAATCTGCTAAGAGTTATTTTTCATCCATTTTATATTTACTTTTGTTCAATTTCGGAACTTGGCATTCTTGGCCTAGCTATAAATTTGGAAGCTCCACCCTTGGGGGCAGGGCTTTTTCTCCTTAGAACTTAACTCAGAGATAGGACACTACCTGAGTGGACAGTAGCTTCCAGTTTTGTGCCATTCTTTCCATCTGGGCCAAGACCAAACCAAACCAAACCAAACCAAACCAAACCAAACCAAACCAAACCAAACCAAACCAAACCAAACCAAACCAAACCAAACCAAACCAAACCAAACCAAACCAAACCAAACCAAACCAAACCAAACCAAACCAAACCAAACCAAACCAAACCAAACCAAACCAAACCAAACCAAACCAAACCAAACCAAACCAAACCAAACCACACAGAAAACTCATTCAGTAGATATAAGAACATCAAGTTCTTGAAGAGTCTTCAAAAAATACTCATCTGAGTTAGCTTATATGTTTACTTCACTAGGTGAAGGCATTTAAGTCAGGACTGGAGATAGGAAATCGGAACCGCCGGGCAGGAAGCTCTGCTGGAGTCCTGAGTGCAGCGGGCCCAGGCGGTCAGACAAGGCCGGGAGCTAGGCCGTGATCCCCGCACCCTGGGTCTAAGACAATTGCTGTGCAGTGCAGATCTCTTCTGAGCAGTTTGCGGTTATATTTTTAATACGCCTCCTCACTTAACTCAGAGCATGAGTAATTACATGGCAAACCGAAGTCCAAATGCTGTGACTGCCCGCTCCGTGTGCACTAGGGAACCGCACCGCTTATCTTCAGGCAGCAGGGCAGGCGGGTCGGCTGCGGTGGGGCGGGCTGTGAGCTCACTCCCAGGTAAGCCCAGAGCCCTGCCCACTTCCTCGCTGCGTGTCCTGGGCTAAGTGCTGTGGTCAGTGCTAACCCAGAAAACCCCCTTGTTCGGGGCTTTTCTTTGCCTGGTTTCAGTTACCCTGGAGGACTACAGTCTGAAAATATTAAATGGAAATTACAGAAATAAATAATTCTTGTTTTAAAGTGCACACCATTCTGAGTAGGGTGGTGAAATCTTGACTGTCCCATTGCATCAACCTGGACAAAGCACGTCACTCATTTATCCAGCCTCTCCATGCTGTAGGTGCTCCCCTCCCACTGGTCACTTAGTAGCCATCTGGGTGATCAGATCTACTGTCCCAGCTTCAGGGTGTTTATGTTCAAGTCATTCTTATTTAACTTAATAATGGCTCCAAAGCCAAGCACATGACTTTTTAAAAAATTTTATTTTTCAATTGCAGTTGACATTCAATACTACTTTGTCTCAGTTTCAGGTGTGCAGCACAGCAGTTAGACAGTAAGATGCATTACAAAGCGGTCCCCCTGATCTTTCAAGTACCCGCCTGGCTTTGCAGTATGTTATTACCATTGCTCTATTTTATCATCAGTTACTGTTGTTAATCTATTACTGTGCTCAGTTTATAAGTTAAGCTTTATTATAGGACAGAATTATAGGAAAGCCTTAGTATGTATAGGGTTCGGCACGATCCATGGTTTCAGGCACCCACTGGGGTGCTGGGAGGTGTCCTCCATGGATAAGGGTGGATGACTGCGTTTACTTTCTTTAAATCTCAGTTTCATGATTCTACGGCAGGTATCTTATGGCACTTAAGTCTAATTTTTGATGTATTGCTCAATGTTTGGCACACAGTAGGTCCTCAAACAGTAGGGTTTTCTTTTCCCCAAGAAGGAAGAATGAAGACCATATGTCCTCATATTTTTATGGATATTTATCAATACTGAGAATGTGAAATATTCATCTCTGTGAATTTAGTGGTAAAAGAAGCACTATGAAGAATACCAAGGTATTTTTAAGTTAATTAATGAGGCTAGGAAGTAATTAAATTTGAGATATGCTAATATTAAATTTTGTACTTTATTGTCAATATAACCCCTTTATGACATGGGAACTAGAATTAGGACATAAGAAGTCCTAAGTTTCTTTTTATTTCTCTAGTGATGAAAGTTCAGAGATAAACATTGAGACAGCTCATGCCATTTCTTAGTTATTAGCGCTGAGCCACAGGGTAGTTAGAGCCCCATAAGGGCTGCAATCACGTGCTCCAGTTTCCAAACAATGCAAAGGAGGTCCTTTAACACATCCTACAACTGCATCACTGCCGTGATTTCCTTAAATATGTTAAAGAGATGTGCTATCAAATGAGCTATAATTTGTATCCCTTTTCATAGGTTACTGTCTTTGACTTGTCCATGCATCCCAGTTATTACCCCCAATTTTACATTCTCCTTCCCCATCCTGCTTAGAACAGAGCCGATCATGTGGAGCACCTGAATATGAAAACTGCCCTTATTTTCTTGCCATAAATAAGCTCCCAGCTGAGTAGTTTGGATCTATTCAACATCAAACGTATTTTTACAGACTGGGGAAGTTAGTTCTATGCCTGAACATAGACTGAAGCCAGGAATACAGAAACCAAGAGCCATAGCCTAGGACCCACCCATCATATTGACCTGCTAAAGGAAGGCACTGTTTCGCCTCTACCTTCCCATCGAATAGCCCAGCATTGCCAATGATCAAAACTGATAGAAACGAACGGTGCCTAACGGTAGGTGATCACATCCTTCATTCCCTGGTTTACCCTTCTAAAGCTCCCATACCCATTATTACTGAAATTGCTGGTTCCATACAATCATCAACTAGAAAATATTTTGCTACTATAGATTTGGCTAATGTTTCATTCATGCCTTATTTTGATAGCTTCTCAGCTGCAGTTTGCATTTACCTTAAAAATGACACAATGCACCTTTACCTGTCCACTCATATGGCTTCTCAACAACACTGCCATCTCAACAACCTTTGCAGGACGGCCGTTGTCACACCCAGCTTTCTCTGGGATCATGGGAATGACATCAAAGGGATGACACCTTGCTCTGAGGAGGTTCATTTGACACACTCAAGACACAAACATTCACAAAACAGCTCATGAAAGGGATGGGCCACAACCTTCCACATAGTCCAGACCCACCTCTCAGCGAAATTCCTGACACCATTTGGTTCTTTGAGTCCTGCTCCATCCTTGATATTGTCAAGAAACAGCTATTGACCCTGGTAGATCCTACAATGTTAACACCAGCTCAATATTTGCTGGGCCTCCTTGGCTTCTAAAGGCAACATATTCCTTATTTACAAATTTTCCTTCAGTGCATTTACAGTGTTGCTTTAAATTGGCCCACTTTAAATAGGGTCTCCCATAACAAAAGGGCCAGAATCTTTCTAAAATGCAATAAAAAAAGAGCTCCTGTTAGCAATCCTGAGACACTCCCTCATGGTAGACAGTTCTGCATCCCCCATGCCTCCTGTCAGGATGACCACAGGCTGTTCCTAGGCTTCTGATGCAAAATGCTGCTTTCTTTGTCCCATTTACTCTCTATTAGCACATTTGCAGGTTGTGTATTAGGCCTTGGGAGACTAAAGCTGCCTGGTCCTGACCATGAGCCTTAGGGCCCACTTGCATATTCTGCTTTGGGTCATGGAAGCAGTACCCCCAGATTCAGCCCAATCACAGAAAGAAGTGGCTTCCCCTATTCTCTGTTCCTTATTGGATGCAATGGGGATGGAGAAGGTCACCTCCATCCTGAACTCACTGGCCACCTGGGAAGACCCATGGGCCCAACTGAGTGATCAGAAAATATAGTTTAAATACTTCATTGGACAGTGTCACCATCACATGGATAGAGCCACAAGAGCTTTGCTGCTGACCATCCTTAACAAGGATGTACCTGACCAAGGATGACACCCAAGGATCAGCACTGTTGGCCAAACTTCAAGCAGTCACCTTAATTAGCATTAGAAAATACCCTAGCCAACAATTGGCCACATTTTTCCAGACTCTTGAGTCATTGCCTGTGGTCTAGTTATGTGGTCCAACCGATCACAGCAATTCCTTACCTAAAGTCTCCCCCTGAGGTGTAAAAACTCTGGGAATGTATTCACAGATACCAAACATATAAATCAAACTCACATATATTTCCGCACATACCAAAGCGACAATGCAGGGCTTCCTCAGATACTTCTTCATTTCTGTGAAAATCCAGAGATTGTTGTCTGTGACCAAGGACTTATTTCACTTCTCAAAATACTGGAGGCACAATTTGGGCTCCTGAGCAGTCACTGGCCAGAACTTTCACCTCCCTCCCCAGCTTCGAACTGTGGGCTTCTTAAAGAGCATAATGGCTTACATAAATGAGCTTACAGGCAACCAAATTAAGCATTACACAGTTTAGTCTTCAGCCAAATATCAGGGATGAATTTTAATGGAAACTGACTCCATTTTTGATGTTTGACCTCTGACAGCTGTCAGACCCTGTCCCTCCTTTCCTTTTTCCTGCCCCACATCTGATCAGGCCAGTAGAGGAAGCCTGCTTGGTCCTTCCCCAGATGCTGGGGAAGCTGGGACCATGAGCAGCCAGCCCCTGTGGTGGGGGAACCCTTGGGAACTGTGCCCCTACCTGTGAAACCCGTAACCGACCTCCCTTCCCTCCAACCATTTCTCCCGAGTGGATGCTGCTCTGACAGACAGTCTGGAAAGGTGAGTGATCTTTTATATCAGTTTCAACATCGAATCCATTTGGGGTGTGGTGTTATTAATCGTGCCATCTATGGGACAACTGGAAGGCAATTTATTATTTGACATATAATTAGAATATAACCTCCAAAGAATTAGAAGTGTGTGTATTTTTAAAAAAATACTTTTTATTAATTTTTAGAGAGAGAGGAAGGGAGAGGGGGAGAGAGAAACATCAACGTGAGAGTGAACATAGCTTGGCCGCCTCCTGCACGCCCCAGACCAGGGATCCAGCCGAAACCTGGGTAAGTTCCCTGACCGGGAATGGAACAAGCCACCTTTGGGTGCACAGGCCGCGCCCGCCAGCGGAGCCGCAGGCGCCAGGGCGGAATCGAGAGGCGTGGGCTGCGCGCAACCCCGAGTCCCTGCGGCGGAGGCGCAACAGGCACCGCGGACCGCGCCCAGCGACCGCCTCGGTGCGCCCGGGGCCTCGGCGCCGCCTGCTCGCCCGTCCATCCAGCGGCTCGGTGCTCAACTGATGGAGAAAACCGGGTGAGAGGCTCAGGCACTACGGTACAAGTTTTTTCATTCCACTGAAGAAGATAAATTAGTATTTTTCTCCCTGTTCCCGCCAGTGATTGTAAAGGGAGACACTGGACCCGCCGGAGAAGACGGGGAGAAAGGGCGGCTCGGGGCGCCTCGGGGTGTCGAGGGCCCTGGGCGCCCACATCCGCCCCGCAGCAGGTTGCAGAAGGCGCGGGGCGGCCTCACCCCCCGCGGGCCCGCGCCCCGCGAGCCCCCGCCCCTGCAGCGGGCCCTCGGTCGCCAGGGGCAGCGGCGCAGGTGGGCCTGGCAGGGGCGTGCGAAGGTGCCCGCGAAGGTGCCCGCGGCTCCCGCACTGGGCTCTCACTGCGAGTTATGCGCTGAACCGCAATTTGGTTTATGATGTTCTTGGAGGCCTTTGTGTGCAATGGTGATGCTTATTCTTGCGTCCTGATGCAAATTAAGATACTTTAACACCCCCAAATTCTCATTTCTCTCTGCCTAGTAAATGTTTAATTTATTTAATTGACTACTTAAATTATATTGGAATTAACCTCAGTAGTATTAATTATCTTTGAAAAGTCATATTTAATTACAAATTGCTATTATGTGCTCCTTTTAAGTAGTTTCCACGGGGAATTTTTGTGCAATGGGAAGGCAACTAAGGATCTTAACAATTGCTAGAGATCCTACAAAGTTAGTCACTTGTCTTTCTCCTTTACGTTCACCTAAATCTGGATTAATAGGTTTCCATACGCTAAATAAACTTATAGACTGACATGGTTGCACCAAGATAGGAAAGGATCAAACTAAACTCCTGGACTTATGGCCAATCAGTGATGCTCTTTTTAAAAAAAAAAAAAAAAAAATGTCTTTATTGATTTCAAAAAAAGGGAGAGGGAGAGAGAGAAACATCAGTGATGAGTCATTGACCGGCTGCCTCCCGCACGCCCCCTGCTGGGGATCGAGCCCTGAAACCCAGGCCTGTGCCCTGACTGGACTCGAACCCGACCTCCTGGTTTACAGGTCGACACTCAACCGCTGAGCCACAGGGGCCGGGCCAGCACGATGCTCTTACACCTCAGCAGAGCTCAGATTTAGGTGGGAAAAATGTTTACTCTTTGCCAATGGAATTTTATGATAATACTCAGAATTGGAATATGAACCTTGTTCCTTGTGTGAAAGGCCCCATCTCAATTCATGTTAACAGTGAGGGTTAGAATAGCTGTGAATTTTTTCACAAGATTAGAGAGTTAATTCGCATATATGTTTTGAGCCAGTAAGATTTTAAGAAAGGAAATGAAAACTGAAAGTGAAAACTCAGAATTAAATAAAAATGCTTGATATGATCCTTATATCACACGGATGTAAATTGGGGCAAACGTAAGTGAAGACAGTGTTTCAGATATGCTGGCTCTATACTCCTAAGGGCAGGCTCTTAGTTACATGGATGAAGGGCTACCTCCCCATCTGACACGCACACACGCGCGAGCACACACACATGCGCACACGCAGGCTGTGGGAAGACACCTGGCATTTCATTCCGTTCCACAAGAGCCTCACTCTTCCTTTTTGTTCTCAGCTGATTTACCCTCCATTTAAATGATCACTGAATATTTGAATTGAAAATATTTGTACCAATTCTTTGTTCTGAGCATCACAGACAAGGTTCTGACATTCTAGAATTCAGAGGAGCTGGGGAGGAAATACTGGTTTGTTTGGAATTAAGAGCATGCTCATAACAAATAATATTAACTGAGTCTCACTGCTGATTCTCCTCACGTGGAGAGCCAAGCACTCCAATGATGTGAGGTTAGTGATGCAGTCCCACTTGTTTATATCTGCTTTTGCTGCTTTGCTAATATGTGTGTGTGTGTATATATATATATAATTTTTGTCAAATAAAACAACCTTTTCATCTATGTTTTCTTCTATAATTTTTATGGTTTCATATCTTATGTTTAAGTTTTTAATCTATTTTGAGTTGATTTTTATGTCTGGCCCAATTTCATTCTTTTCCATGTGGATATCTAGTTTTCCCTGCACCATTTAATGGAGGCTATGTTTTCTTCCCAAAACAGTAGTTTTCATACAATGAGACATCTCTTATTTTGTTTTATTATGCCTAAGTATCTATTGAATAGATTATAAAACAATAACACATTCCAAAGTTAACTGCTGAAATAATAAAAGGTCCTGGTTTTACTTATAGCACTGAACTTATTACAGCCCATCCTTCCCAGACTGAGATGTACTGCGCGGAGCAGCTGATATTCGGGGGCTTACACACATTGAAATACTGAATAATTAAAATTAGGCTCCTCATCATGACATGGAGATAATTAAGATTTAGATAAATGGAGATATCAAAATCAAAGGTGATGCAGAAAGATTATGAGAGATAGGTAGGTAGAATGATAAATAGATATAGTTATATAGATATATAAGCACACACATACCTTGTATGTCTTTATATTTTTCTTAATGCAAAATTTTATTTGAAGTTAACTGTTCAAAAATTTATCTAGGGCTAATTGTGCCAGGAGAAAGAATAGTGTCTTTTTCCTTTATTTTTTGCTTTTTTTAAATTACCAAGGTCTCATTTTCTAGGTGGTTTGTATTATGTAAATTATATTTATGATTGGAGGTCAAATGATATGCAAAATGTTAACAGAAATTAACTTCACCCCAAAATAATTTAATAAAATAATATTTTAATCAATAACAATATGTTTCTTTTTCTGTAAAGAGTTGTAACAAGGAGTCTTGAACATTGTTATTTTTATTTATTTTTAATCCTCACCGGAGCATATTGTTTCTGTTGGTTTGTAGAGAGAATGGAAGGGGGGGGGGAGAGAGAAACATCCCGTGAGAGACACAGCGATGGGCTGCCTCCTGCACAAGCCCCGACCGGGCCTGGACCGAACCTGCAGCCCAGGTACCTGCCCTTGACTGTGACTCGAACCCGAGACCTTCAGGGTGCAGGCCGATGCTCCGTCTACTGAGCCACACCTGCCAGGACAGGTCTTAGACATTTTAAAAGATCTTTACCAAGTTGATAGAAGAGAGGCAGTTTACCTATTATTTTAATTTGTGTTTCTTTGGATGTCAGAAAGATGAAGTAGGTTTTCACTCTCGTGGAAGGTTTACGAACCTCTTTTTGTAAATCCCGTTTGTGTTCAGTTTGCTACCAGAGACGCTCATCTTTTCTTACTGATTTGAAAGGTCTTTTACAGAATGAGTTTATTAGTCTGCTTGGTTATACTCACTTCGTGGCTCAACAAGCTGAAGTTTCTAAAATAGCCACGGCGGCTCAGTGACCCGCACGGATGCCGCGGTCCCTCGGCACTGTCGGCCCGGGGCCTCGGCCCGACCCGCGCCGGCCTCAGGGGTGCCCCCTCCCGCGCGATGCCCGATCGGCTCTGCCCCGCCGCGCAGGGCCCCGTCCCTGACGCGGGCGGTCGCAGCTGACTGCTCCTGCTCGTGTGCTTCCTACGCTACACTTTCTGTTGCTCCTTTAGAGAGCACTCCCTCTACTCATAATAAAATGTGCTCTAGAACTGTCCGTGTTATGCCAGCAGCAAACTCATGCACCTGGCGTCTACCGCATCGCTTGACCGACTCGTCTTCTATTTTGCTGGTTTAATCCGTGTTGTTTTGTGCAGTAACATGCTGCCCAGGCCGGTAGCCCAGGGCAGTGGGCTGCGCCTTCTGCGCTCTGTGATGGGCGCACCAGGACCAACTAGCCAGGGAGCATTTCTCAGAATGTGTCCCTGACCTTAAGCAGCTCATGACTGCATTTATAAGTCTGTCCTCCAGCATATTTATATTCCACACATGAGTACAAAATCCCCTTGTATAGGGACATTATCTGCCTAACCATCTATAATTTCTTGTATTAATATTGATCCGGTTCTGGAGCGCGCGCACACACACACACACACACCATCAATTCCACTTAAGGTTTAATGACCCAGATGGGAGGTTTCTATTCCTATTCTGAGGTGAGTCCTTGGATGCTCTTAAAGGAAATTAGAGGGATGCCTCAGGGCCCGTCAGGTACCTGAAATTCTAAAACACCGTGAGGCTGCAAACCACTTAGTTACACTGTGTAGACTCAAGTCTCTAACTAATCTCAAACAATGGTGCCTCGTCATGTTATAGAATTCATTGGGGAAATATAAAGAAATAAAGAAACAAGCTCACTGGGAAAGCCCCTGTGTAAATGCCTGTCCATTCAAAGCCACGTGGCCTTGTTGCCTTCTGGAGACGTCCAGCATGGAGGGCAAGTCTGGGAAACCGCTAAGCCCTCCGGTGCAGGCGCTGTTAGAACTACCCGCCAAGTTTCTGTCATGCGACGAGTCCCCCCGCACTGTACGCGGGCGCCTGGCTCCTCCCGGTCTCTGCACACCCTCCCAAAGCCTGCTGTGCTCGTGCCTCTCACGTCAAATTCCCACACGAGGCTGAATCTGTTCTGGAACAGTATCTGGAGTTCCCTCAGGTGTCTGTATCCCTGTGAAATGTTTTCAGACAATGCACCCAAAGAATATATATCTGTGGCTCTTTTTTGCCAGGTCATAGGCTCTTAAGACTTCAGATCTGCTTCTCTTCTTTGATTGGTACTGTTTCTACTGAGACCAGTGGTGAATGCAAACATCACACAGGGTCCCCCGTCCCCCGTGCCTGTGTGTTCCTCAGGGTGGCTGCTGTGAGAGGGGCTCATCCCAGACTTGCCCCCAGGCCAGTGTCCTATGGTGCATTCTAATTTCAGATCAGGCCACTCTTGAACTGCAGTGAACTAGTAAGATTCTCCTTCCTGTGTCATCCTTCGTTATCTTCTGGTTAACTCTCTTTCCTGCACAGGGAATGTTTGTGTCCACCCAAAAGACTTAGGTTGAAGCCTTAACCCCCAAAGCAACAGTATTAGGAGGGGGGGCCCTAGGGAGCTACCGAGGTTTTGATGAGATCACCAGGGTGGAGCTCCCATGATGGGAATAGTGCCCTTATCAGAAGAGATTAGAGAGGTTTCTCTCTCCACCTGTGAGGACATGGCCAGAAGACACCTCCTGCAAGCCAGCAAGAGGGTCCTCACCAGGCGCTGAATCAGTCGGCACCTTGATCTTGGACTTCCAGCCTCCAGGCTGTGAGAAATAAACATCTGTGTTTAAGCCGCCCCTCTATGGATGTCACCACAGAGCCTGAGAAGACTAAAACGGCCTTATAATTTATTATGGATGTATTTCTATAAAAATGTTTATCTACATTATGTTTTGCAAGAAATGTTGATAATTTTTTTCTCAATTCACAAAGTTACCTAAAAGTCACAACTAATTGCAATATAAAATAGTTTGCAAGAATTAAAATAAAATTGTGTGCATTGTAAGTGTGGAGGTAGCTTCACAAATACAGAGGTTCTTTACATAAATAGTCAATATTAAATAATATTTTCTGATTTTTATATTAAATTGCTTTAAGATACATTGGTTATGAACTGAATTGTGTGCCCCTGCCCCTAATGTTCAAAGTTCTATGTCCAGTACCTTGGAATGACTGTATTTGGAGACAGGGCCTTTAAAGAAGTCACTAAAGTAAAATAAGGCCATATGGGTGGGACCCTAATCCAACCTGAATGGTGTCCTTATAAGAAGAGGAGATTAGGACACAGCCTTTCACAGAGGAGTGACCAGGGAGGACACAAGGAGAAGAGAGTCGTCTGCAAGGCCAGGAGGAAGGCTCAGAAGGAACCAGCCTGGGGACCCCTTGACCTCAGACTTCGTGCCCCAGAACTGGGAGGAAATAAGCATCTGTAGCTTAAGCTGCCCCCTCCGTGGTGGAAGCTGCCCGAGCAGGATCCCACTTTACCCCTCAGTCATTGGGGGGCGGTGCTTCTTCATCTCAGTGTTCTGAGCATTTATCATTGTTTCTAAGAAGGGGGTTATTTCTATTTTATCTTTTCAGTGTAGAGAGCTGTATCTATAGATCTGATGATAAATGAGACTTTATAATCAACAGGACTCCGACTGCCCTGGTATATTTTCGAGAGTCCCAGAGAGAGACTGTCTCTCTCAGCCCCATCTCCAGCTTGCAGTGGTGCCCAGTGCAGTCTACAGAGTGAACAGTGCACAATGCACTTTAGTGCATTTGTAGATTTATAGCATAAACTAAAGCAAAAAAAACCCATAAAACAGACTGCATATTTTAAAATGTCTACCACTGTTGATATCTGACCTCTCTCTACCCTGACCTCAGTACATTCGAGTCAGTGTGCAGAAAGTGGTTATAGGCTGACCCACCTCCTGAGACAGGCTCCAACAGTGAAGACCCTGCCCTGTGTTGTGGCTGGCACGATGCTGTGAGGTGGGCAGAGTTGAGTCACAGTGCAGGAGACACACTATTTCAAATGCTTTCAGGTCAGGCAGGCAGTTTGCTCTGTCAGCCAGTAAAGCAGGGGCAGGTCACCTGCAAACAGTGACCCTGCCCCAAACCCACAGGCGAATGTCCCCATTCTGTGGAGCTTTCCTGTGGTTATGACTATCAGTTGTAAGCAAGTTCTGGTTTTGAATGTTATTGTTTTTTTAAACTTATTTTTCTGAAGTATTTAGTGGTATTTAGTGGACAGTGTGACCTCACTCTGTTCTTTATTCCTGACCTTCCGATACCTATCATAATGCTCTGAGTATAGTAGAAACTTAATGCTCGTTAAATGAATGAAGTTGGAATGACTGAGTCATGAACTGCTAATAAAATAACTTTGTGGGCCCTTGCTGAGCAGCTCAGTTGGTTAGAGCATCTTCCCAACACACCAAAGCTGCAGGTATCTGTCCCCAACCAGGGCACCTACAAGAATTAACCAATGATGCATAACTAAGTGAGACAACGAATCTCTCTCCCTCTCGTTCTCTCTCTCTCTTCCTGCCTCTGTCTAAAACCTATAAGTAAATTATAAAAAACGAAAAAAGAACCTTTTAATACAAACACGCTTGCCATTTTCTAGAATCAGCAGTGACATTTGTCATAATTAAACAATTAAAAATGAAATACAAACTTCTACTGCTGGTGTAATCACAGTGATTAATGGATCATAATATTAAAAACCTATGAAAACTTCCTCTTCCTGTTGGGATAGAGAATGTCAGGAAATAATTCTGCTTGCATGGTAAAACAAAGAAAATCTCAGAAAAAAAGATTATGCTTTTTCCTATCGGGTGTCAGTGGCAGGGTTTTGTTGTGTTCCGCAGTCTCTTGAGGGCATCTGTCCCCCGGCTCTGCTGCGCGGAGCCGGCTGTGGAGGGCAGGGCCTCTCACCTGGGCTCCGTCTGTTCTCAGCCAAGACAGATTTTCACCTCTAAGAACCGAGCGATTAACCGGGGCCTCTGGGTGAGCCCAGCTACCCTCCCCAGCTCAAGGTCCCTTGTGGGCACTGACCTGCTGGTTCCCTTCCCCTTCCGAGAAGGTGCCAGCTGCCTGAGGCTCCCTCTGCGCCGGGGGAGGCTGGTAGCGAAAGCTGACGTCCCAGGCTGAGCGCAGACACCCTTCCCATCGCGATTTTCCAAAGTTCATCTTGGGCTCTCTGGCTGGGCTATGGTGAGGGAGGGCGGGAGGCTTATTCCCTGCTGCTTATTTCCAGTGCGTGTGGAGGGAACAGAGGACCAGAGGCGCAGTTAGACTCTGAGTTTGGCTGCTCCAGCCCGGCAGAGAATCCTGTGCCCATGGGAGCAGGCGCCAGGAATCGCTGATGTAAAATGCTCTCCAGGCCCTGCAGGCCTGGCTCAGTGGTTAAGCGTCGACCTAGGATCCAGGCGATTGGGGTTCGATTCCGGGTCAGGGCACATGCCTGGGTTGCAGGTTCGATCCCCAGTTGGGGGTGTGCAGGAGGCAGCCGATCAATGACTTTCTCATCATTGATGTTTCTATCTCTCTCTCTCTCTCCTTTCCTCTCTCTGAAATCAATAAAGATATATTTAAAAATAAATAAATAAATAAATAAATAAATAAATAAATAAATAAAATGCTCTCCAGGTTTGGAAGAAGGACACTTAGGAAATCTGTGCATTCAGATGGTCAGACACCTGCTGTGACAGAAACTCCACGATCCTTGCAGGGTCCTTCCAGGTGGGTCAGGGAGCCTCGATAGTGACTGGGATTGCGCTTCCTGCTGGCTGGCCAGGGTGGGCTCAAGCAGTCGGGTTCAGCTTGATCTGAAGGAAATGTAGCATGTGGAGTGTTAATGGAACCAGGTTAGTGGAGTGAGGATCACGGCCACCACAGGTGGATTCTGACACGGGTGACAGCTGAGTTAGCTGCGGTCCTGGGCACAGTTCTAAACGGACTGAGTGATAGGACTGTGAGCATGAAAGACAGTCATGTCCGATGCCCCTCATGTCCCTGTGAGTCTGGACTACGTACGTAACTTCATACATTCCCTCTGTAGAGCTCTGAAAACCAGGGAGAAACATATGTGCTAGAATCTGGCCTCTCATGATACGCCAATAACCAGTTGAGTAACCAGAACAAAAATGGTGGCAGAGTGCTCATCTGTCGTAACATCTGCAGTGACGTTCTTCAGGGTCTTCACACCACGGATGAACATGCTGGTGATACTTGATTCATTCGTACTCTTTCACTCCTTCAATAATGTTGCTTTAGTTCTTTCACGGTGTCAAACGCTTTATACAGATCTTATCAGGTCTCTGTCAACAAGGCCTGAGAGTCCTTGTGGAGACAGAAGCTACATGTGCGACACTGTGCTAAATGAGGGGGTACGACCGGGGGCCCAGCGGGAGGCACGTGGCAACGCAAAACAGTTTGATTAAAATGATGTCATGATGGTGCCATGTCAACTGCTGTGAGCAGGTCAAAGGGACTGTTAAGGGATGGGGCTCTCCCAGGAATTAGCAACAGCCCACAACTGCTGCCAACCTCGGTCTGGAGGAGCAGGGAGAGCCCGCTGGGAGCTGGAGCTCTCCAGAGGGTGGAGGGGGGCCACTCAACCCCCACCACCAGAGGGAGGCCGCCAGAACCCAGAGAAGGGCATGGGCCTGGTGGTGACCCGGAGGGCAGAACAGTCCACAAGGGAAGTCAAGTCAGCCTCAGGCCGGCAGAGCAACCGCTGGGGTCTGGAGGCAGAGGGAACCACCAACATAGCCCGTTTTTCAATCAGCATCCTCTTGCCCTTAATCAATTTTAGCTAAGAAACTTGAGTACCCAAAAGAAGAGATAGGGTTTCTTTACATAACCAGAAAGTGCGGTCAGCTCGGTCCTGCCCACACCTGGAACTTAAGTCAATGTTAACCTTTACCCGCCGCCAGCCTCGCTCTTATAAAACGGAGGCAGGTGGAGAACAGGTGCCAGGTGGGAAGACGCGCAGCACGAAGGGTGTGCTCCAAGGCCAAGGGCGCCAGCAACTTACACTCGGGCGGGGAGGGGGAGCCCAGGAAGGGTGGGGGGGGTGACATCCTTACCCGAAACCAGGACGGCAGTGGCAGTGCACAACGGGGACAGAGCAGGGTCCTGAGCAATCAAGGCCCGAGGGCACCGTGTTCAGGACGCTCGCGGTGCGGGATGGTGGCTAATGCGGGGAGAGAGTAAAATTCCTTCAAGCCGAGAAAGGCAGGACCTGCTCAGCCACACGGCAGGCGGGGACGCGGACAAAGATAAAGGCTGGCACGCTGACAGGAAACCCTTCCCCCCGGAGGCACACCGCCGCTAAAAGCGCCACAATTACCTGCTCTTGAGTGATTTTTGTTTTCTTACTCGCTGCACAGCTTTGCCTCTAAGTCGGTGGCCATCAGAAACTGGAGGGATTGGAGAGACCCAGTCGCTGGCCCGGGGGCTGGTGCTCTGCAGCCCAGGCTCCGGGCCTCAGGGGACCGGCCTCGGTGCCCGGCCTGTGGCATCGATCCTGCTGTGTGCAGGGAACAGGAGCCCGACTTCCCTGTGCAGCCCGGGTCTGGCGTTCACGCCTATACACCCCAGCTTTATCCTGAGCCTGTCAAACCAATGTCCTATTTTAAAAAACACGAAAACAAAAACACTGCTTTACGTATTGTCACCACTTCCCACGTCCTACGGAACCTCAGCAGTTTCTCGCCTGGTCGGTGCCCTTGGTTCCCCTGGTGTCTCCCTCGTTGAAATGGGTCGATTAGCCAGACGTGGGGGCTACAGGCACCTGCCTGGTGTTCATGGATGATTGGGCTAGGAAAGTTGAGTAGGGAGACCAAAAACAAATAAACAACAAAGTTATATGCGTCAATGAAAGACATTTCTAACCACAGTGCGGCAGCTGTTTCATAATCTCTCCCTCCAGCCCCCAGGCGCTCACTGTCCCTTCGCTGTTTCCTCAGTGGAGCCGAGTTTGAGGCCTCCTCTTACCATTCTTGTGCCACGTGAGCTGTGCCCCCATCTTAACAGAGCCCTCGCCGTCTGGAATGGATTCTACAACACGTACTTACCACTCAGCGTAGGGACGGAGTGCTGTTCATATTCACCCAGGGAGTGAATTTTGGCCAGAAGGATGCGGCCACCTCGGTAGGATGCACGTCACCCCCTCGACAGAAGGTCCCCAGCGGCAACTGTGCACATACGCTCGGGGGCCGTTCAGTACGAAACGGTTCAGAGTTTCCTCGGCCTGAAAAGGAAAATGAGTGAATTAATGTGATACGGTTGCCAGAAAAGAAAACGAGCGACAGCGGCCCTGGCTCGGTGGCCCAGCCGGCTGGAGCGTCCTGCTGGCACCCAGAGGCGCGGGCCGGTTTCTGGTCAGCGCCACCCTAGGCTGCGGGGCAACCAATCTGTTTCTCCCTCACATCAGTGCTTCTCTCCCTCCCTCTCTCCCTCCTTCTGTCTCTAAAATCAATAAAATAAAACATATCCTCGGGTGAGGATTAAAAATAATAATAATAATAAAATAAATGTTGAAATATGCACACTCACGTAAGTACTAGAACAGTAGTTTGAGTTCATTTCTCCAATAAAGAATGACCTATACAGTCAACTCAACTCACTTCTCAAAGGAAAACGCCCAGTCCTCCAACTTCCTCAGGCAGGTTAATATTTCTCTGAAGGCAGGAGCACCAAGTATTTATATAATTGGAACCCTGGATTAAGTTAAATGAACACCATTAATGAGTAAACTCTAACAGGTGAGGGTTTGATGAAACGAACCACTTTCCTAGGTCTTTCAAGTTCATGGAAACTTGGCCTCCGTCTCTATTTGTAAGTGCATGGTGTCTCGAAATTCACTACTCGGGACGTCACCTAAGAAGTTTCTTTAAATTCGCCTCTCAGTCGTGGGACCTCTAACACCGGGCACCTGACCCAGGGCCCGGGAATCTTGCACTCAGCGAGCACCCCGGTTAACTGACCCGCAAGGCTCTTCACGGAGGATGACCGGACGGCAGCACCGGCCAGCGGAGGACGGGCACGAGCCCAGGCAGGTGTGGACCGCACGTCAAGCGCTGGCTGATGGCAGCTGCCGAGCTTCTCCTACAAGTCAAGAAAGAAAACAACACTGTTACTCACATAAAAAAACACTGTTTATCTATTCCATAAAAGAAATTTGGAGTTGAAAGTATACAGTGACAAAAAGCGATTTATAAACAGAGTCATTAATTCAAAGCGGCACACGGTTGTCTCCTTTTTAAAAGTCCTAGTTGTTAAAATAAAAAATTGCCCTCCCTACAAGATATATTTCACATCTTTTAACGTTAAGAAAAAATTAGCTCAATTCCCAGCTTATGTTCCAAAAAGTGTTCTCATTTCAATTTAAATCTGAACAACAAGACTTTCTAAAAATATCATCTTTCTGATGACTTATTATATTTCACTTGGAAATGTTTGTACTGATTTAAAGAATTCTGGTATTACTTAAAAAAAAACCTGAATGTGCACAATAAGTGAAAACTATGACGAGGTGTGTTACGACGGAATTAATGGGAGGAAGCAGCAGCCCCGCGTTGGGACTGGTGTTATCAGCCGGATCTGAAAGCCGGTCTTTGGACATTGCTACGAAAGCCGCCTCATCTTGGCAATGCTCAAACTTCGTAGTCAGGAGTGTTGAGTCGGAAGGAAACGAAGTAACGAGGGCGTACTAAAAGGTGACTGGCATTTCAGCACCCGCTCGCTTGCTGTAGAAACAGAATGAAACTTCTGTTAAAGGGTTACCTTGATTCTGGGATCAACACCTCTCTCCTACCGGAGGAGCTGCCTTGGACATCAGCGTGTGCGCATGCACACAAGAACAGCAAATCTATTCCTGCCTGTGACGTTCAATTAATTACATTTATTAAACAAATTGAATTACTTAAATTTTACAGATAGACCATACATCAATGGATGGATAGATGGATGGATGGATAGATAACCTAAAAATGAAAGACCTTACAAAGTGAGAGGCAACAAGCACTTGTTGAGATTAGTAAGAATAGCGCTGATTCAGGCAGAAGACAAAATAGCGTTCCTGTTTGCAGACAAAGCTGGGGTTATGAGAAAGGGAAGGAGACAGTGACGGCCATGGAAGGAAGAAGGCATTGCTCTTGGTGCAGGAAACACAGTGGTGCTAATTCTCAGGAACCGTTTTTGGTTTTCAGGCCGGTAGCCATCAGTCCAGGAGTCATCATCGCTGCTTTCTGTTACCTTTGCAAACACTTCTTTGGGGCACAAGGCTGCTTCAGGCCCTGTCCAGAGGCTACTTTGCCCTGTTTTAACATCCCCAAGGTTTGAGGTATAGACCTGGCTTCAACCAAGGGGGAAGGGTAAGGAGTCCAAGGTGGCTTTCTGGGGTCCTCTTTGCTTTAATGTCTGGGCGGCCTTATGAAAAATTACAGTTCCGGGTACTCTGCTTTTTCTTGACGACGAGTTCCGAGGGGCTCACACTTAATTCCCCTTCCCAGTAAGGGGCACCTTCTTGCTTGCGGAGTAAGGCTGATTGAATGCCCGATGCCCGTCCTGTGGGGCACCTACCTAGGCCCCACAGATCTCCTTGTCCTTCCCAGGGACGGTCATCGCTCTCTGGGGCCTTGCTCCTACCCACGTCCGACTGTTTCGGTGGAAGCAGCCACACTATACTGTGAACCCGCGACCTGGGCACAGGGGCGGGTTGCCGGGTGGCAGCCTTTGGGGCTGGACGGCCAGCGGAGGCGCGGGCTGGGCGCCCTCAGCAGCAGCGCGCAGCCTCGGAGCTGCCGGACGCGCCCTGCCCGTGGCCTGGGAGCGCGGAGGGCAGGTGTGCCCGTCATGACCTTAAGCTTCTTTAAACAACTTTCGGTCTGTTATTTGCTTGGTTGTCTTCTGACCAAGCAGCGCCGGTTGGGAAGTGGCGACGCGTGGATGCTGGCGGGCACCTCGCAGGCCGTGTCCGCAGCGAGCGGCGCCGTGGCCCCGTGGGGTCTTGGAGAATAAGCTAGAGGTGACATTCTAATGCTGACCAACGGCCTGGCTCAGGCAGTCACGGGTCCCAAAGGACGCCGACTGTGAACCCCTGGGCTCCTCACACCTGGGCCGCCAGCTCGGCCTCGGCCCCCGGAGCCGCAGTTTTTGCGGGACAGGAGCGTGCGCAGCGGCGGTGAGGGCCGGCCGCCGAGGGAGCCTGCCCCGCAGTAACCTCTGCTGGGGGCCTGGGGCCGTCCCCTCTGAGGCGCGGGGCTTTGCTCCTCGGTGTTGGTTGCGCCCCTGCTGTCGGAAACAGTGGGTTGGACGTGGCACCCACTGGGCGAGGCAGGAGCTCGCGCCGGGACAGGGAGACCGACCACGGTCACGCGCAGGTCTCACAGGGCTAAGCAGTGGGGCCTGAAAGGAAGCCTCCCCAGGGCCCCGTGGCCACGTGAAATAATCCAAATGAGCCACGGCCCTTTCCAGCGACTGAGATTAGCCCGCGCCCGGCCTGCTGGTCTGCGCGCCGGGTGCAGGGAGACCCGTGCGCCCGGCGTCCCCGTGGAGACGCGCGTGCCCGATGCAGACGGGCCGCGGAGGGCGACAGGGCGCTGCCGAGGGCTCGCGTGGGCAGCGCGTCGGGCTCCCCCAGGCCTGGTCTGCGCTGCGAGGGCGCCGAGCGGGCGTTTGGCGCAGGCCCCGCGCAGGAGGCGGGCCTAGGTCCGCGGCCCGGTTCCCAGGGGCGCCGACGGGCTGCGGGAACCGAGCTTCTGAACCTCCCAGCCCTCCAAGCGTGGCACATTCCGTCTCTGCTTTTTCTTTTTAAACCCACATAATCCGTGTTGGAATGTGAGACTCACAGGAAGGTCACTCTCCTCTGGCCCTCACCTGGGGACAGGTGCGGTGACCTGAGAGGAAGGGGAGGAGACGAGCATCCCTGCACGGACCGGACGGGGGTCGAACCCGCGACCTGAGGATGTGCCCCGACCGTGTGTTTTATTAGAGCGACTCCTACTCTATTGTGAAAATAACAGAAGTTAATTGCTATTATTTCCTTAACTCAGCTCGCCAAGGATTTATTAAATTGCTATTAAGTTAAGTGGAGAAAGAAGAAAGACCACGGAGGCGCGGCAGCTTCTGCACCGGAGCGCCCGGAGGTCTGACGACGCGGAGGCGCAGCGGCGGGGGCGGGACGCGGGCGCAGGACGCGGGGGAGTAACTCGCGGGGAGCCCGCAGCGGGCGAGGGGGCGGCGCGGCGGGCGCCGGGAGCTGGTCCTGCGTCCCTGGAGCCTGCGGAGCCCCGCGGGGGAGCGGGGACCCCGGGCGGGCCGCCGGGCAACCCCAGCAGCCCTGTCCGCGCTGCGGCGCCTGGTTCAGCGGGAGGCGCGCGGGCGGCGCCTGGGAGCCGGGAACCTGCTCTGCGCGCACAGCCCGCCCGAAACCCCGAGGGGCCGCACGGCCCGCGGGCCGCGCCTCCGGGGGAGGGCCCCTCGCTCTGTGCCCGCGCCCGACGCCTGCCGTCGGTTAAACGAGACTTGCCTGAGGGTCAGGGGAGGAAGACGCGGCGGGGCAGGGCCGGGCCACGGGCGGTGCTGCGCGGCTGTCGCAGCTGCGTCTAAGTTCCAAAGAGCCGCGTTAGTGTAATTACGAGAGAAAGAAGATACAAAAATAAACAAATGGAATTTATACATACAAACAATATGAGATTAAAGACAGAAAAAACTGAAAAAGAAAAATATTAGTGAAATTGAAGCAATGTTCACACAAGTTTTCCAAACTGCAATACAGTAAGAAAAAAACTGAACGGAATCAATGAACGCGCCCCGGGCCTCGGGAGAAGAGCAGGTGGCGTCGGGGGAGAGCGCGGAGCCCGGGCGGGGGAGGCGCGCGCAGGAGGGCGCGGAGGGGTGAACGCGTCGGTGGATAGCGAGTGTGCAACGTGTTAATTTCCTTAAGGAATAACTGACTTTCAAAGAAAAAACCTAACATATTGTATAGTTTATGATTTATTGTAATTAAGTTGTATGTGAACAGTGGCACAGAGTACGTGAGGAGGACACTTAAATGTTCCAGTGTGAGGCTCTTACGCACAGATGAATGGTATAAATGTTACCTCAGCGTAGGCTCCGGAAAGTCAAAGGAACATATTGTAAATTCCAGAAAAACATTTAGAAATAAAGCAAAGAGATATAATACGTCAAGGGAAAGATACACTGGAATACTGAAGTATAATCAATTACTCCATCATAATACAGAAAAATAGGCAAAAATCCACAAAGAATAGAGAGGTCAAGTAGCAAGATGGTTTATTTAAACCCAATGACATTATTAATTACATTAAATGTTAATGGTCTAAAAATTCTAATTAAAAAGAGATATTGGCAGAATGGATAAAAGTGCAAGACCAAGGTATACATTATATGTGGAAAATAATTTTAAATGTAAGGACACATGAAGGTTGAAAGGAAAAGGATGGAGAAAGATACACCATGGAAACATTAATCATAAGAAAGCTGGAGTGGGAATAACCATATCACAGAGCTAAAGAATGTAAGAGACCACTGCCAAGAATAGAAAGGGACACTTCATAATGATAAAGAAACGTATTATTCAAGAACACAAATAACAGCATTTAAAATATATAAAGCCAGAAAAGACAAAACAGAAGAGAAATAGAGATATCCACAATTTTGTTGGTGAAGTCATCACTTCTCTCTCAGTATTTGCTGAAAGAAGTAGGTATAAGATTAATAAGAACATGGAAGAGTAGAACACAATTATCAACCAGCCTGATGTAATTGACATACAGAAAAATCGCCCTATCACAACAGAATATATATTCCTCTGAAGTGAAGAAAGAACATTACCCAAGATATTGCATGTACTGGGACATGAAGGAAGTCTCAATGTATTTCAAATAATTAAAATCATGAAGAAATTTCTGACAATAACAGAATAGAATTAGAAATGAATGACAGAGATGTGAAAAATCCTAAAATATGTGTAAGTTAAATGATACACTTCTAATATACCAATGGGTAAAGGGAGAAATCACATGGTAAATTGGAAATTTTTAATTGAATTAAAATACAAACATAAGGTATAAAAATGTATTGCAACCACAATGGTGTTTGAAGGAATATTTATAATCATAAGTGCTTATGCTAAAAAAAATAAATGTCTAAACTTAATTGGATATTTTGTTATTGTCCAAGAGGTGCTTGAAGCACCATTCATTTTTTCAGGTCTTTTTCTTTGTTTTAGAAAATTTTGACACAATAAATTTTTCTTCTGTGGAGTAATCTGAGGGATTTGAAGACCCTAACTTTTTTTTTTAAATTTTAGAGAGCGAGGGAGGGGGTAGAGAAATAGAAACATGGATACGCTGCCTCCTGCACACCCCCTACTGGGGACTGAGCCCACAAACCTGGCATGTGCCCCGCTCAGGGACTGAACAGGCAACCTCTTGGTTCATGAGTCAGGGATCAACCACTGAGCCACACCAGCAGGGCAAGACCCTAACTTGCGAGTTCCTGTTCATCTCCGAGAAACAGCTGTCAGTAAACAAGGCCTTCAACCTTTCTGAAATCAGATTCCTGTCTGCTAGGGCGAAATGTGCTAATATCATCATTCAAAATAATGCAGTAAGATATAAAACACTACTTTTTATTAAAATATAAAACTTTGTGTTCATATCTTAATTAAGTTATGAGCTTTTCTCCCTAATAAATGTTAATAATTATGTGAAGCCACTTTATAATTAAATAGCCACACATCTAATAGTTCTAGATCATACTGAAGAGGTAATTCTTCAGCTAAGGAAGTAACTCCAAGAAGATTCCTATTTTTTCCCAATGTTATGATTTTTAACAAAGCATGAAATATAGCTTCTAACTATTAAAACACCAAGTATCTTGCTGAACTTATGCTTTTGAAAAATAAATCAGATTTCACACATTTCAGTTTGCAAGAAGTGCTTATTCTTGAGACCATTTCCTCTGAGGTTTATTTCATGACTGGGGCGTCTTTCATAAAATTGAGTTCATTCTCATTTATTGGGCATGATTAAATCAACTACCAAGAGGTAGAAAAGATAGAAATACACACAACTTTAGTTCTTAACTTTTGGAGATCTTTTCTGATGGACATAATACAGTATAGAGAAACTAGCCAAATCTCTACAATATACAATGCATTAACAAAACACCATGTGTAGCATTCTTACTACGATAATTAGCATTTACCACCTAATTTGAGAACAGTTGGATCCAATATATTGGATCCAACTGTTCCAAATATGTTGGATCAAATATATTCTAGCTATTAAAAATGTACAATCTGAGATTTTAAGAGAATTTCCACTTCACTTCCAGAGAGCTTTAATTTCGATGGTAGATAACTTGTATATCCATAGGGAAAACAAAAACTTTAAAAAAACACGTTAATCTTGTAGCACACGGCAAACACAGAGATCACTCATTCTCGTTTTCTGAAATACTGACTTCCACCATCTAAGCCTGAGATCCAGAAATGTGTTAAATTATGCAAATTTGGTAGGCAAATGTGAAGCCACTTAGGGACTGACAGGTAAGTGTGAGGCCAGTGGCTGATTCAACTTGGCCAGTCTGGGGCATTTGCTGAGAGACCCTGTGGTATGTGTTTCCATCTACTTCAGGAAGGAGCTCCTGCCTGTTTGCTGCTCTGTGCTGTGCTGATGTCTATGAAAATTGGCTGTTATTGTGTTAATGAAAACCTTTGTACTTATTTTAACTTTTCTTGAAATATTTTTATTGATTTTCAGAGAGAGAGGAAGGGAAAGGGAGAAACATTGATGTGAGAGCTAAACATCGACAGGCCGCCTCCTGCATGCCCCCTACTGGTGATCTAGCCCTAAACCCAGGCATGTGCCCTGATGAGAATCGAACCAGCCAACTGAGCCACACCGCCCAGGGCATGCACTTATTTTAACTTTGGTCTTATTTTATGCCTTACAATAAAAACCCAATTTATATCTTATTAGTTCAAAAATTTCTTCTGAGTCACTTAACATATAGGTATGCATTTTTGATTCACTTAATTTTCTAAAAATGTTGTAAATTTTTAAATAATTTTAGATTTCCAGAGAAGTATTGAAGAGCGTTCTCAGCCAGTTCTGACCTGTCATCCAGTAACCCTAGATGTTCGCACCTTAGATATCCTCGGTACACTGTCAAACTAAGAACCTAATATCAGGTGCATTAACGAAACTACAGACTTTATTTGGATTTCACCAGATTTTCCACTAGTGCCTTTTTTCTATTCTGGGTCCTAATACAGAATACAATATTTCTTTAGTCACTGTGCCTTGTGTAGCCCATGACAGTCTCTTGTTTTTTCTTATTTTTCATGACCATGACTGTTTTGAGAAGTTTGTCAGATATTTTGCAGAAAATTACCTGGTCTGAGTTTTTCTAATACTCGCTCATCACTACACTGAGCGGTTTGGAAAAGTTAGCATGGAGGCGACATGCCCTTATCATCGTATCGTATCTCGGTGTGTAAGTTAACATGACAGCTCTTCGATGTGGCCTTTGTGACTCGGTTAGAGTTTCTTTTTTTCCTTTTTACAGTTTGTTATTTAGAGTCAGCCATAAACCGAGCATATGCTGGCTGGGCGTGGGCGTGTATTGAGCTTTCCTTCCCGGAGGGGTACCTGCGTTTATTACATGAAATTCCACTTTATTAAACTTGTTCCTTCTGCCCATGTGTTCAGTCCTCCGTATCAGTGTGGACTCGAGCATGTTCTTTTGAATTCTGAGTCACGATACTAGAATATCACAGCACTTCTTTTGTTCCTTAAACGGCTTAGCTTTGGTAATTGAGAGCCCTGCTGCTTGGCTCCTGTGTCCCTTTCAAATGGCCCCACCCTGTGTTTGGTGAAACCTTCCTTACTCTGGGGCAGCGTAAGGAGCCCTGGCTCCTGTTGTATTTTCCTGTCCCCAGCCTAGACTCGGCCACTTCTCCAAAGAGCCATGATTCCTTTTAGTTTCCATGGTATTTAGAAACACAAACCTGAAGGCTATTGTGCTTTTTTGTCATTGAGGTGTAACTGTTTTGAGACACTCTCAGTGGAAAATTCCTAATACTATTTCTTCAAATATTTCTTCTGCCCTACTCCCTTTTTTTCTTACTCTTTTATTCAGTTATGTCCATGTAGGAATGTTTAATGTTGTCCCACAGCTCTCAGCTATTCTGGCCTGTATTGTTTTCTTTCTTTCTTTCTTTCTTTCTTTCTTTCTTTCTTTCTTTCTTTCTTTCTTTCTTTCTTTCTTTCTTTCTTTCTTTCTTTCTTTCTTTCTTTCTTTCTTTCTTTCTTTCTTTCTTTCTTTCTTTCTTTCTTCCTTCCTTCCTTCTTTCTTTCTTTCTTCTTCCTTTCTTTCTTTCTTTCTTTCTTTCTTTCTTTCTTTCTTTCTTTCTTTCTTTCTTTCTTTCTTTCTTTCTTTCTTTCTCTCTCTCTCTCTCTCTCTCTCTCTCTCTCTCTCTCTCTCTCTCTTTCTTTCTATATGCAAACTAATTGGGGGGGGCTATTTTTATTTTATCATTAGTATTTTAATTAAAAACTTTTAATGTTGACACTATTTCAGATATCCCATCCCCAACCCTTTCCAGCCTCCATGCACCCCCACCTCCTCCTCTCTCGGCTGTCACGACATTATTTCCACGTCCATGGGGTATGCATATGTGTTCTTTGGCTAATTCCCTTCACCTTCTTTATTCAGGCACCACCACCCCTCCCCTCTGGCACCCACCAGTCTGTTCCATGTTTCCATGTTTCTGGTTCCATTTTGTTCATTAGATTCCATATATTAATGAGATCATATGGTATTTGTCTTTCTCCGACTGGCTTATTTCACTCAGCATAATACTCTCCAGGTCCCTCCATGGAGTCACAAAGGGTAAGAGTTCCTTCTTTTTCACAGCTGCGTAGTGTCCATGGTGTAAATGTCCCACAGCTGTTTTATCCACTCATCTACTGATGGGCACTTGGGCTGTTTCCAGATCTTGGCTACTGTAAATAACACTGCTATGAACATGGGGGCGCATCTATTCTTTCTGACTGTTGTTTCAGAATTCTTAGGATATATTCCCAGAAGTGCGATCACTGGGTCAAATAGTAGTTCTGTTTTTAATTTTTTGCAGACACTCCACACTGTTTTCCATAGTGTCTGCTCCAGTCTGCATTCCCGCCAGCAGTGCACCAGGCTCCCCTTTCTCCACACCCTGGCTAGGACTTGCTTGTTGATTTGTTGATGGAGCCATTCTGACAGGTGTGAGGTGATACCTCACTGTGGCTTTAATTTGCATCTCTGATGATTAGTGACATTGAGCATTTTTTTTATATGTCTATTGCCCATCTGTATGTCTCTTTGGAGAACTATGTATTCAGGTCATTTGCCCTTTTTAAAATTGGATTGTTTGTCTTCCTGGTGTTGAGTTGTATAAGTTCTTTATATGTTTTGGAAATTAACCCCTTATTGGATGTATCCTTGGTGAATATGTTCTCCCAAACAGCCGGTTGTCTTTTCATTGTGTTGATGGTTTCTTTTGCTGTGCAGAAACTTTTAATTTTGATGTAGATCCATTTGTTTATTTTTTCCTGAGTTTCCCTTGCCCTCGGAGACATATCAACTGCAGCTAGAGATGTCTGAGATTTTGCTCCAATGTTTTCTTCTAGGATTTTTATGGTTTCACAACTTACGTTTAAGTCTTGTTCCCATTTTGAGTTTATTCTTGTGTGTGGTGTTAGTTGGTGGTCTAGTTTCATTTTTTACAGGCACCTGTCCAGCTTTCCCAGTGCCACTTATTGAAGAGACCGCCTTTACTCCATTGTTTGCTCTTGCCTCCTTTGTCAAATATTGATTGCCCATGAAGGCCTGAGTTTATTTCTGGATCTCTGTTCTGTTCCACTGGTATGTCTGCCTGTTCTTATGCCAGTACCAGGCTGTTTCGATTACAGTGGCTTTGTGGTAGAGTGTGATGTCCAGTGTTGTGATCCCTCCAACTTAGTTCTTTTTAAGATTATTGTGGCTATTTTGTTTGTTTGGTTGGTTCCATATACCTTTTTGGATTATTTTTTCTAGATTTGTTTAATATGCCATTGGTATTTTAATAGGAATTGCATTGGATCTATAGATTAATTTGGGTAGTATGGGCATTTTAATGATGTTAATTCTTTCAATCCCTGAACATGCTTCTACTTATTTCTATCTTTCTTAATTTCTTTCTTCAATGTTCTATAGTTTTCTGAGTACAGGTCTTTTATCTCCTTGGTTAAATTTATTCCTAGGTACCTTACTTTTTTGTTGTTGCAGTTGTAAATGGGGTTGTTTTCCTAGTTTCTCTATCTGATTATGGGTGTATAAAAATATCATTGATTTCTGGATATTGATTTTGTATCCTGCAAGATTGTCTAATTCATTTATTAGATCTAGTAGTTTTTGTGGTGAAGCCTTTAGGGTTTTCTATATATAATATCTTGTCATCTGCAAATAATCACAGTTTTTCTTCCTCATTTCCAATTTGGATGCCTTTAATTTTTTTCTTCTTGTCTGATCACTGTGGCTGGGACTTCCAGTACTATGTTGAATAAGAGGGTGAAAGTGGACACCCCTGTCTTGTTCCTGATATTGAGGAAAAGACTTAGTTTTTGCCCACTGAGTATGATGTTGGCTGTAGGTCTGTTGTATATGGCCTTTATTATGTTGAGGTATGATCCCTCTATTCCCACTTTGCTGAGAGTTTTTATCATAAATGGTGCTGGACTTTATACACTGCTTTTCCTGCATCTACTGATGCGATCGTGTGATTTTTGTCCTTTAGTTTGTTTCTGTGATGTGTCACGTTTATTGATCTGTGCCAACCTTGCATCCCCAGAATAAATTCCACTTGGTCATGGTGTATGATCTTTTAAAATATACTGCTGGATCTGATTTGCTAGTATATTTTTGAGGATTTTATGATCTGTGTTCATCAGGGATACTGACCTATAATTTTTTTTTCTTTGTTGTGTCTTTATCTGGTGTTGGTATTAAGATAAAGTTGGCTTCATAAAAAGAACTTGGAAGTCTTCTCTCCTCTTGAGATTTTTGGAATAGGTATCAGTTCTTCCTTGAATGTTTGGTAAAATTTGCCTGTGAAGCCATCCAGTCCAGGACTTTTGTTTGCTGGGGGTATTTTGATTACTGCTTCCATTTCATTAGTAGTTATTGGTTTCCCCAGGTGCTCTGCTTCTTCCTGATTCAGTTTTGGAAGATTGTATGTTTCTAGGAATTTGTCCATTTTGACCACATTGCCTATTTTGTCAGCATATAGTAGTTTGTAATATTTTCTTATAATCATTTGTATTTCCGTGATGTCAGTTGTTACTTCTCCTCATTTATTTCTGATTTCGTTTACTTGAGTCCTCTCTCCTTGTTTCTTGATGAGTCTGGTTAAAGGTGCATCAATCAATCTTGTTTATCCTTTCAAAGAAACAGCCTTTGGTTTTGTTGATCTTTTGTAATTATTTTTAGTTTCTATGTCATTTATTTATGCTCTAATTTTTGTTATTTCTTTCCTTCTACTTACCATGGGCTTTTCCTGCTGTTCTTTTCCCAATTCTTTTAGGTTAGATTGTTTACTAGAGATTTTTCTTGCTTCTTGAGATAGGCTTGTATTGCTATGAACTTCCCTCTCCGGACTGCTTTTACTGTGTCCCATAGATTTTGAATTGTTGTATGTTCATTTTCGTTTGTTTCCAGAAAATTTTTTAGTTCTTTCTTGATCTCATTGGTAACTCATTCATTGTTTAATAACATGCTATTTAGCCTCCATGTGTTTGAATATTTTTGAGATTTTGTATCATGGTTGATTTCTATTTATGCCATTGTAATCCAAGAAGATACTTGATATGATTTCAATCTTTTTGAATTTGTTATGACTTACTTTGCATCCTAACATGTGATCTATCTCTGAGAATGTTCCATCTGCAATTGTTAAGAATGTATGTATTCTGTCGCTTTGGTATGAAATATTCTGTAAATAGCAATTAAATCCTTTTGAACTAGTGTGCCATTTAAGGTCAATGTTTCCTTGTTGATTTTTTGTCTGGAAGATCTAGTCATTGCTGACAATAGGGTGTTAAAGTCCCCTACTATGACTGTATTGCTGTTGATCTCTCCCTTAAAGTCCACCAAGAATTTATATACATATATATGTGTGTGTGTGTGTGTGTGTGTGCTCCTATATTGGAAGCATATATGTTTATAAGGGTTATATTTTCTTGTTGGATGGATCGCTTTATTGTTATGTAGTGACTTTCTTTGTCTCTTGTTATGACCTTTGTTTTGAAGCCCATTTTGTCAGATATAAGTATTGCTACTCCAGTTTTGTGTTTTTTTCACTTCCTTTTGCATGGGATATTTTTTCCATCCCCTCACTTTCAGCCTGTGTGTATCTTTTGTTCTGAGTTGGGTCTCTGTAGACAGCATATATATGGGTCATGTTTTCTTATTCATTCAGTTACCCTATGTCTTTTGGAGTATTTAATCCATTTACATTTAAGGTTATTATTGATAGGTACTTATTTATTGCCATTTTTCCCCTTTATGCCTATGTTCCCCTGTCTCTCTGTTTCTTCTTCTTCTTCAAGCAGTCCCTTTAGCATTTCTTGCAATGCTGATTTAGTGATAATGAGCTCTTTTAGTCTTCTGTCTGGGAAGCTCTTTATTTCATTTTTGATTTTAATGTGTTTTTGTTTTTTAAATTTTAGATAGAGAGGAAGGGAAATGGAGAGGGAGATAGAAACATCAATGATAGAGAAACATCTATCAGCTGCCTCCTGCATGCATCCTCCTGAGGACGGAGCCTGCAGTGCAGGTATGTGCCCTGACTGGGGATCAAACTGGTGACATTTTGGTGCATGGAAAGATGCTCAACCAACTGATTGATTTAAAACCAATTGCCGCCCAGCGGTTAAGTGTCGACCTAGGATCCAGGCGATCAGGGTTCAATTCCAGGTCAGGGCACATGCCCAGGTTGCGGGCTGCAGCCGATCAATGACTCTCTCATCATTGATGTTTCTATCTCTCTCTCTCCCTCTCCTTTCCTCTCTCTGAAATCAATAAAGATATATTAAAAAAAAAAAACCCCAAAAAAACCAATTGCCTTTCATTTTAAATGCTAGCCTTCCTGGATAAATTTGTCTTTATTACAGGTTCTTGCTTTTCATTACTTTGAATACTTCATGCCAATCCCTTCTGGCCTGAAGTGTTTCTGTTGAGAAATCAGCTGGGAGCCTTATGGGAGCTCCCTTGTAGGTAGCCGACTCTCTCTCTTGCTACCCTTAAGATTTGCTTTGTCTTTAACTTTTGACATTTTAATTATGATGTGTTTTGGTGTGGGTTCCTTTGGGTTCATCCTGAATGAATGAACCCATTCAGGATGAACCCAGGAATCTCAATTTCAGGAATCTCTGTGATTCCTGAAATTGTGTGACATTTTTATTCACCAGGTTAAGAAAGTTTCCTGTAATTATTTCTTCAAACAAGTTCTCTATCCCTGGCTCACTTTCTTCTCTTTCTGGTACCCCTATGGCGCAGATGTTGTTACATTTCCTGTTGCTCTAAAGTTCCCTTAAACTATCCTCATACTTTTAAATTATTTTTTTCTTTTTGCTTCTCTGATTGAGAGATCAAACAACACTGGTTTGATCCTTTGCTTTGGCCAGCTTACTGGCTGTTTCTTCCAGTGTATTCTGTATTTCGGATATGGCATTCTTCATTTCCAACTGATTATTTTTCATGGCTTCTGTCTCCTTTTTCATTCTGTTGTTGTTTTCACTAAGTTCCTTGAACATTCTTATAACCATTACTTTGAACTCTATCTGATAAATTACTTGCTTCCATTTCTTTTAGCTTTCTTTCTGGAGATTCCTTCTGTTCTTTCATTTGGCTGTTTCTTTGTATTTGTTTATATGTATTAGATAGAACTGCTATGGCTGTCATTCTTGGTGGGGTGGCCTTCTGTAATAGGTGTCCTGTGAGACCGAGTGGTATAGTCTCTTGATCTTGTGAGCTGTGTGTTCTGGGAATGTTTCTTGTGTGGGTTGTTTGGGACCTCTTCTTATAATTGTGTCTTCATTGCTATTTGCCCTTTTATGGTTGGGATCAACTGTCAGGCTGGCTGACTCTGAGGCTCAACCTTGACCATGACATGCAGGTTGCTGTGCAGGTGCAGTCTCAAATTATCTTGATGGGGTCAGTGGCACAAGAGTTAATCATTCAGGCTGGGTGTTTATAGAGGTAAACCTTTATCATCATGTATGAGATGCTGTGCAGGGGCTGCCCCGCCAAGGTGAGGTTGTTCTCAGCAGGGTCTGGAGCCTGAGGGGATCGACCTTTGGGTGTGCCATTTGTGTGTCTAGTTGGGTTGTGCTCTGGTGTGGTCTGAAGCCCACGACTGGTTGTATTGATTCTGGGTTCTTTTGGGTGGGTTTTAGATGCAGGTTGCTGTGAGACATTGTGTGTAACTGGTCTTGGGCTATCTGTTTGTAGCTTCCACTCTGTTCACTGTGTTTGTGTCTACTAGACTTGGGTATGCATGGGACCAATGTGTGCAAATGGGTTGACGTCTTTCAACTTAGAGCTAGCGGCAGATCTGTGATCTGACCGAGGCTCTCTGAGGTCCACTTCTACCTGCAAGCTACTCTGCCTCCCCTGTGAGGTTGTCTAGTCTTCCTCTTGAGCCTTCAAAGAAAACCTATAGGATGAACCCAGGCTTGCTTAGTTTGGGCTAGTGGACTCCCTGCTTAGGGATTACACAGCCAGGCAATCAATGAGGGGAAATTAGCCTGTGCTTCAAAGCCAAACTCCTCAGTTTCTACCAGAGACTCCAACTCTAGTGCCCCTTAAGGTGTCCTGCTGCAGGTTCTGGGTGGGTGCAGCCTGTAGTCTCTCTCCTCTGCAGGAGCAGTTTCAGCTGCACTGGGCTCAGTGGGATTGATTAAGAGTCTCTGGGTTGAGAATGCTGCTGGCCTACCTGCAAGAGAGGGCTAAGCACTTCCTCCCAGTCCCAGACAATAACCTCTGAGGGTCTCACACTTTGAAAGTCCCACTCTGTGCTGCTCCCTAGTCCCCCACAGAACTGTGCCCAGCAGGGGTATCAGGGACTTCACAGGACTCAATCAAATAGTCTCTTGTTGAGAGCGGTGTCCACAGTCTACAGGAGGGGGGATGGGCTATACCTCTCCTTTCCAGCACTGCCTGGCAGAACTTGCAGAGAGCTTGGATCATTCTCCTCAAAATGCAGTCACAGAGCCCAGCACTTGCCTGTCTGTCTCCCTGGGGGATACAGTCCAAAAATTCAAGCTCTGCTTAGCACTGGTGTCTTTGCGCCACCAGACCAAGCAGGAGTGGGTGGAAAGTCAGACCCAAGCAGGACCTTGATCTTTCCATGCAGATGGTCTCAGCGAAGTGGGGGCCATAATTCCCAGCTCTGCTTGGGCTCCAAACTCCACAGTGTGGGCCAAAAATCCCAGATCTGTGCAGATCCCCAGTGCTGCCAACTCAGGAGGATGGGGCCCTCCAGGCAGTTCTACTGGTAGTGGGAGGGGTTCAGAACATGTGCTCAAGGTGGGAGACACCTTTCCCCTTTCCCCAAGCCAATTTAATCACTAACTGGGGCTCTGCACAATGCCTTTCAAGAAAGAAGAGGGTCCCTCAAAGTCACTGCTGGGTGCAGCCCCCAAATCCCTCTGCTGGACTCAAACACAGCAGTGCAGCCTTTCCAGCACAGGGAGCCCAAAATGAACTTCTCAGGCTGGGGCTGCTAATGGTAGGAGCACTCCTTCCTGTGAAGGTGCCTTGCCAGTCTCTCAGTCTGACAGAGTCTCCCTAGTTCCCTCTGCCCGATGCTACATGGGCTCTTCTCATGTCTTTGCCGCTCTGGGTTTAGAATACCCATGGAGTTGAGACCCCACACTCCAAAGAGTAGGAAGCTCTGCAGCCATGATATCCTGCCAGCCTCTCAGCCATCACACCTGCTCCAAGGGGGCTCTCCGTTTCTGTGATTCCACTCCTCTTACCAGTCTCCAAGTGGCTTCATCAGTGTTCCCTAGATACAATATTTCCAACCAGCTACACTTTACTTGGTTTTTCAAGTTAATTGCACAGTATTTTAGCTGTAAATTGATCCCTGGCTGGGAGCAAGGGCATGCAGCCTCCAGCTACTCCGCAGTCAGCTTGCCTCTTCTTTCTATTATTAGTACTTTTAAACTTCCTTTTCTTTGTAATCTCTATTGGCCTATCTTCAAGTTAAATAATTCTTGACAAGCTCATCAGTAGACAGTTGACAGTGTACACTGATGAGTTTGTCAAGACATATTTTATGTTTGTTACAGTGTTTTAATTTCTAATATTTGCTTTATTCTACTTTATAATTTCCAAATTTCTGCTGAATTTACCTAATGTTGCACGTTATTTACCTTTTTCCTTTACCATGTCGATATGTTTATTTTAAATTCCCACCTGAAGTTTTCAACTTGATATCAGAGCGTGGTTCTAATGAGTGATTCTTTTAGCTCTACTTCGTGTTCACTTTGCTGTGCTACCCTTGGAATTTCCTGTTGAAACCAGTATATATTGTTGATGACAATGGATACTGAGGTGTCCAGACGAGCGCCCCTCCCTCCTGCTGGGCCTTCAGTGTGCCATTTGTATTGATCTGGTCAGTTTGGGTGGGTTTGAAGCTTGTGGTTGCTATGGTTACCAGAGGGATGTTGTTGCTAAGGGCACCAGAAACTTCCAGCCCATCAGCTATACTTCTTTTTTATCTTCTAGTTAATTTGGGGTCTTTCCTTTGTTCTGCTATTTGGGGTGTCTCGTTGCCCCCCTCCAACTAGAATGCCGGTGATTTTTCTGGTTGCTTGTCAGCGTGATGGTGAGGATGAGCACTGGTAAGTGTTCTCTGATGTTCTGATTAACTTCAGTCTTACACACAGATTGTGGCCCTCAGAGTGTCTCTGTCCCTCCTGGGCCGGAGCTTCCCTATTTCCCTCTCTTCCCTGCCCTGGCTGAGTGGCATTTGCAGTATCTTTCTGCTCCAGTTTGAGGCCTGCCTTTCTACTGATTAAGCTTTTTTGGTTGCCTGGTTGTGTGCTTATTAATTTTTTACTTAGGAAGCACGGTAGGTCTGGATGGAGTTTGGGTTATGGCCTCAGTTTCCCTCCCCCATGTGCAGTAGATCACACCAGTGCCCTCAGCAGAAGGTTAAATGTATTTTTATTAGTAAGATGGGCGTGAAAGGAGGTGGCAGCTTGACTACATTTTGACAGTGGCTGCTGTTCCCTCCACCATGGGAGAAGCTTTCTCTAGATTCCACTCGAACATCCCTATGAGAGCCTAATGGGTTTCCTGGAGGAAAGCCCTGCTCAAGGGTGAGAAACTCTCTGTTTTCTTTTCCCAGGGACTCACACTCTTTAACTAACCCACGCTCCGCCTTTGGCTGCTCCTCCAACCTTTCCAGTGTAATCTTTCAATTGGTTTGCATAGCATTCTGGGCATCTCTGCAGTTTCTCCTTGCTGATACCTGCCTCTCTTGGGGTGTGGTCCCCAAAACTCCCCAACCAAGTGAAATGTAAGTCTAAAAGAATGGGACTCAGTACAGGTCCAGTCCTCAATAAATTTATAGTATTGTGTCTATAATATGTGGTGTATATATATTCATATTTATTTGTCAATATTATTAAAATAAAATTATTAAAATACTATTACTTAAATGTTCTGAGAGTTCTGAGAAAACTAAGGCTACTTCTAATTGTACCAAGTTCAGACATAACTTCATATAAAATTTAAGTATCAAAGGATGAAGCTAAATAGTTTGCATATGCAAATAATTTTGAGTATTTAATTAAGCAATTTCTCTTTATATATTTCAGCTCTTTATGATCTTTTCTTCTAGTTAGCCTTACCTGATTGTCTATTTTCCTAATCTCCTAAAATCTACGTATATAGGAGGAACAAAATAAGGGGCATGTTTTGTAATTTAATGCAATCAACAAAAGAGTCACTCTTAAAATTTATTTAATTTACATCTACTAATGAGTTGACAGAAATTTCAATGAAAGATTTTATAGCAGTCAAATAGAATTTTAGTTTAAATCAAATAGAAGGTCCCCCACCAACACACACACACCAACTTGTAGAATTAAAATAAAGGAATAAAAATTGCTGTTATATTTGAAAAAAAAAAAAAACAATTAATTTTATTTTTTAAGTTTACAATTAGTTTTAGTCGTAGCCAGAGAGCGGCTAGCCTGCACGCGCACTCTACTGGACCAGACTACACTTTCATTGCTGAGATGCCCAATTTGGTTTCAAGAGAAATTTTTTCAGAGAAAATAACATAGGCATAATTTTATTAAAATACTTTATTGTAAAATACATACTGTTGAAAACTCTTCAGGAAATGAAGAATTTAAAGCACATAATAAAAATTACGTACAATGCTATCACCGAGTGACATGCACATGAAGAACTGTCACATTCCCGCGCTAAACTTATACTGACTACTAAGGTCTAACTCACAACTCACTCCCTCTAAATTCATTCTTTGAGTTAACAATTCTGCAAGCAGGACATACCTGCATTAAATGGGTCAAATCACAAAGAAAAGGGGCTTTTAGATACCTGTCTACTGAAGTCAGACATGTTTGCTGGTGATAATCTGCCCTTTATTTCTCCGGAAAGCCGTTGACTCTCCAAGTTCAATGTTCTTCCCATTGCAACTGCCCCAGTGAAGCATCTGTTTTCTTTCAGCCCGAGTTTTGAAAGTTTTTAAAGTTCAGCACAACAATAATACATAAAGATATATTGTTTTTTAGCCTTTATTATATGGGGTGAGCAAAAGTAGGTTTACAGTTTTGAGTGCAAAACACAGTATATTCTTGTACAATTTATTTATTAATTATTGTATTACATATTTGTATCGAACTATAAATCTTCTTTTGCCAACCCCTGTATGTGTACGTATATTTACAATTAAACGAGCATACTCTATGTAACTTTTCATATGTATATATATGATATAGATGTAAAATGTTCTTAAGCACTAGTATAATATAAACAGAGTTTTGTAATCCATCCTTCTGCATAGATTCTACAGGCCGGGCAGCTCCACATGTTAGTGCGTGTGTGTCTGAATATTCGTATATGTTCACGCCACAATTTTAAAGCAAGCATTAGCAAGATATTATTTTGCATGTGTTGTGCCTTTTAAAATTAAAATTAATTTTTAAAAATTCTGTTTAATTTATTGGGTTGACATTGGTTAATAAAACTACATAGGTTTTAAGTGCACACTTCTGTGCTGCATCAGCTGGCATCGCATTGTGCGCCCACCACCCAGAGTCAGGCCTCCTTTCGTCACCACGTATTTCACTCCCCGACCCCTTAGCCCCTCCACCCACCTTTCCTCTGGTGACCGCTGTGCCATTGTCTGTGCCTGTGAGTGTGTTTGTCTTGCTTGTCCGTGTGTGGCTTTCAGTTTTGTATCCCACATACGAATAAAGCCTCATGGTTCCGGACTTTTTCCATCTCCCTGATTTCCTTTAGCATGATATTCTCAAGATCCACCCATCCCTGTCGAATAGCTCGGATTCTTCCTCCATGAAAGAATACGGGAGGTGGAAGAGCTAATATGAGCCACTAGTTAGCAAGCAAGCTGGAATTTCTTGGTTATTTTCTTAGGATAAATGCTAATAACTCTGATTATTAAGATAATAATACGCTCTCTTTTGAAGTATTTCTTATATATTGCCAGTAGGTCCTCAAAAGTATTGTACTTATCTAAGAATCAAATTTCAAGGAACAAGACTGGGAATAGAAAAAGAATAAACATTCCCTAATATTAATTAATTTCTAATAATTTGCTAAATGGAAAATTGGAGTTATAGGGGCTAAGCGCATGGACAAAAGAGGAGGCGCAGTTCTGTGAGCCGTTTTTGAAAAATACAAAATGAAAAATTACACCAGTGTTTGTTAAACCATCTGGCTGCTGTTATTCCAGCACAATCGTGGCTTCTTTCTTGAAAAGCGTTTTTTACTTCAGCAGTTTTATTTTGTGAACAGTAACCTGATAAACTGCGACTCAGGGAACACGGGCTGTGAGGCCCAGCAGTGGGAGTGGGAGTGGGAGTGGGGGTGGGAGCGCAGCCAACACAGTTACAAGGCCTTCAGCCCACGGGGACAGCGTTGCCGCGAAGATCACCAAGAACTATGGCACCGCAGCAGAAGCAACCCAGGTTCCAGAAAATGCTCATGCACCGACGTCGTGGTTACTGAAACAGAATGTGAAGGTGGTGTGAAGATATTATAAAAACGAGCTATATAAAAATAGACATATAGGGAACGTATCTGTGAAAATATAAATATGTAATTTTGAGATTGAATTATTTATAGTGTGACGTTTCTCTATAAACCCCACAGCCCAGGCTGCTCGTCTTCTGCAGAAACAAATGCTGGGCCTCCTGCAATGCATGGAATATCCACTGCACTCTCGTAAATTGCTATGATCAATCATTTTGTTTCTTTATGTAACAACTAGGGTGAAGTTTCCATGTGACGAGGGTAAACAATAAATTTCGGACATGTGCAATGCAGTAATGTTCACAGGAATACTGCAGAGCTCAGTGGGAGAGCTAAGGGTGAGTTTCCACCCAAGGACTGCCGCCTGCTTCTCAAGGTCAGAAGGACAAAGCCTGCACTGCGCCTGCAGCGCAGGGCGTGCCGGAGAACAGGCTTCCGCACAGCTGGCCTGCAGAAACACAGAGGTGCTCTTTCTGCATCACCAATAATTGCAAATGACATCCTGGAAAAGCCACCTTCTCCCACGCAGAGCCGATGCTGCGGTGAAAGTGTGGCTGTTGAGAGGTGGCAGAAGGAAATTGTGACTCATTTGTGTTTCCTTACTAAGGATTCTGAGCAGGACTATTGTGGGTTCTGCGATGCCAAAGAGGCCCTTAAGTATGCGAGAGAGCACAAGCAGGAGGCCTGGCACAGTCCCAAACATAAATATTTCACTTGGTTGCACCATTCTTGAAGTCTAATGAAGAATATTTATTAGGTTTTACCAACTTACCAACATATCATACGCTAGATATGTGGTGACCATGTAAATCATACAGACTTATCATTAATTAGAGCATATGTCCCTCTCTAGTTCTATTTCATTTGCAAATTCCAACCTGGACCCTGAGCCCTAAATGATCAGAGCAGTACAGATTCTGATGTTAAAAATAGGCAGATTTTAAGAAGTGCAATTTTTAAAGAAGAGTGACTGAAAAAAGACTTTTTTAAAAAGGATACACTGCTGCTGGGATCAGGAAATCATTTTATGAAGAGAAAAAAATGAAAGTTGTGAAGCTGATCTCTGAAAGGAATGGGTGGCATGACACCAAATGCGGGCTCTATCTGGCCTCTCCTGGGTGTCACGCTTACCTTCATTGGAGTCTAAATGTCTAGCAATGAAAGTATGCAATACGCTGACCATTTCTACCTTTTAAAAACAAATAAACAGAGATATGAGCATCACTATCCTGAATTATGTGCCCTTCAGTGAACAGATGTCTCAAATGTCCCAGCAATGCACAAATTAATAACATGACTTATTTGGTTTATTACTGGTTGACAATGTTAGAGCACAGGTTAAAACAATCTACTTTATTTACATTTTAATAAAGGAAAAACAAAATTATTCCAATTGATGTAGAGAAAGTGCAATAAATTTAATATCCATTCATGATAGAAACTCTTAGATCAATATTGATAGATGATAACATTTAATCTGAACAAACATCTTCATAAACTTGAAGAAAACATACTTCTTAGTAAAAAGTTGAAAGTATTTCCTTTAATATAAGAAACACGTGGAAAAGATGTGCCTTATAATCACTCTTTTTGGTATCTTTTTATTAAAATAGGTGCTGAAAACAATAAAACTTGTGACAATTAGAAAGGAAAAAAATATTATTTCTGATAATATGATTGGGAACATGGAAAATCTCAAATTTAATTTTAATATGGCATCAACTTACTATTAGAAAATGCAATTATATGAAAAGTCATTATTTGTATGCCCCAAAATCCACCAAGAATGACCTTAGAATAAAGATATTAAAATCTGTAAAAGTTTATAGAAAAAAAATTAAAGGTTAAAAAATATACTAAAGAATAAAATGCCCTTGGGTTGCGGGCACACAATGCAATATACAGGTCATGTGTCATAGAAATGTACACTCAAAACCTATATGATACTGTCAACCAATATCACCCCAATAAATTTAATTAAAAGATAAAATATATCATTGATTTAAAAAATAAAGAAAGAAAAAGAAGCACTGAAAAGCATGAAGGCCAAATAACATGTTATTAAACAATGGATGGGTTAACAGTGAGATCAAGGAAATCAAAAGTTACCTGAAAACAAACAAAAATGAACACACAACAACCCCAAATCTAGGGCACATGGTGAAAGCGGTCCTGAGAGGGAAGGTCATAGCATTACACACTTATTTCAAGAAGCAAGAATAATCTCAAATAAATAATCTCACTTTATACTTAAAAGAACTGGAAAAAGAACAACAAACAAAACCCAAAGTGAGTACAAGGAAGAAAATAATAAAGATCAGCGCAGTAATAAATGAAATAGAGCCTAAAAATATAATGCAAAAGAGCTGTTTTGTTTTTTTTTTAAAGATAAACAAGATTGACAAACCTTTAACCAGACTCATCCAGAAACAAAGAGAGAGGACCCAAATAAACAAAATCAGAAACAAAAGAGGAGAAGAAATAACAGACACCACAGAAACACAAAGCATTGTAAGAAAATGCTATGAACAACTGTATGCCAACAAATTGCACAACCCGTGTGAAATGTATAAATTCCTAGACACATACAAGCTTCCAAAACTGAATCGAGAAGAATCAGAAAAACCTGAACAAACCAATTACAACTAATGAAGTTGAAGCAGTAATCAAAAAACTCCCAGCAAACAAAAGCCCTGGTCCCGACTGCTTCACGGGGAGGTTTTACCAAACAGTCCCAGAAGAACTAATACCTACTCTCCTCAAACTATTCCAAAAAATCCAAGAGGAAGGAAGACTCCCAGCTCTTTTTACAAATCATGTGTAACACACGGGAGCAAACAGGGTTTGGAAAAGAGAAAAAGAATATTTTGTTACTTTCTTCCTGTATCATTTGTTTGCACAGAGAAAAGGAATTCTGTAAGATGACTTACTTGGAGACTGAAACTGTCTCCCTGGACATTATCTTTGCATTTTAAATAGTTGCCTATGCCTCACTCCTTAACCTTTCTCCAGCTCAGGAAAAAAAAAAAGGTTGAAATATAAAAAGACTAAAATTTTCTCTCTGAAACTTAGAAAAAACTCAATGAGGGTTCTAGTTCACCAGAAAGGTAATATGTTTTTCTGATAGCTAATTGGGCCAATTTGGATAATGTACATTTCTGAACCAATTAACTTGGCTGAGGGTTTAGAAATTTCAGTGAAGCCCCAGTTCTGGATCTGTGGCTAGAATCAACGAGCTCATACATCATGGAAGAAAGTTCGGGAAAAAAGGTATTATCCTTGTGGAAAAGCATGTGCGCTGTGCCTGCTGAGTTAGGTGGACAGCCGATGGCACATGCAGCCAAATCCAAGGAAGGCACTGACAGATCTTCGCCCGGCCTTACCCTTGTTGCAACCAATGCCCATGCCGTGGTGTGAGGTGTGGGGAGCTCGCCAAAAATCACAGCAAGGAGTCCTGTGCCTGCATCTCACCTCTGCTCCAGCCCGTCTGCACTTGGCTCAGGAGCAGCAGGTTCTCAAACAGCAGCGCAGACAAAGCAGCCAGGGGAGACCAGCAACCGAACAAGCGATCGTCCAGGCTCCTGTTGACAGTTCTGCTGCACTTTCTGCCTTTTATTTCACCCTCCTCAGAGTGAGATGACAAATAGTCATGTCAATGAGTTGCCATGTATTTCTATCTCCAAAGATGTGTCATTTATCAATCTACTGGGTGTGATCCCAAGACAAGGATCATTTATCATAGAAGTAAAGAATGGAGATAGTTCAAAGTAAGACTTCAGGTCCAATGACTAAGGACAGTGTTCATTTAAATGTGGTAAAATAGCTTTTGTTGACCAAAGAACAATGCTCCAACAGTGTCAATGTTGAGGACAGGCTTTGAAATAAAGTGACAATTAATTGGCAAAATATTTTGGGCCACATACCTGAGTATTACAAGCAAAAATATAAACTTTGGTTTTATAAAAGAAAGGTTAAGAAAATAGTGAAATTAGTTAATTCTTTTTCCATTGATCATTAATTCTTCATTTTTAAATTCTTGAGCGCCCTGCCATCCAATTCTGCAAGACTTTTCTAATTTGTGTGACCTTTTTTTAACGACAAACATCATGTGCGCCTACTTGGACGGTAGCTGAGTTGGGTGGCGCTGTCTGTATGAATGGAGTTCAGGACAAGAGTCCAGAGAAAGTGCATGAAATAAATGGAAACAGTGGGGCAGAGACAAGTGGAGTCAATAAGAAAGTGAGAGAAATAATAACTCTAAGTGTGTTAATTTCTAAATAAAGCAACTGGTGCCGGGAGCGGGAAGGGGGCCCGCAGCGTTGGCCTCTGGCATCTCTGTTCCTGCTCTTCTCAAGTCGCCTGTCCCTCGGTATTAGTGGTACAGCTTGTGGTCAGACCTCTGCTTCCTGTAGTCTGATTTCACGCGACGCCTGTGCCATCTAATGACTGTTTTAGCTGCGCACGTAGGGCGTGGGGCAGAGCGCTCTGCACAGGATGACGGGGAACCACTCGGTGACCCTGTGCTCCTGGCGGACCAGGCTCCGCTTGCGCTGACTCGCCGCAGCTGCACCACTGCCCGCAGCACCTCCTGTTCCCGCGCTGCCCGCCGCAGGCCCCCTTCTGCTCGCTTGCCCGGGTTATGCACCGCTGGAGAGAGGACACGGACGGCCCGCCCGACGGCCTGCTGGCGAGGGCCCGGGGCGCCTATGCCCTGCGCCCAGATGCCAAGACGGGGCGCGGGGAGGTGCGGCTGGCAGAGGAGCGCCTGCCCTGCCCGGGGCCCCGTCTCTCAGTAAAGGACAAGAAGAGGTGGGCTCGTCGAGGGTGCAACGCGCGTGCGACCCTTGAAACAGCCCCAAGGAGCCGAAGGACTCCTACAGCAAGTTTTATTCCCGCGCCATCAGGGGACATTTCTCCGGAGAGACGAGCCCGGCCGGCCGCCCCAAGTCCTGCAGGGAGAAGCCGTGGTAAGGTCACGGAGAGAGAACCTGCCGGTCCTCTGGGAAGCTGAGCAGCATATTTTGACAAGACAGCAACTGGGAATTTGCAATGAGAATTTGTTAAAGAAATAGTAGTAAGTAAAAGCCCTTGGGAATCTGTCCTTATTATTAGGATGATAGATGTGTATAAGGTTCAAATTATTCTTATCAGAGAGTTGATAGGAATCATTTGCATGCAGACTCCTTTACACACACACACACACACACACACACACACTCAACAGAGAAAGTGATGTCTGTTAGTTAACCATGAGTTTACAGTCCCTGAGACCAGAGGTTTACTATTTTCTTTCTGGGGACCTAAAACTCACTTCCTAGCTCCTCAGCTGTGACGGGAGATAGGCCCCTACTTCCTTCGCTTCAGACTGGGCGTATTAATCAGTCTGCACACCAAGCACCCATCTCTGTACACGGTATTTTCTGATTGCCACCCCCGCCATCGTTGTATTACATCTAGGAGGTAATTTCCCTTCCAATAAGCACCTATTGAGCACACACAAGGAGTAGGTGCCTGAGACACCCTGGTGTGTACCGCGATAGGCATTGGGAAAGAGCAGCTTATTCAGAGATCGTATTTATTCATGTTATATTTAACTTTAAAATGTGTTAGGGAAACCAGGGTTTTTGCCGTCTCTAGCTTGAGCTCATTAAATGCTTTACAAATATTATAATTTAATGGAAAATTGTAGGGCTTCAATTTTTGTACATAATTTAAAATAGGTGCTCAAAAATTGTAGAGTTGACGTATTTATCACTAAATATATATTTCACTGTGTTGAAATACCAAGAGATGATGAATCTGGTTATGAATTAGTAGTTAAAGTAAATTTTAATCCTAACATTATTTTCTTAAAAAATAAACTAAACTTGCTTCAAGATTGGCAGAGCCCTGATGGGGATGCTGATACTGTGGACTCTTCATTTCCCCCTATTATTGAACATATGAAAGGGGGAGACATTTCACAAGTGGTAGAGTAGGGGGTATTTGGAAAACATTTCCTTGAAGCACTGCGTTTTAAACATTTATTTCCCTTTGAGAACACTGATACAAAAACATTCTGTGTATACTCTAATATAAGCAGATTTTAATTTCACAGGAATTTTGAGCATTTACACATTAAATTTACATCTGATTTCTTTATTGATTTTAAGTCTGTCTATTTGGCAGATTCCACATTTTTCCTGCATCTCCAGGGACCTGGCATAAAGCCTTGCTGTGGCTAAACGGATAACCTCTGTCCCAGGGGCACGACCAAATCCGTCCCCACGGCAGACCTGGTTCCTTGGCGACACGGCTCTTCATATGTGTTCCCATCTGTCAGGGTTTCCCTGGGTTGTCTTTATTTTTTCTGGAAGGTTGTTTGAAACTACAAGAAAAACAGCAGAGGGGACCCTGCAATGCTCAGCTGCTCCAGTTGTAATATAGAACCTCAAGGTCGCAGTGACCTTAATCCACTGGTTAAATAAAAGATGGTCTGTGAGGAACAGCCTGTGTTCATCGTGAGCTGATCCCTGTTGAGGACTCTCTGAGGCTGTCTTTAAAATTTTCTCCACAAAGTAGATGGAGCTTAATTTTTAAGCTCCATGCATTCCTTTAATTCTCAGATGTGTCTGAAATTGCCTAATTAAGAATAGGAAATCTTTTCTTCTCTCCAAACTTTGATATTAAAGTGCCACAGACCTCTGAGATGGTCACAATGGACATTTTATGTCTCTCAAGAAAGCAATACTGTGATATATTCCTGGTACAGAGTTTTCACACCACTGATAATTTTTAATAATAAGAGGAACATAAGAATATTGCAGGGATTGGAGCATTGTTGTTGCTGCTCTTTGTAATTTGAAGCCCAAGGGAGACCCTGGCTTCAGTGCTGTGTCCGCAACGCCCAATGTTACATTTGATTTAATACTCAGTTTCCATGAGGCCAAAATCACCTCTTAATTATTCAAAAACAAAATTTGTTGTTTGGTGCCGATTTGTGTACAAGGAAGTGGTATATTAGAGATAACTGTAGTCCTGACTCTTCTGGCACAACAGACAGGACCAGAGGCCAGGGACCACCAGCATCGTCAGAGCAGGTACCCATGAGGTGGGGCAGCCCTGGGCTCACCCTAAAGCTAGGTCAGCTCTCACCTCCCGGATCCCCACACCACTGTGAAGGGGACTCTACAGGTGCCTGACCCAAGGAAGTGGGTGACTTTAGGAGACAAGCATCATTCAAATGGACTTCCCTTAAAATACGTGAGACTGTCTCCTGGGACAAGAAGAGCAAACGGCGTGGTGACGGCCCTGCCTTGGGGACTGGGATACTGATACCTGTCTCAACAATCCCTAACCTAAATCTAACCTAAACCTCCCAGAATCTAGAGATTTCAATTCTCTATTTGATAAAAATGGCACAGAATTCTCTCTAAGCAACTTCCTGCCATAACTTGGTAGCATAAGATGAACCAAAATGATCTCCTTTGCCTCCCAGTTTAAGTACCAAGAAAGGGCCCAAAACCTCATCACTCTGTTTTGTGCCACAAAAAGGCCAGTTTTGCACACATACAATGAGCACACCCAAGGTGCCCCTTCAGTTAGGAACCCAGGTGACAGCTGGAGGCTCCTGGGAGGATTTGTATCCCCCACCCGAGGGCATCTGGGGGACAGACTCTCTGCAAATGGCTGGTTCCCCGAGTGGCCTTACTAAGGTTGCGATTTCACAGCTGACCTTTCCATGGAGGCCGAGTTCTCCATGTCCTTAGAAAACAGTCAGAGAATTCGGGGGCCAGGAGGGCTCCTTGTGCGCATGGTTTCCTGTAAGTCTCAGGAAAACTATACCAAAGAATTTATATGCAGATACGCACAACCCAAGGACACGGACAATGGTGGGGAGAGGGACTGGGGAGGGGGAAGGAACGGGGCGGAACGGGTCATTGGGGAGAAAAAGGGACATCTGTAATACTTTAAACAAAAATAAAAATTTAAAACAAACAAACAAAAAGCCTGTACCTTCCCACCCCTCCCGCCTGCAGCGACAGAGTCAGAGTTGTGGTGGGTTTGCTGTGCGCCGGTAAAGCCGTGAAGAAGCAGAGGCGGGGGAGGCCTCTCAGCGCCCCCAGGCAGCTCCCCGCATTCTCACCTCCGCAGCTGCGCGGAGCCAGCGAGCCAGCGTTTGCCTCGCGCAGGAATAGTCACTGGCTTTTTTTTTTAGTTAATATATGAAACTTTTTAATTTTTGTATTATTTATTTTTCTTTCTTATTGTTGACACTATTTAGATGTCCCCACCCCCTCCCCTTTGCCCACTTCCACCCAGCCCCACCTCCCTTCCCTCCGGCCATCACCACACTGTCGTCTGTGTCCCTGGCCTATGCACATATGTTCATTGGCTACTCCCTTCACCTTCTTTCACCCAGTCCCCCAACTTCCCTCCCCCTCTGACAGCTGTCAGTCTGTTCCCTGTGTCCACACCTGTTTCCGTTTTGTTGGTCAGTTTTTGTTCATCGGAATCCACATGTTAGTGAGATCGTATGGTATTTGTCTTTCTCTGACTGTCTTATTTCACTCAGCGTAATAATATCCAGGCCCATCCCTGCTGTCGCAAAGGGTAAGAGATCCTTCCTTTCCCCGGTAGTCTAGTGTATCCCTGGTGTAAATGTGCCACAGCTTTTTTGCCCACTCATCTGCTGACAGGCATTTATTATTGAAATGTTATTGGTTCCTTGGATTAGAAAGTAAGTCGACTTTATGGTGTTTCACCCGGGCAACAAGTAGATTGGGAACCCTCCTCCTTCCCCGATTGATGTTCCTGCTCAGGCTCGTCCCAGAGGGGACATTCTCCTGTCCGTGGGGTGACATGACTGAGTTTGTGTGCACACTGGAAACAAACACAGGTGATGGTGTGAAAAAATCTTCCCAAATAAATTTCTCTGCCAGCTGCACATTAGCGTGGGTATGGCTTTCAGCCAACCCCTTTCACCCTTTCACATGTGCTGTGCTTTCTGGGTTTTCTTTGCAAGCTCAGACCCCTTCTCATTAAGCAACACAGAGCTGGAATTTAAGTGGCTCTGTTTGCCTGTCACCACTCTGCCCTGGAAACAGAGGGATGAGAGCCACAGAAGACATTTATCAAGTTTCCAGCAACTTTAAAACCACTAATGTTGGCACATCAAAGAATCTGATTCGTTTTCAAAGCAACACGGGCAAGTTTCTGAACTTAGCAATAAATTGGGAATTTGCAGTGAGTAAGCTGTGGAATGTTGATCTGCTCTGAGGCTGCAGCAGGATTACAGGAAACGCTGTTCTGAGGAATTGGGAACCAGCCTGGAGGGAGCGGGTCCTGCGCTCCCTGAAGTCTGCTCGCCGGCAGGACTCCTCTGCGTGGAAAACCAAATGCATTAACCAGTGGGAGACAAAGCCGAGCGTCCCACAGCTGCTCCTGCAGCTTTAGGCAAATCAAGAGGGCTCTGCTCAGAGAAGTACGACTTTCACTGAGACCAGGCCTCAGAAAACAGTACGTGGGGATCGGGAGGAGGCTGTGGGTTGAAAATTGATCAGAAAGGATGGAAGTAGAACTCAGAAAATAAAGGTCGCTCCATTTTCTAGTGAGAATATCTAAAACCCCTGACGTCAGCTCCCCTGCTTGCTGGGCTCGGGTTGTATTAGATAATTGGTAAGTCGTTCATCATCCACGGAAAGAACACAATGTCCTGCACCAGCTTACAAGAGGGCTGAATGCGGCCTCCTGAAGGGAAAAGCTTCGCAACGGACTCGGAAGGACAGAGCACAGGAGCCAGCACGAAGTAACAGAACATTTCAGGAGCTGCAGCCCACGCAGGTGGCACCTAGGCAAAGCGACAGAAGAACGGGGGGAGGCTATTTAGAGAAATCTGCGTCTGAGGCAATTTTGAAGGACGTGAAAACAATCAGGATAGAAGAGAGAATCACACTCAGCACAATGCACAGTCATCAGGTGCGAGGTCCTGGAGCCCAACTTGACCCCAGATGACAGACACAAAGGAAGGAGGGAACCTGTAGTGACCTCACGTGACGGGTGGGGCTAGACTCATCGGGGTGACCATTTCAGAAGATATAGAAATGCCCAACCACTATGTTGTATACCTGAAACTAACTGTACGCCAACTGTCATTAAAAATTTAAGGAGAGGGGGAACTTGTCATATTTCGTGCAATGCAAGAATTTTTGCTCGGGTGATAAATCAGCACCGGGGTGAGATTAGGGCAGATACCACAGAAAACCCGGCTGGAACGTATCCTCGACATCTAAGCGGCCACGTGCTTGCACAGGAGGAGTGAAGCGGAATCGTCCGGAAATACGCTGAGGGCTGTGTGATGGGGATGACACTGTCGGCAGTGGCCCCAGGGAGAGTCCTGGATTGCTCAGCCTGTCACGCTGACCAGGGCAACTCTCCTCAAGCCTTAGGAAGCGGTGGAGCCCCTTCTGAGGAGCGTCGTGTCCAGCACAGCCCACAGCCCTTCTCGCGCGGAGCCCGCTGCCGCTCAGGCCCTCGCGAGCAGAAGCCAAAGTCAAAGTCCCAAAGTATAAGCAGACATTTTTTCTTGATGTTGCCCCCACCGAGCACTTGAGCTCTTGGCCTGCAATCGGTTATGTGACTCAGTAGTGGGAAGCAGATAATATATGTACACTTCCCAACCCAGGGAAGGAGCGCTTTCCCCAGACCCTGAGCCTGCAGGGCTGTGAGTGGCCCTGAGCTGGGCCAGTTCCTCCCCCTTATGCAGGAGGCTGGGCCTCAGCTCACCTCCTCCTCGCCCAGAAATGCACGCGGGACACAGAACTGCAGGAGGCTGGGCCTCAGCTCACCGCCTCCTCCCCCAGAAACGCACGCGGGACACAGAACTGCAGGAGGCTGGGCCTCAGCTCACCGCCTCCTCCCCCAGAAACGCACGCGGGACACAGAACTGCAGGAGGCTGGGCCTCAGCTCACCTCCTCCTCGCCCAGAAATGCACGCGGGACACAGAACTGCAGGAGGCTGGGCCTCAGCTCACCGCCTCCTCCCCCAGAAACGCACGCGGGACACAGAACTGCAGGAGGCTGGGCCTCAGCTCACCGCCTCCTCCCCCAGAAACGCACGCGGGACACAGAACTGCAGGAGGCTGGGCCTCAGCTCACCGCCTCCTCCCCCAGAAACGCACGCGGGACACAGAACTGCAGGAGGCTGGGCCTCAGCTCACCTCCTCCTCACCCAGAAACGCACGCGGGACACAGAACTGCAGGAGGCTGGGCCTCAGCTCACCTCCTCCTCACCCAGAAACGCACGCAGGACACAGAACTGCAGGAGGCTGGGCCTCAGCTCACCGCCTCCTCGCCCAGAAACATACACAGGACACAGAACTGCAGGAGGCTGGGCCTCAGCTCACCTCCTCCTCGCCCAGAAACGCACGCGGGACACAGAGCCCAGACGGGCCATCTGCAGATTAGATGCCCGCATCCGGTCACCAGGGTCGGCCCCCAGGAGAGGTTCCCAGCCCAGACAGCAGCTTTGAAAGCGACAAGGCGAGTCCATACCCTGCTGGAACCCACAGCCCCCCAAACACCTGGGCTGCCCTGACCTTTAGGGAGCACATCTCCACTGCCTGAAATAGTTTAACACAGGTCTGTACTTAAAAATTTAGCAATAATGCCAACCTCGTCATGGCAGGCAACATTATGCTGAAACAGTGGGTTAATTTATTTGGTGGATGGAATCTAGGTGTGATTTACGCCGAGTGGATCAAGAATATTAGAGTGCGGTTCTCAAACACCGTGATTTGTCTGCGCCTTTCAGTATTTTACTTAACTTATTAATGAATGAACCAGCAGATGGATTAAGGAGCTATTTTAAAAGGCATTTGAAAAACAGAGATTTGTATCCTCAGTTTTGAAAGGGATGCTCACATCACACTGTTGAGTTGGAAGACTGATGTACTTCTTCCAGCAGCTTATCGATTTTTGCAGATGAAACACTCACCTTGGAGGCTGTATTGGCTGAGGCCACAGTAACTGTCAGTGCATCTCAGATGACTCCAGCAGATATGCGGGGACACGTGTGAACCGGGACACACATCACCGTTGTCTCTTTCCACCTGGGGCACATTTTTGTTTCACAAGCATTTCCTCGATAATGCGAGTGAAGCCCAGGCCCAGATACACGTACACAACAGATTTCACGAACCACACGGCCTTTGAAGAGCTCCTCTGGTCCCCTCACTCTCTCCAGTGGAAGTTCTGGGCCAGAGAGGCTCTCCCAGGCGGCCGCCCTTCGCAGGCGGGATGGAGCTGGGCCCAGGGCGCTGGCTTCTCAGCAGGTCTCTTCCCAACGCATCTTGCTGCTCATCCGTACAAAACCTGTAAAACTTTTTATGCAACCGGTGAACCGGATGCATTTCGTGTAGGATGAAGGAGGAAACAAGCTCTGAGGGAACTCAGCATGTGGCCTGTGCTTTGGAGGTTGCTCTGAGGTGTGTGTCAGGGCCACGTGCAGGGCTAGGCAGGTAAACCGAGCGTCCTAGCCCTCCCTGGCAGGGAGGAGACGGGCTGCGGGCTCGGGATTCACGCTCCGGCTCCAAAGGACCGCGTTCCAGGCTGGGCACCCCTGGAATCAGAGACTGAAATGCCCAAGTCGCAACCTCCTGCCAGGCCAGGCTCGCGATCGTGGGAAGGGGCCCTGAGAACCTGCCGCTGCGGCACCGTGTCCCTGTCCTATCAGTGTAGCCGTGGCCTAAACCATGGTCTGCAGAAGGGAAACAAACACCCTCATCTCCCACTTACATTTCAAAGCGGAAGTGTTTCTGGCCCTGAATTTTAATATCTATATTCTCAGTAAAAAATAAATGAAATGGATTATTTCCCTCAAGTTCTGTCCTGTGGTAAAGCTTCCAAGGCTTATATTAAATCACTTCTAAACAAAACAGGCGGTTTTTCTGATACAGAGTAAAAGGTCATGCATATTGAAGAAGGAAGGGTTCCAGGCAATGAATGCCAGAGCGCCTTTCAGAACTAATACCAAAAGGGACGTTACAGAGTCTCCGAACTTAATACAAGAAGGGACATTATGGAAACTCCAAACTTAATACAAAAGGGCATTTCAGAATCCGTGAACTTATATACAAAAAGCAGCATTGCCGAGTCTCTAGACTCTTTTCATGTTTTTTTTTGGGGGGGGGAGGATAGGTTAAAGTAAACTTACTTTTAACTATTGACTAAGTCACATGAATAGAAATGGTTACTAAACCTGTTTTCTTTCATAATAAGGAAAATGAACTATTTTAAAATTCTAAAATTGGCAAAATAGGAGATAAGAGGAAACTATAAATGAAAGTCTAAATCTCACTTCCTCATTCAATTGTTAGTAATCCTTTATGAACAAAAACTCAGTTTCCCTTCTCCATATCCTTTCTATCAGCTGATAGAAGATACGTGAGATGAAGAGATATTAACTGTCCTATAGATGACACAATGTACAAGTCCATCCAATTACGTGGTTTTAGGTTATTTGTACCATTTTAAATGATCAACTTGACTTTTAAATGCCCACAAACACAAAGCTCTGTATTTATACAACTAATAATACATATTTGAAATTAGGTATAAACATCATCTTTATCATCACTAGAAAATAAGACAGTGTTTGAAATAGCTCCCTGTACGGTCAGTAGGTTTCCACGTTTAGAATTTCTACTATCCACAGAGACACGCGCGGGCTATTGTCGTAGGTCAACCAGGCAGGTCCCGCTGGAAGAGACTGCACAGTGACGCCGCTGTGGTCGGTCTGCGGCACGGGCGAGAAATATGAGGTGGTAGCTGCCAGTTAGAACAGCAGCTTGCATTCTCCTGCTTTTGTTTAAAACAATGCTTTCTACAGAGCCGGGGCCCACAGCATTGGTGCCTCCTTTTAGAATGAGACCCACAAAACCCTCCCAGGCCAACAGGGCAGGGGCTGGGCTTCCTGTCCTGAAGTGTGGATCGGGATGGCGCCTCACTTCATCTTCTGTCCTTGAAGATGAAGCTCCAAAGACGCAGCTCCTTGGACTAAATCAGCCCCTTTACTTGAGTTCTGAATTCCTTGGTAACTGCCACGCGCTTGCTGCCTCCACGGTGCTCGGCAAGCCCGCACCGTGGGGTGTGAACGATTCGAGCGCGGCTCTCCTGGGCTGGCCCTCCCCTGGGACAGGCCGACCGTCAGTAAGAAACCGCCTGGGCAGCGATGAGGGCGAGGGCAGAGCCGACCACTTGCTAAGAAATGCCCCCGGGAGGGAGAGGCGGCGCCTTCAAGGAAGGCCCTGAGGACAGCGTTTAAACAGAGGCCCGGCTGAGGGAAAAGCATAAGCTCCACGGTGGTCCTGGGAGGGGCTCGGAGAGCGGGAGCCGCTGCGGGCGTCCCGGGGCTTCGGGGGCCCAGGGGTGCAGGCGGAAGGAGGGGCGCGTAGCTCGAGCTGGCCGAGATCTAGGAAGGGTAATTTCACCAGGATTTACGGGCCATGCGAAGGGCCTGGATTGTATTCCAAATGTGCTGGCACCCACCTCATTGGCTTTGAAAAAGTAAGTGATGTGGCCTGACTGGCATTTTGTAAAGATCACTTTGGTGCTCTGTGTAAAACTGAGTGTAGAGGGGAGAAAGGAAAGATGAATACTAGTTAGAGTTTTGTTAGGGGAGCATGACGCTACGTAGACTAGAATTTCGGCAATGGAGGCAACGGGTTGTACTGAACTTGGCCACACCGGTAAGATGGAGCTCACAGGGTTGGCTGACCAATGTAATATCAGGTGTCAACAAGGAAAGTTGAAGCAAAATAACACCTACATTTCTGGCTTGAGTTACTGGGTTACTGAGGGTGCCACCTAATCATAAATATGACCAGTAAAATCAGGTTGAAGGGTTAACAGCTCTGATGTTGGTGTGTTAGCTGTGGGATGCTTGCTGGACTTACAGGTGAGACCTTGAGTAGGTTATGTTCTGGGCTGTTCTGTGGAACTCTGTGTGATAACAGTGGCCACATGTGGTTACTAAGCACCTTAAACGTGGCTCATGGGTGACTGGGAGAAAACTTAATTATGTTTATTTAAATTAAGTTAAATCTGATTAGAGCACGTAGTTAGTGGCTACCATGTTAAACAGTTAAAAGTAGAGGTACGAAGGTTGGGAGACTCAGAAAGGCAGGAGGGAAATTAGGAGGAGGTGACATTTAAGGCGAAGGCCAAAGGGAAGTTAGAGAAATATGGAGGAAACTAGAAGTCTATGTGGGGTCAAGTGTGAAAACAAAGCTATTGGCAGACGTTAGAGTCTGTGGTGCTAATGGACATGATCCCCTAGGCAAGGAAAGGACTCTGACTTCGCCAGTGGTGCCGAAATGAATGTGTGCTCTCCTCCCCTTACCGGTTCTCTTTCCTCAGAGAAATTATCCCTTAAGTTTAGGGTTTGGGGGTGGAGCTTTAAATCCCCAACACACCTCTTGTACTCCTCACCCCATCTCAGCTTCCACTACCCGGAGGACCCAACACTGCCGTTAGTACCGGGCGTGGTCCACGAAGGCAGGGGTATGGAGTTTGGGGCCAGACGGCTCGCTGCAGGGCCGCAGGAGGCCCCATCCTCCTGACAGGAGCTGACGCCTTACCTCCCTTCAGTGGACACAGTGCTTTGCATGATGTAATTTGTTTGTCTTCGTGTTATGTGAGCTCAGCATAATGTCCTAGAGATGGCCGCTCCCCCCTCCTGGGAACATTCTGGCAGTTTTCTCCTGGGCCCCTTCTTTCTGCTCTTTCCGACTCCCCTCCTCTTTTCCAGCCAGCCGCTGAACGGGCCACTCCTCAGGGGTCGCTCCCACGCCTGCTTGGTCCTTAGACCCAGACCTTCCAAGACGGCCCTGCCCTTTCTCTCCGAGCAGCAGGCTGTGCTCTCGAACATCCAAGTAAGACCATGACATTCCCCAGTCAACGTCTCCCAGAAGATGGAAATGCTTTTCCAGCCAGGAGGGCTGTGCGACCTCACCCCCCACCTACTCGTCCCTGCCCTGGGCTCTGCCAGCCCTTGGTGCCACCCTGCGGTCCAGCTCCGCGTCTTCGCTCCTGCTACACCTTGCTGACGGCTATTTCCAGCCAGAATGGCCCGTGTGGCCGGCTACTTTTCCTCACTTGAATATTAAATGAAAACATCTGAATAAACTTAAGTGAACTTCTTTTTATCATATCTTATATTTATATTACCATATGTCGAAATTAAACAGTGCATATATTTTAATATTTTTTTATATTTTATTTATTAAAATATTTTTTGAGTGTGATATATTATATAACACACGTCTACACGCAATGTCACTAAACAAGTTTTACATCCATATCGTGTTTCCCTACGCTTTCCCTTAGAAGAACATACTTTACATGCCCTAGTGGGATTTTTTTACCGCTGGTTGCTATTTTTTGTAAAACCTGATCTTTTAATTTTCCTGATGATCTGAAAGGTGAATCTTTATTCAGAGCCCTGCTAGACATAATGGAGGTGCGAGGCTGTGTGCTGCATTCGGCTGAATTCTCTGTAATCCACTTTCTAGCGATTTTGAGTAGAAATTCTTTATACCTCATTTTTTTACAATTGTAGCAATAAATTTTAAATGCATTGAAAAAGGCGCAATTTATCAAGAAGAAACCCCCTTTTTTATACCATTTGACACTTTTGCGCAGGATGCTGCCGTGTGCCAAATGCTGATCTGCTGGGCCGACTCCCTTACTCTCTCTGCTGCATCCACCAGACAGGCAGGTGCCCCGCGGGGAAGTGGCTCGAGTCCCGCACCCCTTGCAGTCGGGGCCTAAACAAAGGTAACTAAGAAAACCGTCTGGAGCGCTCCTTTAAAACTCTACGTTGCCATCAGACCTTCAAATTACTTACATTAATGCAAACGCAGACTCGAGTTATCTCGGGACTGGTCCGCGGCATGTGGGAAGGAAACACGAGTACAGTCATGACCGCTCGGCAAGTGCCTGGCATGTCCTTTTCCCACTGGCTCCAGTTCTCAGTCTCGCTGTGCTGTCCCGTGCCCCATGCCCCATGTCCTGTGTCCTGTGTCCTGTGTCCCGTGTCCCCTGTAAAGAAGTTGCTCCCGTTCCTTACTGAGGGCCACTTCATCTCCTCCGTGACGTTTACTGGAATGCGTACTTCATTCATTTATTTGTTGACTGTGAGTTATTTCTGTCTCCTAACAAAAACAGAAAGGTAAACCCCATGAAGACAAAAATGTGTTTCCTATTAAATTGTGTACCAAAAATCTGCTTTAATAGATATTGGCAAATGCTTGAGCAAACACGCTGATGATCACTTTACTGCCTCGCCCCCGCTGTCTAGAATGGGGCCAGGAGCACCTACCTACAATTTTTGTTAAGAAGGTTGGAGTAAATGTGTTCAAATCATCAATCACAGTGTCCGAGGCATAGTGTTGCCCAAATATGCTAACATTCTTCACATGGTCATTTTCATTAGTTTTATAGATAAACCCTCTTTAGAGCAAATACAAAAATAACTTCAAAGAATAAAACATAAAATAATTGTGTTGAAGAAACCCCAGTGCTGATCTCTTCATTAGAGGAATCCAGTGAGAGCCCAGGGGGGACACAAGCTGTCCACTAAAGACCAGAGCAAGCTTCCAGGACCGAAACGGGGCCCAGCCCCGCCTACCTACCCCAGACTTTCAGAAATCCTGACCTGCCAACCCATAGACGACAGTTCCTCACCTCCTCTCTGCTGTCTTCCTGAGCCCTGCAAATCCACGCAGCTCAGCTCCCCTCCTTCCTGAGGGCCTGGCACACCCTGTCTTCTCTGTCAGAAAACCAGCACTGAGGGCTCAGCATCCACGCAAGTCACCTGAGGGACACTGGCAGTGACCTGTCTGAGAAGACACTCTGAATTGAAACCAAGTCACATTTGCATTAAAAAAAACCCCACAAAACCCTAGCTTGGCCAGAGTGCTCAGCGGTTGAGGTTGAGCATTGACCTATGATCGAGGAGATGGAGGTTTGGTTCCCGGTCAGGGCACATGCCCAGGTTGCAGGCTCGACCCCCTGTAGGGGGCGTGCAAGAGGCAGTGGATCAATGACTCATCATTGACGTTTCTCTCTCTCTCTCCCTTCCTCTCTCTGAAATCAATAAAGATATATATTTTTTTAAAAATTAGCCTTAAGAAATGGGGCTTGGTTTATGTTTCTTTCTTCCCTCCCTTATTTTCTCAGAAAAAACTTGCCTAACAGTCAGTAATGACTACTCTAGACGTATAGTATATCTGCCTAGGAATATATTTATCTCTAGACGTAGACATAGAGATATAGGTATAGATATAGATGTATATACACACACAGACACAGACAGACAGACACAGACACACAGATAGACAGACACAGATATACATACAGTCATAGACTCAGAAAAACACATACAGACACAGGCACATACACAGAAACAGACAGACACAGATGCACATACAGACACAGACACAGGCACACTCAGATGCACATACGGACACAGACACAGACAGACACAGATGCACATACGGACACAGGCACAGGCACACGCAGATGCACATACGGACACAGACACAGACAGACACAGATGCACATACGGACACAGACACAGGCACACGCAGATGCACATACGGACGCAGCCACAGACAGACACAGATGCACATACGGACACAGGCACAGGCACACACAGATGCACATACGGACACAGACACAGACAGACACAGATGCACATACGGACACAGGCACAGGCAGACACAGATGCACATACGGACACAGGCACAGGCACACACAGGTGCACATACGGACACAGGCACAGGCACACACAGGTGCACATACGGACACAGGCACAGACAGACACAGATGCACATACGGACACAGGCACAGGCACACACAGGTGCACATACGGACACAGGCACAGGCACACACAGGTGCACATACGGACACAGGCACAGGCACACACAGAGGCACATACGGACACAGACACAGGCACACACAGATGCACATACGGACACAGGCACAGGCACACACAGATGCACATACGGACACAGGCACAGGCACAGACAGGTGCACATACGGACACAGGCACAGGCACACACAGAGGCACATACGGACACAGGCACAGACAGACACAGATGCACATACGGACACAGGCACAGGCACACACAGAGGCACATACGGACACAGGCACAGGCACACACAGATGCACATACGGACACAGGCACAGGCACACACAGAGGCACATACAGACACAGCCACAGGCACACACAGAGGCACATACAGACACAGCCACAGGCACACACAGAGGCACATACGGACACAGCCACAGGCACACACAGAGGCACATATGGACACAGACACAGGCACACACAGATGCACATACAGACACAGGCACAGACAGACACAGATGCACATACAGACACAGCCACAGGCACACACAGATGCACATACGGACACAGCCACAGGCACACACAGAGGCACATATGGACACAGACACAGGCACACACAGAGGCACATACAGACACAGGCACAGACAGACACAGAGGCACATACGGACACAGGCACAGACAGACACAGATGCACATACGGACACAGGCACAGACAGACACAGAGGCACATACGGACACAGGCACACGCAGATGCACATACGGACACAGGCACAGGCACACACAGATGCACATACGGACACAGCCACAGGCACACACAGAGGCACATACGGACACAGGCACACGCAGATGCACATACGGACACAGGCACAGGCACACACAGATGCACATACGGACACAGCCACAGGCACACACAGAGGCACATACGGACACAGGCACACGCAGATGCTCATACGGACACAGGCACAGGCACACACAGATGCACATACGGACACAGACACAGGCACACACAGAGGCACATACGGACACAGACACAGGCACACGCAGATGCACATACGGACACAGCCACAGGCACACACAGATGCACATACGGACACAGCCACAGGCACACACAGATGCACATACGGACACAGACACAGGCACACACAGAGGCACATACGGACACAGACACAGGCACACGCAGATGCACATACGGACACAGCCACAGGCACACACAGATGCACATACGGACACAGGCACAGGCACACACAGATGCACATACGGACACAGGCACAGGCACACACAGATGCACATACGGACACAGCCACAGGCACACACAGATGCACATACGGACACAGGCACAGGCACACACAGATGCACATACGGACACAGCCACAGGCACACACAGATGCACATACGGACACAGGCACAGGCACACACAGATGCACATACGGACACAGGCACAGGCACACACAGATGCACATACGGACACAGGCACAGGCACACACAGAGGCACATACGGACACAGGCACACGCAGATGCACATACGGACACAGGCACAGGCACACACAGATGCACATACGGACACAGACACAGGCACACACAGAGGCACATATGGACACAGACACAGGCACACACAGATGCACATACGGACACAGCCACAGGCACACACAGATGCACATACGGACACAGGCACAGGCACACACAGAGGCACATACGGACACAGACACAGGCACACACAGAGGCACATACGGACACAGACACAGGCACACGCAGATGCACATACGGGCACAGACACAGGCACACGCAGAGGCACATACGGACACAGACACAGGCACACGCAGATGCACATACGGACACAGACACAGGCACACACAGAGGCACATACGGACACAGACACAGGCACACGCAGAGGCACATACGGACACAGGCACAGGCACACACAGAGGCACATACGGACACAGACACAGGCACACGCAGAGGCACATACGGACACAGGCACAGGCACACGCAGAGGCACATACGGACACAGGCACAGGCACACGCAGAGGCACATACGGACACAGGCACAGGCACACACAGATGCACATACGGACACAGGCACAGGCACACACAGAGGCACATACGGACACAGACACAGGCACACACAGAGGCACATACGGACACAGGCACAGGCACACACAGAGGCACATACGGACACAGACACAGGCACACGCAGAGGCACATACGGACACAGACACAGGCACACGCAGAGGCACATACGGACACAGGCACAGGCACACACAGATGCACATACGGACACAGGCACAGGCGCCGTCAGGATTCCTCTCGCATGAGCCACTCACCCGAGGAGCACCTTGAGTCAGCCTTCACTGAGCTAACGCTGGAGCTCAACCAGCCTCAGGGACCAGGCGCCGCGCTGTCCTCTGCTGGAGGGTGGCGTCGGAGCGGCTGCCCGCGCTGTCCTCTGCTTGAGGGTGGCATCGGAGCGGCTGCCCGCGGCCCGTGCCCGTTGCAGCGGCAGCTCGGGGCCTCGCGGCCTTTCCCGGCCCGAGCAGCGTGGGGCGGGCCCTGCTCTCGGCCCCGCTCCCGCGTACGACGCCCCAGGCAGCCGGTTGGAGCTGAGCTGAACCAGCTCCAGGTGAACTGATTCCTTCGTCCGCTGACGGTGCTTCCAGGTCGTCTCCCTCCTCCGCGCTCTTCCCCGCGGGCCCTGTGGAACCAGGGGCGGCCTTGGGCAGGCCCAGCCGCTCGGCCGATGGGAGCGGTTTTCTTGCAGAAACCTGTCTGCAGCGATGCTGAGAAACGTGGTTAATCAGAACAGCTCAGCAGACTCGCTATCAGTGAACACATTTCCCAGGAAATATCCACATTTCCTGGCCTAATGGAATACTATCAAGCATTAAACAGTTTTAGCGGTCCTGTTGGAGGTGGCATTAAACATTGTTTCCTTGAGAGAGTTTAAAAGGTGATTCCTTCAAAAAACACATTTGTTTTATATTCAGCTCTGATCCCCCTCATATTACTAAAGCTAGCTGTAGTGCACATGCTATTAAACACAGCTGACTGATACGCAATAACTAATAAAAAGTACAAACGAGATTCAAAGTAGGAAATTATTTAGTACATTTATTGTGATGGTTTTTATTAACTTGTTTTGGCAAGACAAAAACTCAGTCTAATTCAGATGTGTTTCTGTGGATATTATTCTACTTCTACTTTTTCCAAAATATACTATTCTAACTCTTACTTTCCTGATTTTGAATTTAACCTGAAATCACATTAACTTCTTATATTTGGCCAAATCGATAAAAAAAAAGCTAACATATACTGAATATATAAAGCTGATAAACGTTTTTCCTGCGGCAGAAAGAGTTAGGTCAAGATAACAGACGACCGGCTCCCAGCTTGAGAGGAGCGATGCTTCGCTCAGTGAGACTGAGCCTACTCACGAGCGCACAGCAGGGGCGGCGATTACTGTCACCCCCATGAGCCTGAGTTTGTGTGGAAGATGCTAAGTTATCTCTTAAGAATATACTGGGGAGACCTTAGATTCTGCGTGTTCTCTGAGCTACCAAATTTTAATTTAGGAAGTATTGATTTTGCTCTTAAGAGCTTCTAATAATAAATTTGAAAGTTTCACTATTTCTTTAACTTGGCTAATGCTTCATAGAGTTAGATGGGTCTTATATTTATCTAATTTTCCTGAGACAAGAGTACTTTTGCTATCTTGACTTCCCTTTGTTGTCTGGAACAGCTCTTGGCTCTAAGGTGGAACCTGCATGGACAAGATCTCCTTCCTTCCTTCCTTCCTTCCCTCCTTCCCTCCCTCCCTCCCTCCCTCCCCCCCTCCCCCCTCCCTCCCTCCTTCCTTCCCTCCCTCCTTCCTTCCTCCCTTCTCTCCCCCTCCCTCCCTCCCTCCCTCCCTCCCTCCCTCCCTCCCTCCCTCCCTCCTTCCTTCCTTCCTTCCTTCCTTCCTTCCTTCCTTCCTTCCTTCCTTCCTTCCTTCCTTCCTTCCTTCCTTCCTTTTTTCTTTCTTTCTCTTTCTTTCTTTCTTTCTTTCTTTCTTTCTTTCTTTCTTTCTTTCTTTCTTTCTTTCTTTCTTTCTTTCTTTCTTTCTTTCTTCTCTCTCTCTCTCTCTCTCTCTCTCTCTCTCTCTCTTCTTTCTCTTCCTTCCTTCCTTCCTTCCTTCCTTCCTTCCTTCCTTCCTTCCTTCCTTCCTTCCTTCCTTCCTTCCTTCCTTCCTTCCTTCCTTCCCTCCCTCCCTCCCTCCCTCCCTCCCTCCCTTCCTTCTTTCCTTCCTTCCTTTTCCCTTCCTTCCTTCTACCACCGATGGAATATTTGATTTTCTTGATTTATTCTTTAGTGTTAAAAATATGTACAATTTGTCCGGCTGGCGTGGCTCAGCGGTTGAGCATTGGCCTAGGATCCAGGAGATCAGGGTTTGATTCCGGGTCAGGGCACAGGCCTGGATTTCTGGCTCGATCCCCACAGGGGGCATCCAGGAGGCAGCCGATCAATGACTAATCAATGATGTTTCTATCTTTTTCCCTCTCCCTTCCTCTTTCTGAACTCAATAAAGACATATTTAAAATAAAATAATAAAATAAAATAAAACAGGTAAGATTTTAAAAGAATTTTGTACACTTAACTAGCTTATAACTTTGTCAATAAAGCTGAAAAATAAAATAAAGTAAATCAAAAGAAAGAGTTTTCACTTTAAAGATATTACTCAGTCTCATAGTTCAGGATAAGCTAATATTTACACTTGTCAATGAAAATGCCGCCTCTCAGGGTTTGCAACACTTACTGGTCCATTTCCCTTTAATAGCCAGCAGCAGGGCGCGCAAACAGGCTCAGTGTGTGTTTGTAAAGTAATTTATATGATTCAGGTTCTTTCTTAACCATGCCTTTTCCCCAGGCTACTTTATGAACAGAACAGGTCTTTCCTTTGACTTTATCATATAATTACATATGTTCGTGTAAATGGAGTATCTTGAACTAAGCTCACTACTTCTGTTGATTATTAAAAATGCCTATGCTTAGTTTAAAATTAAAACATCAAATTATGAATTTAATGAGTATTAGCTTTTGCTTGTACTGTAACAATGCAAATTCCTCTACAGTGCTTGAAAATGATGTGTGTTACTGGGGGATGCATTCGTTTAATCTATGGCTTATATTATTGTTGGTATTTGAACATACATTTCCCCTCTTTAGGTAGCAGATAGCTCAACTAGCCTTGCTTTGGAATTATGGGTTCTTAATCAGGCCAGTCCAAATTTAGGGCATTTTTCAATTTCGATATGTTTGCTGAGCTCACCTATCTGACCTTGGATGACAGAGGAAAGCAGTGTCTTCACCGACACATCAGCACAGAACGCGGTGACTCCAGTTCACCGAGACTAACACACGAAGTGTTGATGTTCCTTCTCCTGGTTACTACTGTGGATAAATCAAAGCTCAAATTTGGAAAGGAGCTGCTTTCTCTCCGCACATTAAGCTTCTTAAGCGAATATACACTTGGCTACAGCAAACGCCATCCATTTGAGAAAGTGTTTTTTTAAAAAGGGCTTAGAATTACATTTTTAAAATGCTACCTACTTCAGATTCTGAACACTTAGCAATTGTAAAAGAACAGCTGATATTCCAGGTAGCTGATATTTGAACATATTTTCTATTTGTGCAAACATTTAAGTGAGTCTCTTTAATAGTTATTTTTCCATTTTTATTTCTTATGATTTTTATACATTCTTTAACTTAGTTTTATTTTGAGAAAAAATCTTTATAATTTTTAATAAAATACAAAATTTGTGTGATATTTTAAAATATTCTCAAGCGTTTTCAAGTCAAATCATTAGACTAAGGAAGAGACGAGTTGCGCACCTGTTATACTGGGAGCCACGTCACCCGTGTCTTCATTTTGCAGAGGACAACAGGGCACATTCGGGGGCATGTCGTCCATTTTGCTGCCAGTATCAAAATAGAGGTCGAGGAAGTCTTGAGCTGATTAAATTTATTTTTTGTACATTTTATGTATGTTTCCCCAAATCTTGAAACAAAGTTCACCTCACATTAATTCCAATTCAATAAATATTTATTGAATTTCTAGGTAGTATATATAGGATTCCTGTGTTTATATAATGCTATTATTTTAAGACTTCAGTATAAGTTTAAAAAATTTATGGTTTCATTTTTTCTAAATAAATCTTTCATGGTAAAGAATATTTTGGATAATTTTAATATTTGCACAAATAATGGTGTTTGAAAACTGTTTGCAAGTCTGCCTTAAAGTCAGTAGACTACAGAAAACAACCTAACTTTAAATAAATAGTAACTATGCAATGGGACCATGTAAAACAAGATCTATGTTTTCTCTCATTACATTTATTTCTGTTTTCCATTAGAAGGACTGGGACACGTCCTTCAGCCTCCCGGTGTCAATGCTTCTGCCAGAGGGGAGAGGAAGCTCATCCTGGAGGCCTCAGGCCTCCCCTGGGAGCAGCCACGGGCGCCCCGCGTCCTCACCACAGCTCTTGGGTGCATTTGTTGCCTCCTCGGGTTCATCGAAATCCACTGATGAGGATTTTGCTGCGATGTCTGTGAACATGGTCCAGGTCCTTGACTCACGCAGTTTTGCTTTTAAGATACACATATTTCCACCTTTAAATATTCATCATCTAGAAAGTATTAGTTTTACAGAAGAGATACAGTGGAAGAGATGCACTCATCTGATAAAAGGAATCTTCACTAAACCGAAGGCCACGCCTGCCGGGCCGTCTCGGGGCACCTCACAGCTGCCTACAGGTCATGTGTCCCGCAGACGCCATCTCTCCAGAACTGGAGGGACACCAGCACCGTGGCTTTTCCCATTTCACGGTGGACGTGTTCCCACGCCTGCACTGCCGGCTCCCAGCTGCGCTGCATCGGGGCAGGGCATCCCCATGGCTGTCAGCAACTGGGAAATGTATGGTTTGCAGAATTAAAGGTATTTTTTGCTTATTTTGAAATTATGAAACCAAATAATAAAATTAATACAAAACTCACTGAGGCCTAATCATGGTATCTTTGAAGAGTTTATATGGTATTATTTAAATTTGAAAGAATTTTTATTTTTATACTTACTAAAAATAGCTCTAAACAGAATTGGAGCTTTGCAGTCAGAGACCAGATAACTAGTTCATAAAACATGACTGTAAAAGGTCATCACGGTGTTCTAATATCCAAGTATTCTCCCTGAGATGTTGGGCTTCTGAGATCTCCAATGATGAATATTCCTTGTTTAAGGGGCTTTCCAGAGGCAGGGACAGACGCTGGTGACTACCTATCTGACTTAGCATTTGTTTCGATTGCCACTGAATGACACTGAGAATTCATGTTAGCACTGACTTGAAATAAAAGAGCCTCTTGGGACGTTTTTCTTTTTACTTGAGATGTTTAAAGCAAGTAACACTGGGCTAAGAGTTGCATTACAAATAAAAATACAGGTAAGTTGTTTAATCGTGTATTGCAATACTTATATATCTCTTCAGTGCTTATGTATTTCTTTGCTGTGATAAATTAACATGAATAAAGATGGATATTAAAACTAACAAGGAACAATAGCAAGGAACAGTTTGTCTTCACCTTTCATTTCGTTGTAGAGTAGTAAGTAGTATTTATTTCTGTATGTTTTTAGTTTATTCGTGCTAACTTAAAAGCAAGTGAGATATATACTATTTGGATGCAAAACATTTCCACCTCATTCTATAAATAAGTATAGAACTCATTTCTTAAAAAGCGGGTACCCAGGGTGTGCAGTGTTGATCTAGAAAACATTTGTGAACGCTGCGCTTCACCTCGACTTCTGTGCAGCCAAACTCGTCTTCAGGATCCAAGGACTTCAAGTACAACAAGAAGTTCTGTTTTATTAGCCTGATCAAAATATACATTTTATATAAAAAATTTCTTTCTTTTTGTTCCATTTGAATTCTTATACAATGTAAATTTTTATTCACACTATAAAATAAAATGATGAATTCCACTAGATTCATCGCTTCAAAGCGCAGACACGGAGGGTGTGCCGTGGAGACAGGGCCCCACTGCTGATAACCCGGGTGAAGCCCGTGTGCGCTGAGGAGCTCGTCCGCGTCCCCCCGGGGATACAGCGCGAAGCGGGGCCTTGAAGCGCGTTTGCGGGTGAGGCGCGGGCTGCCAGGCGGCACCTGGCTCTCAGCCCGAAGCCCGGCACGTCCGCCTTCGAGACACAGCCTCACCCAAGACAGACCATGAGCCCCGTCTTCCCTGACGGTTATGCTTCCTCCTGACAGCTCCTTTATTCTCCTCATTAGCTGTTTTCTGTTTGAAACATTGTCATCTTCCAAGTGGAAACATCTTTTAACATTTTAAAAGGGAGATTTGAAGAAACTGGTTGGGGTTGCGCCAAGCAATTTTTGGAGAGGGTACCGGTGACTTTCGTACTCTCACTACAGCGACATGAGGCAAAGCCAAAGAGCAAGTCAGTAACACACACACACACACACACACACACATAGACACACACATAGACACACACGCACACACATAGACACACACATAGACACACACGCACACACAGACACACACATAGACACACGCACACACACACACATACACACACACACACATACACACACACACAGACACACACACGCACGCACACGCACGCACGCACACACATCTACATAGTATCATTGACAATCCCAGGGCTGTAAAAGGGGTGAAAATGTAGAGACCAACTATGTTTGCAGTATAATCATTTTGATCAAATGTTGAGGCATCACCGTTGCCCACAGGCCTTAATATTATATAATTTTTCCTATAAATATACTTGGCTCAGGTCGCCATTCTAATCTAAGAACACAAAGGACACAGACTGAAACGCTCTACCACCCAACACCTGTGCTCATCATCTCAGTAATTACATCAACTTAAAATGCGAAAAAAAAAAAAAATTAAATAGAAACAAAAAGAGGCAGGGTCTTAATTTAACAGGGACATTTATTTTAGTCCCACATGTCCTTCAGGCCTCAGGTCAAGCATTTTATTGGACATATGTATTAAATTTAACCTTCAGTAACAGTTCCTTACTTCAGATTTCTAAAGAACTTACTTTTTCAATAATCAATTGATCCCTAATGTTATGCTTTGTTGATATCAATAGCCTGATTTAACCATTAGGCTTATGCATGTAGCCCTATACTTTTTACTGTGTCAAAGCTCAAAAACATTTTTTGTCTTCTTGATGCTCAAATGCCTTTTGCAGCTCATTCCAATCTCTCCCTCATGCACAAATCAAAGTTAAACAATACAGCAACTAAGTGAAATGAGCCCCACACAGCCAACCGCCCCACGCAGCCAACCCGCCCTCCCGCTGGTCATTTCTGTGGCCTGGCCACTGGCGTTGGTCCCTGTCCAGTGACTGAGGAAGCGGGACGAGCATCTTGGGGAGAAGGCTGGAAGGGCGTGCAGTGCTGTTGGGTAACCCGGTGGCAGGTTACCTTCCCTCCCAGCCTGCTTCTCCTGGGAAAATTTCATTCTACAATAAAGCAAAAAGTATATGAAACTCTCAAACACACACACAATTCCAGGTATTTGAGTTTTAGTTAATTGCCAATTTAAAATTATTTCATATGGATGGGAAAACTTTGTAACACATAATGAAATTCCAGCCTTTCGGTGGCCCTTGTCATGTTTGCTCAGCAGTCTCTGCTGCAGACTGCGCATAGTTATTGGCACTGTCCCCAAGAAACTTAATTCACCAAACACATGATTGATTAACCACCACGTTCAACTCTGGGGTTCATGATACTGCACCGTCTGAGCTAAGCTCAAACAAACAATTGCTGTTGGTGTCTTTCCTCCGGGTGCCTTACTATGTTCCTAAGTGCACATTTTACTTTTCTGGGAGCCCACAGTATGACCAGAGATGGACTTATGGCAAGGTGCCGTCCCCTTCCTCTCCTGGAGCCCCGCCTGTGAACTCCTCTTTCTAGCGTCCGGACCACACGCCTTAGAAATTGTCTTGTGGACACTGTACTGGGCTGTGGTTTCCAACCCAGACTTGCCTCCTGTTTACCTGTGGAATCAAAACACACGTTTCCCAGCTCCCCACAGACCAGGAAAAGGCAATGAGGCCTCCTTGCTTTTGAGGATAATCACGGAAGTGTTTTCTGTTATATAGGGTCTACATCTTTCCTCAGCCTTGTTTTATGTAAAAAAATTTGAGATAATGCCTCAGTTTTCTCCTTGAAATTAATAAGCTCAACCTCACAGCTACTCTGCTCATAAATCATATTGGTACATGATCATCAATTCTGCAGATTGTCAATGGTGCTCCACCTATAATAAACGAATTCTAATTATAAAAGGAGTTACATTTCATTAATTCAGATGGTAAAGGAAAAACACTTATTTATTACTGCAAGAATGAATAATTCATGTGTTTTGTAGCATAACTGTCCCCTTGTTGTGCTGAGACCTGGTGAATGCAGCCCCCCCAAGGAACAGCAGGTAGGGGAAGGATTATTGTCCTGCATGTTAATGTGGCTACACATTACATGGATCTCGTGTGTTAGTAGTTTGGATACTTATTTTACAAATTTATTTTATACTTTCACTAATACAGTGGAAAATAAGTTATGGCCCATTTTAACTAATAAAACATCCAGCTGTTTACACTTTAGAAACAATGACCAGAAGAGTGGGAGAGACTGGCCACACCATCGACCGTCGGTGTGTCCTAGTGGTGATATTCATACATGTGGGGACTTTAGAAGGTCAGCAAGTATTTCAGACAATTAAGTAAATTTAAGGGATTTAGAGATCAATTCATTCAGACCAATTTTCTAAATAATGAAAGAAAAATTAATAATTTTACTATACAACTAGTTTTAAATGGCTTACTGCAGTTTACGGATACTGGCTACATTAGAGTCCAAATTTCTGTCAACTTCTTGAGGATAATTGGACTGAGAGATAGAGATGACACCACTGATTTAAATTTATTATCTCTCCTCAGGCATACGCATAATACACCCATTGATAGTAACAAGCCACTTCCTCATCATGCAAAGTAACTTAAAATCAATTAATGTTTTCTTCCTCTGAATAGCCTCTAGTAGACATAAGAAACAAAGACAAAATCTGAACAGCGACCCTATCGGAATTCCTCATCGGTGTGAAATCCCAACTCGCCATGTTTTAAACACAGAATTCGGGTACTTCAGCTCGTGTACCTAATTTGGCCCACCATTGCCATTTGCTTTTATAAATAGTTTTATTGGAACATAAAAAAAACACAATTACCAATACTTAAATGGTTGGTTATACATTTTATATATTTAGTATTAAGTCAGCATCATCTCAGTTCTCACGTGATTCTATTACCACAATAAAATTTATCTTCACATAAGCTCCCAAGAGTTCTGTGGATCAGACAGTTAAATGATTCTAATACCTGAGTTGCTGCAAAGTTATAAATTATTAATTATTTTGTATTTTGAGGTCATCTGGGAACCGTAGGTTTCTTTTGAGTTTTGTGGTTATTTTGTGTTTAGTTTAGTTCATTGAAATGGGGTCAGAATGACTGTTCGTCCACACAGTACGCTGCCTCCAACACACTTATTCCATTCAAATGACGTTAACGTCATAGTTAAGTGCTCGGCCTTGTGCTCACACACGTTTGTGTTCAGTTTGTGCCTCTCTCCTCGCGTCTACGAGGCACTCACGTTTTAACCTGTGCTCTCGTACACGTCTGAATTTGTGTCACCTGAAGAGAAACGAGTCAGAGAACAGCACGTTGGCCTACGTTAACTCAGTTATAAACTATACGCAATGTTGCATTGTTTAAGTTAATTTTCATTGAAAAGATAGGGGATTAGCTTGTATCTTCCGTGTAAAGAAAAACAAGCTGCTGGCCAACTCTCTGAATTATCAGATGACTGAGATCCTCATTCTAAACGGGTGTTTTCGTAGGCCAGGGGACCGATCAGGGGCCTGGAGCCCGCCGAGCGCCCCACTGTCGTGGGCCGGCGAGGGCCAGGAGCAGAGGGCGCGGTTCTCTGCTGCTTCCCGCAGGCGTCCTGGGAGGAAAGCGGGGCGCCCCTGCTCGGCAGAGAAAAGAGAGGCCCGAGGAGGCCCGGGGCGACCGCGCGCGGGCAGGTGGTGCCCGGGCCCAAGGGAGGCGGGATCAGCCCCCGCAGAGGCCCGGTAGTCGGTGTCGGGTCAGGCAGGGCTGGATGAAGCCACAGTGCGGGGAGCGTGTTAGCGTGAGAACACGCAGTGAGGGAGAGTGCGTTTTCAGATGTGATGGGAGACCGAACCTGTGAGGGACAGGAGCAAACTGGGGACCGGATTCCAGTTAGTCCGGAAACACCGGCAGGACCACAGCACAGGAAGTGTCAGCCTAAAAAACAACCAAAACCAAAAGAACAGTTCAAGAAGCAAAGGAGTGATTTGGGATCAAAAAGCTGCTCTTTATAAACATAGATTCAGGCAGAAACCCAAAGAATGTCCTGGTTCCTGGTGAAAGCAAGGGCTTTTTATGAGAAGAAAAGAAGCATCACTTGAAAAGAAGAGCAGCCAAGTTAGCCCCGGCCGCTCGGGCCTGGTGACTGACGCTGTCTTCGGGTGGGAGGCTCCGGGTCCGGTCCAGTGGCCAGGATGTCTGGGTCCTGCTGACCTTCACACGCCGTTTGCAAAACCACTGTGATCCAGCCAGTCCGGAGGTTTGAAAAACAGGACATTCAGGGCAGCTCCCGGGAATAACTGCTCAGCCTTGTATTGAAATGGCTGCACTTATGCCAGCTGTCAGGAGGATAGACCCACTATCCAGTTAGACGTCTCAAAGGTAGTTTCAATAGGGTAGTGAAACATGAAAGTGTAAAAAAGAAGAGTTTGAGCCCAGAATGTTAAAGAATAAGTAAGCCAAGCTTGTAAATTTAGAATTCATTTGGTCAGCAATCAGGAATTTTACAAAGATATGGATATGCTTTGGTGGTTCTGAAAAGAATTTAATCCAGAAACAGTGTATCAGGTGGAATACAGGAAATAAGTGATTAAAGACAGTGATTCACATGATTATATTTAACACACATACACATATCAATTATAAATTAAAAATTATTAGAGAATCATTCCCTCTAAGAAACGCTATTGTTTCTGTTAAAGAGAAAACCAGTGGCCCCAAATGGCTTCACTTGTGCTAACGCCCATGAGAGCAAAGCTAGATTTAATTCCTGGTCTCATTACAGTTTCACTGCCTCCCAGAAAGGCAATCTTAGTCTACCAGTCTGGAATTTTCTGGTCAGCACCAATGAGGTCACCTGTCCGGGCCTCCCATCCCCCAGAAAAAGCAGGGGCGATCTGCTGTCCCCTCCCCTGAATCGGTGGCCCTGGCCTGAAACAGGTTTTTTCTTTTTTTCTTTTGTTGATACCTCCTGGCCCCGCCTCCGTTTGCCAATAAAACCCTGCATTTGACACAGCCCCTCAGCTTTCATTGCCAGAGGGATGCTGCCTGACTCATGAATCACTTAATAAAGCCAATTAGATCTTCAAATTTACCCAATGGAATTCTATTTTTTAACATTTCCTATACTCTGCCTTTCGGTACATGACAGTTCTTTAGCTGGAGGAATATTATTTATAAAGTTATTTCTTTCACATGCAAAGATAAACACTGTGTCCTAGCCGAAGGCTTCAGGAAATCTTCATTAGACTCACATCTCTAATGAAAATTTTCCATCATTATACACAATCTGGGGCCAAGGACTGGAGAGTATGCTTAGGAACACAGCTTCTCTTACTTTTCATTTCCTCAGTTCCAATTTTGCTGCTTTAATTCAGACCTGAGAGGTGTGCTCAGTGGCTCTCCCTCACTGGGGCCTCTGTTATTCTATGAGAATGCCCACTAAGCGTTACAGTAGTTATATTCAGAGTGCTTTCCAAAGAAGTTATATTCAGAGTGCTTTTCAAAGATTCGGTAAGCTCTTCTCCCCATACAATATAGTAATTGTTATCCTCACCCCAGGATATGTTTGTTTTTATTGATTTTATATAGAGCAGAAGGGAGAGAGAGAGAGAGAAACATTGATCAGTTTCTTCCCGTAAGTGCCCCAACCTGAGATCGAATCTGCAACATTTTGGTGGACAAGACATGGCTCCAACCAACTGGGCCACCAGGCCAGGGCCAATATTATTATTAAATCAATAAAGAGACTTAGTCAAATGAATTTGTTAGTATACATAGCTTGATATTAATAAAGGAGGGGAGCCCGGCTGGCGTGGCTCAGCAGTTGAGCACTCACCTAGGATCCAGGAGGTCGTGGTCGATTCCCGGTCAGGGCACAGGCCCAGGTTGCCGGCTGGATCCTCAGCAGGGGGCGTGCAGGAGGCAGCTGGTCAATGACTCTCATCATTGACGTTTCTCTCTCTCTTTCCTCTCTGAAATCAATAAAAATATATTTGAAAATAAATAAGTAAATAAAGGAGGGGAGCAAAGGGACCAGATAGTATGAAGCCTGATCAGCTGGGGAGCCGAGTGGGCACTGAGCCTGCTTGACTGGGCAGCTGCCACATTCATAGGCTCCCCGGGGCTCGCAGCATTGCCCCTCCCGTCCCTGTGTGGGGAGATAGGACCAACTTTACGATCTCCCCAGGGTATGGCCAGTCCATCCTCCCAGGCTGCGGGGGCAGGGACTAACAATCGTGGGGGAGTAAGTGCCTGCCCAGGAGGAGCCAGGATGGCGCAGGGGAGGTGCTTCCCCGGGCACCTGCAGGAGGAGCCAGGATGGCGACCACGGAGGCCTGTCGGTCTAGCTGGGAAAGGGTCGGATTGGGTAAGGGACACAGCACCCTGGAGATCTAGGGAATGGATTGCTTAGGGAGAGGATCTAACAGCCCAGGAGGGATTGGGGAGTTGGTCGGTTAGTTTGAAAAGGCACCCGGTGCTTCCCAAGCCTGAGATAATACAACCCAAGCTTAAGAGAGAATCTCTCTCCACGCCACCCCCTCCCTCCTGGTAACACAGCCCAGGCAGGTCACTCGCAGGTTCTCTCCCCATAGCAGCCTTGCGGCCCTAGCAGGCCCTGGGGCACTGGGCAGACTGCGCCAGCCTGGGCACAGTGCCAGCCAGCGTGCCGCCAGGAAGACATGGGCTGAACCAGTGGGCAGAGTGTCTGGACACTGGCCCTGTTTCCGGGCCGGGTGAACACAAGGCTGAACTATTTTTCACAGCGAGATGAACGGAGGTGAGACATTGGGAGCCAGAGGCAGTCCTTTGACTTTGCTTCTACAGTGAAGCTTCACTGCCACAGCCTCCCCCGCTGGGCCCCTGGAGCGCCTGCCTTGCAACTCCATGGAAGTACTGAATTCCAACCAGTGACAAATTAATTTGTCACCTTCTAGTTTAAAACACCAAGTGACTTTGTTTAAACATTTTCTTGGCATACCTAAAAATAGTCTTCCAAAAATATCATATAGAAATTTAGAGCCAAGAATATTTTGGTGACAGTATTACTGAGAAATTGGTAATCAAACTTTTCATACATGTGTACTTGTAACAGTTACAAATAGTAAAAATCAACTCTGACATTTTTAGCCAGAAAAATGAATTAATTGAAGGGATACTTGGAGCTCCCAGAACCCCCAGGAGGCTGGATTTGGAAGGTATGCAGATACCAGGGAAATTCTGGAAGGTCAAAGAGCAGCAAGTACTGACTCAAACACAGGCTGTCTGACCAGGTGCCACTGGTGTCGGTGCCACGGGGCAGTGCCAGGACCAGGCGTGTCCCCAGCCATTGTGACTGACACCTCTCAAGGATTTCATCTTTGCCTCTTGACAAGTGGTGTGTATTTTTATTTTTATTTTTAAATATGTTTTTATTGATTTCAGAGAGAGGGAGAGGGAGAGATAGAAATGTCAATGATGAGAGAGAGTCATCACTAGGGGGATTGAGCCCAAAACCAGGGCATGTGCCCTGACCAGGGATTGAACTGAGATCTCCTGGATCATAGGTTGATGCGTAACCACTGAGCCACGCTGGCTGGGCTGTATTTTTATTTTTATCTTCGTACCTCAATTATACATGCCTGTCTGTGGGGATGTGGCAAAGAGGGTCTTGCCCAGCTATGGTGCTCAAATGCCAGTGCCTTCTACAGCATAGATGAACCTTGAATACACCATGTTAAATTAAATAAGCCAGAAACAGAGTAACAAATATGATATGAGCTCATTTATATCAAGTACCTAGCATCAGCAAATTTATAGAGATAGAAAGTATAATGGTGGTTTCGACAGGACTCGGGAGAGAGGGAAATGGGCAGATACTGTTTGATGGGTAGTTTCTGTTTGGACTGGTGATAAAGTTCTGAAAATATGTAGTGATGATGGTTTTACAATACTGTGAATATACCGAATGCTACTGAATTGCACACTTAAAAGTGTCCAGCCCGCCGGCGTGGCTCAGTGGTGAGCTTCTGTCTATGATCCAGGAGCTCTCGGTTGGGTTCCCGGTCAGGGCACAGGCCCGGGTTCCAGGCTCCATCCCCAGCAGGGGGCCTGCAGGAGGCAGCCGATCAATGACTCTCATCATTGATGTTTCTCTTCTTCTCTCCCTCTTCCTTCGTTTCTGTCTGAAATCAATAAAAATATATATATTTTAAAAGTGTTTAAAATGATAAGTTTTGTGTTACATATATTTTAAGTCATTAAAAATTTAACCCTATTGAATTAACCAAGCACTTGAACAGATAGTTCATCTATTACTTACCTACTGCACAACCAAGGCTCTAGCTGGGGTTGTCATTTCATCTGAGGCTGACTGGGGAAAGACCCCCTTCCCAACTCAAGTAGCTGTTGGCAGAATTCACTTTCTTGCAGTGCACAAGTAAGAATCATTCTCTGGCTGGCGCTTGACGAAGGCTTTGAGGAATTACAAATAAAAACCGCAATGAGATATCACTGCACACTCACTAGAATAAATAAAATTTAAAAGCCTAAGGATATAAAATTATGTGAGGATGCGCAGTGACTGGACCTCACACATACTGCTGGTGGGAGTTTAGAACTGTGTACCAGTTTCTTAAAAAGTTAAATTACAACCAATATACAAGCCACTCACTCCACTGCGGTTATTCACCCAAGAAAATGAAGACACATTCACAACAAGACTGCACATAAATGTTTATTTATAGTGGCCCAAGCCTCGTAACAACTTCAATGTCTATCAACAGATGACTGGATAAACAAAATGCAATGTTGCCATATAATGAAATACTACTCAGCAGTAAAAATATTAACATAAACTCTATTAATAAAAAAGCATGACTACTGATAAATGTAACAATATGAATAAATCTTTAAAAGAGTTTGCTGATTAAAGAAATCAGACAATAAGGAATAACACTATGTAATTCTATGTCTACAACATGCTAGTAAAGTACAGCGGTCTACACTGTCACAAAGCGACTCGCCACCGTGAGCTGAGCCTGGCAGGAGGGACGGCTCCCTGAGAGGCCTGAGGGAACTTCGGGGCTGATGGGAATGGTCTGTATTTTATTGTGCTTTTTCCCAGAAGGCACTGCATCTTTCAGAGCTCTTCAAAATATATTCTGCAAATTAATACTATTTTAATTCCTCAATAAATTTTCAAAAGTAAATTTGGTAAAATAGCTAAATATGAAAACAAAGTGACGTACGAAACATTAAGAAAAACCTCATCTTTCTTCCCTCTCCCAGTTCTTACAACGTGAGCCTGGAAGTAGACTGACATTTCTTTGACAATTTAGCAACTAAGACCAGAGTGATAAAAAGATTACTCCCGGTACAGTCTCCCTGTCAACAGAATTCAACATGTGAGGTGGTGTCACTCAAGCAGAAGGGCTCCGGGGACATGCGCTGGGTGAAGGGATAATACAGGACAGTGGGAGTAACGTCACAGACAGTTTTATAAAATACGAAGCCTCGGGCTGCTCAGGAGGACGGTCTCTTCCTTGCCCCTTGCGCCTGGAGACTGGCCCCGGCCGACAACCACTCTCTCCACCACCTAAGTGGGAAATGCATCCCCTCCTGAGCTTGGAGTCACATCTGCGGTCACTCATTCTCGTGTTCATTATGGAAACGACAGCGTTCAGTCAGAATTCAAGCTTCGGGGGGAACACTGGGACACGTGGAGAATAAAGCTTGTGTGTATGGCTGACACTCAGGTTTAAACTTTTGGAAATAAGTCCCACTGTGCACTCAGAGCAGATTCTAAACTGTTCGGATTGTATCTCCCATCAGTGAGATAGTTTGAGCGGAAGAATATTGCCATTTATTTGTGCCTGAATCCATTTACTAAGTTGTTTACTACTGTTAGTCATACTCACAACCAACAGCGTAAAACATAAACATTACAAAACATAAAACAAAGGTGAAAATGCTTTAATGCATTCTAAATTTTATTTCTTTTTAAACAGTACAAAAATGACTGACTCCCGCTTTGTAATATGGTTACAGGAGAGTGTGCTCCTACCTTAAACATATTTTAATTTTTGGTTTTAATCATTCCCCAAACTGAAAAAGCAACCTTTCAAAGATATTAACACGGGCGAGGAAGAGCCTCGGTGGCTTCTGCTTCAATCCCATCTCTGCCTTTGGGGCCAAGTCCAGGATGGATTATTGAGTTGCCTTTTGTGTAAGAATATACATACGTGCATATTTGCTTAAATTTTGCAAAGAAAACAATAGAAGACTAATCCAAAAATTAGCAAAGAGTGCTTACCTCTTGGAGGAATCAGAGTGATTTTTTTAACCTAAGCCTGACCACATCGCTCCAGGACTCAGTGATTCCCCAGCGCACCAGAGAAAGCAAAGCCCTCACGGGGCCTGCAGGCAGGGTTTCCAGTGAAAACACAGGCACCCGGAGTCATCTGAATTTCAGATGAGCAAGAGTTTTTCTGGTATAAGCATATCTCATATGTTATAACATGTTCTTGTTCTTGGTTAAATATCAGACACATACCGTTTTTCTATTAGGAATATCATGCCATTGCTCCATTTTAACCTTTACTTGTCTTAGTCGGATACAATAGATTGTTTTACACTTTGTAAATCTTGGACTCAGTTCTATAATTTCATGGGACCTTTTTGCACACAAGTGTATTTCATATTTTTAAATAGAGTTGTCAATATCTAATCACGGATATCCTCATTGTCCAAAGTTGATTTTAAAGATGGATTTGAAACATGTAACAGTAGTTTAAAAACACACATGCAACTCTGTCTTTAAACTCTCAAGAAGTCAGCTTCTACCACTTATTTCACCATTTGAAAGAATCAAAATGTGAATGAATTAGTGATGCTTTTCCCCAGTCCCTGGGATTAAGCCCTGAGCTGGTCCCTTGCCTGTCAAGTTGCCTCTTTTCCAGGCCTTAGGAAGGCCAGCTGCGGCCAGGTTCCCTCCTTTGCCTCCGCCTTGAGGATGCTCCAGGCAGGTGAGAGCCCTGGCCCCCGGCCCCGGCGCCCCACTGTACCCTGCGGCCTGGGGTACAATCAGGGGGCCAGCAGGGGCCTCAAGGGCCGGCCCAGGCGCCCGGGTCCATGTGGCAGCAGGGGCGCAGCTCACCTGGCCGGTGGGCACCTTGTGGAGCTGGGCTGAGGGAGGCGTGGATGCCTCAGTGGGACACCCGCCTGTGTCTGTGGGTGGCCCCCGGAGGAGGACCTGAGGACGCTCTGCTCTGACACCCACAGCCCCAGGGGCAGAGGGCGGAGCAGGGCCAGCCAGGGCTCGGGAATGAGGTGGCCTCGTTGGGGCTGGGCGGGACCGACAGACACAGACCTGCGAGGGCAGACACCACGCAGAAGGCGACCTGCTGGGAGGGAGCTTTGAAAATGATTTTTATATCATGGTGTTTTTCTTATAAGTCAAATTCTTGGAATAAATAAAATATATATTTATTGAGTGCAGCTAGATATGGGTCCTAGATACTGAAAACATATTATAAGCAAAATAAAATTTGTCCCAGCTGATTCGGAAATGGAAAAGTATAAACTCTTAATTCTGTACAAATCTTCTTTAGTCTCCTGAACAGTAGAAATGGTTTCAATGGATAGGATTATTTTGTATAAATCAGATGTGTTGTTTATTTTTATTTTTACTTATCAGATACTTCTTTTTTTAAATTGATTTTTGGAGAGAGGAAGGGAGAGGGAGAGAGAGAGAAACAACGTGAGAGGGAAACGTGGATCGGCTGCCTCCTGCATGCCCCCTGCACAGATGGAGCCCGAAACCTGGACATGGGCCCTGAAGGGGAATCGAGCTGGTGACCCTTGGGAGGCACCTAATGAACTGAGACACACTGGCCAGAGCTATTAGATATTTCTTATGGAGCTAAAACAGGTTGACATACTCAGGAGAACTACACAATTTTTGAAATACCGAACCAGTCGTGTTAGAGTTAGTTAATTCACTTAGAACAATGTCATCATGCTGGGATTCATAACACCACATAAATATTTTTTATGAATAAATAGCTTTTCAATAACTTGATATGCTTCATCTTAGAAAGAAGTAAATCCTACAGATCGATATGTAAGTCATGTCTGTGCATGTTTATATATGTTTTACGTATCTAATATTTATATCTTCTATCTATCCAGATAGAGATGATATAAAACGTTGCTAAAGGAAAGGGGACACTGAACCAATTTCGTTCAAAATACGTCAGGCCTCCTAAAATTCATAAAGCAGCTTTCGAGAACTTTGCACTAAGTCTCAAGAAAGACAGGTTGGCGCTACAGTCTTTGATTCAGTGCTGAAATATGGCATAAAATATTTTGACAGAAAGTTGAGAGAGAGAAGGAGACTTGGAACTCCCTGTAGAGTGAGACAAACCCATTTGAAGCCGACATAAAACACAGAAAACACCCGCTCCTCATGGAATGATGGCAATGCCTGTGCTTTTCACCGTTTCTTACATTGGAATACTGTGCACAGAGAGGTGTGCAAGAAATAAATACGTGCGTGGATGAATTTACTCAACAATCGGATCAACTAAATGAAGATATAACCATGTTTCTCACAAAATAAACTGCCTTTAATGCAGAATGAATGTCAACCTTTCCTGATGTCTGAAAGAGACAAAAATGTAAAGTCTGACAGGCCTTTACCAGACTGCTAGCCACCCTGAAACTTCCAGAAGGCCCCATGAATGGTAGAGACATGCACACACTACTACAACATCCAGCCAGGATTTTGTTTGATGCTAATATGCCTGCCCCGGAATATAACGCGGGGGAGGCTGCGGAGGCCCGCAGGCATCGGCGCCTCCCGGAGGGTCACGGAGGCATCAGGCCGCCGAGTTTGCGGTTTCTATTTCGGTGCATCGCCGGGTGAATTTTTGCGTTGCTTGTCTTTAGGGAAAGTAGTAAACCAAGGAAACGTTTCGTCTTGCAGTTAGAGTCCATGTTAAATTTCAAAGCTGAATTAAACTCTCAGGCCCTGAGAAAGGGCCAGCAGGGCACAGAGGGGCCAGCCCGGGCAGTCACTACAGGGAGAGGGAAGCCGGGGGCGGGCAGGGCAGGAATTAGGGCGCTGAAGCCATTCCCTTTATGCCCGAGGCTAACGTCTTTTTCAGAAACCTCCTGAGTCTATCAGCCCTGCAAAGGTACTGATTACTGAGAGTTTACATATTCTGTGCAATTTGGAATTACTGCTTCCAGCAGCACTGTCTTTGATATCAGCTCCGTGTGGGGGCCAGGCTGCTCCAGTGCAGAGGCTGGTGCTGTGACACGGTGCCAGCGGTGACTCCGGCCCGCGGGCCCTGCCTCTCCCCAGCCCAGGCGCGGCCAGCGTCACCCAGCTGCAGGGCCACCGAGCAGGGCCACCGAGCAGGGCCACCGAGCAGGGCCACCCAGCTGCAGGGCCACCGAGCAGGGCCACCGAGCAGGGACCCGCGCGGTGCCTTCCAGGCGGAGCTGAGAGCCGAGCCTCTCGCCTCCGCACAGCCTCGGAAGGTCCGGCAGCTGCGAGAGGCAAGTTCGGCGCGGGACGGAGGCTGGGGGGTCAGGGCAACTTCCAGCTCAGGCCGTAGGAAACAGCAAGGCTCTGTTACTCTCCCTCTGGGAAAATCCAGAAAAATAAGAGTATTAAATAACTGTTTTCAAACTTAGGACAAAGTGTCTCACGGGAGGACTGTGATCCTTGGGACAGCACAAGCCGCTGCCGACACTTCAAATGGAGACACTCGCTGCTTCCCGGGGAAACCAAGCCCCGCGCCCGGGGAGGGGAGGCGGCAGAAGCAGAGCTTAGCGGGGACAGGGGCCTGCGGTCCTCTCACGGAGCCACCGGCTGACCACGGACGTGTGCGTGAGTAAAATAAAGACCTAGGCGGCCAGGCAAAAACATTCTGAGAAGAGCCACCCTCTTCGAGGTGCAGGATTAACAACAATTCCAGGGCACACAGAGGGCCAGGAACCCTTCCATCCCCTCCAACCACAGGGAGGAAAGGTATCGAACACCTAGGACCCCCTGTAGCGATACCAGGAGGCCCTGCCTTAGAATCAGGAGTAACTTAGAGTTAAGATTATTCTAGACCCACCGTAAACAGCTTAAAAGCAAGCCTCAGTCAGAAGCATAGGAGGAATCCACATGAAACTGAACTGCTGGTCAGAAAAAGCTAAGTACTCTGCACAAACCACTACTCAGCAAGATGGAATGTGCAATGTCTGTTACTGAACCAAAAAACAGTAGACACACAAACAAGAAAATAAGACCCATAATCAGCTAGAAAGTAGTCAATGGAAACACAGACATGACGGTAGGAGGGCATTGAAAGAGCTGAATAAAAGTGTCCTACCCGCTAAAGAATGTAAATGATAATATTTATATTAGGAGAGAAATGGAAGATACAAAAAAGTGAAGTGGGATATCTAAATACAAATTACCAGATTCCTGAAGTGAGACTTTTATTGGATAGAATTATGTCAGAGTAGAAACTACAGAAGGAAAATGAATGAACTGACTCTGAGAACTAGGCAAGGATTCCAACTCTCATCACTTCTCTTTATCATTGACTCGAGTTCTTTGTCAAAGTACTAACGGGAAAATATTTATTTTTATAAATGGAATAGAATGACCAAAAATGGAGTTCACATACTTATACTCAACTGCCCTTCGACAAATGAGAAAGACAATTCACTGGATAATGGACGGTCTCTTCAAATGGTGCAGGGACATCCATATGCAAAAGAAAAAAAATCTAGACATAGCCTTCACATATTTCAGAAAATTTAACTCAATGTTGACTATAGAAATAAATGTAAATTACAAAACTATAAACTTCTAGATGGAAACCTAGGAGAAAACCTAAGCGACCACAGATTTGCAATAGGTTTGTCGATGCAGCACCAACAGCATAATACATGAAAGAAAATAATTATAACTTAGATTTTATTAAAATTAAATACTTCTGTGAAAGATACTGTTGAAAGAATCAACAGACAAGCCCGAGACGGGGAGAAAATATCTGCACAGCATGTATCTGATAAAGAACTTGTATTCAGAATATAAAAAGTTCATTAAAAATCAACAAACAATAGGGAAACAAACAATCCAAACTTCCAATGACCAGAAATCAGAGCAGACACCTCACTAAAGAAGACACGCAGCAAACGAGCCCGTGGGATGGGATCCAACGTCATCTGCTGTCAGGGACTTTCAAATTAAAACCACAGTGCAACCCATCGCTCGCCTGTGAGCATTTCTCAAACCCAAACCACCGGGAAATGAAACTGAGGGGGAAGAGCAGCAGGGCCCCTCGCCGAGGATGGGGTGCAAGCTGACCGCCACTCTGCAAGCCAGCCTGCCAGGTTCTTGCAAAAATAAACCTGATCTTGTGTAAAATTCGTTTGTTGTACTCCTAGGTGTTTACTCAATTAGCTTGGAAACACAAACCTGCAAGCAGCTGTTTATGGCAGCTCTACTCGTAATTTCCAGAATCTCAAGGCAGCCGACGTCCTTCGGTGAGCAGAAGGGGAAACAAACTGCGGCCCACCGAGGCAACACCGTCTTCAGTGAGGAGCTACCAAGCCGCAAAAAGACTTGGGGGAACTCTGAACTCATGTTGCTAATGAGGGACGCCAGCCTGAAAAGACTGCATCAGCTACATCAGGTAGGATTACAACCGTGTGAAATTCAGTAAAGGCAAAACCACAGAGGCAGGGAAACGATCAGCGGGGCGGAGACCCGGGAGAGGGGGACGCGCGGGGCGGCACCGGGCGCCTCAGGCGGTGGGGCTGTTCTGCAAGGCGCTGCGGTGGGGGGTATGGGACACCACGGATCTGCCAGAGCCCCTGAAACTCAGCAGCACGAACACTGCGCGCTAATGTACGCACGTTTAAAAAAATACACCTTTATTGATTTCAGAGAGAGGAAGGGAGAGGGAGGGAGAGAGACATCAGTGATGAGGGAGTTGTCACTGACCGGCTGCTCCTGCAGGCCCCCACGGGGATGGAGCCCGCAGCCCGGGCATGTGCCCTGACTGGGACTCGAACCGCGATCTCCTGGGTCCAAGGCTGACGCCCGGCCGGGCTGCATGCATGCTTTTAAAACCCGTGGCGAGGCTGCAGACCTCACGAAGGCAGGCGCAGTGGCTGAGAATCGAACAGCATCACACACGCAGGAAGCGGCTTCAGCGACACGCGTGGGGTTCCCAGGTGTTGGCTTTCCAAGAATTAGATCCTGACGGCATCACGAGCGAGCTCGGAGGCGGGCCTTGGGCATGAGCCCTGAGGGCACTGCGGCCCTGAGCCAGCCCCGGGGCTGCAGCCCGGGGGGCAGAGGGGCCAGGAGGCAGCGCCCGGGTCCTGAGGCACGGCCACCGTCAGGCGATGAATGTGCCCTTTAAGGTGCCACGTTTGGAGCGGGAACTAACACTGTCAATCGTTTACCTTTTCCTCTCCCAGCAGCCCGCCCTCCTGCCATTGTACTAGCTCCTAGTTCAAGGGCGTCTTTACGCCGAGAGGCCGGCGCCTCCCAGCCCCGGCTGCCTGGGCCGGCAGGAGCCTCGCCGCGTCCCGGCCGCCAGCCTGTTCTTCCCGGCCCCAGCCTGGGCTGCGAAACCCCCGGCTGGGCGGGGCCCGGCGCTGGGTTCAGGTCCAGCTGTGTGTTCACTAGGGAATCGGGCAGCTGAGCGCCCCCCGGGCTCCCCCGCAGCCGGGAGTCCGCAGCCGCAGCGGCTCCGCCTCTGGGTCCCTCCACTCAGGAGCCGGGCGGGCCGGGCCGGGCCCTGAGCCGAGCCGCTGGTCACCACGGCCCAGCTGCGGCCGTGAAAGACGGGTGTAGATCCCTAACGTTGGTATTTCAGAAGTCACCCTGGGCAGCCCAGCCCGGAAAAGCCACTGAGCCTCTCCAGCTGTATTAGAATCCGAATACCCCTACGAATTCCCTGCTTGATTAAAAGGCCTGGCTTCTGTTTTAGACATTTTTTACTGACATTGATTCCAAACCCTCCAGCTTGCTGCAAGCGTTTACCCCATTCAGTCTATCATCTCCTTCTCCCAAAAAAGGGAAGGAGGGAGGGAGGAGGGAAGGAGGGAGAGAGGGAAAGAAGGAGGGAAGGGAGGAAGGAAGGAAGGAAGGAAGGAAGGAAGGAAGGAAGGAAGGAAGGAAGGAAGGAAGGAAGGAAGGAAGGAAGGAAGGAAGGAAGGAGGGAAGGAAGGAAGGAAGGGAAGGAAGGAGGGAAGGAGGGAGGGAAGGAAGGAAGGAGGGAAGGAAGGAGGGAAGGAAGGAAGGAAGGAAGGAAGGAAGGAAGGAAGGAAGGAAGGAAGGAAGGAAGGAAGGAAGGAGGGAGGGAGGGAGGGAGGGAAGGAAGGGGGAGGAAGCCCTGTCACACTCTGCCCACGGTTTCCAGCTCTAACTCATTCTAACAGAATTATGGCCAAGTTCTTTGGCTTATTAAACTTGGTCCATGACTGAGTTTAGAAGGTAAGAAATAAATCAGTTTTCATCTCCAGGATTATGTAAGCTCCTCTTCAGAGGTAAGTGCTGAATAAAGACCTAATGGATGGATGTATTTTATTATATCCCATAGTAGATTCCATTTTATAACTTTGATGGAAAGTGAACAAACCTATCAACCTTCCTTTAGTCTGGTATCACTGAGGTTAGAAAATATAATTATTAAATAAAATAACCTCAATAAAATGATACCTGGTTCCAAGTAATCCACTTAAAGGGATGTCTAAAACACTTAGCAGAATTACTTTGATACATTTAATTGAAAATTGAACCAGTCACACACACACACACACACCTGTGATATCTTTGGATCACAAATAATAATACTGGAGGGCACTGTAAGGAGTAGAAAAAATGTGCTCAGGAGTAATTTTGAGTATAAAGTAGAGGGTGAATGACAATTAGCGTCATCACGGGATCTTGACGAGATGGTTGAGAGGAAGCCTGTAGGAAGAGCTAGGGTCTGATGTACTGGGCACGAGCACCACAGGAGATTCTCAGGAGAAAGTCAAAAGTCAGTCTCATGATCAAGAGATCCAAACGTCACTTGGGCTCTTGGTGTAACACATGTTGACCTCCAATGAAGATATTTAAAAAAATGTTTTTATTGTTTCTAGAGAGAAAGGGAGAGGGAGAGAGAGAGAGAGAGACAGAAACATCCATGATGAGAGAGTCATTGATCGGCTGCCTCCTGCACGCCCCCGACTGGGGATGGAGCCCACAACCCGGGCATGTGCCCTGACTGGGAATCAAACCTGGTTCATGGGTTAAAGCTCAACCACTGAGCCACACGACTGGTCTCAGATGAAGATTTTGGTACGTGAAGGGCAAACAAAGCAAGATAGGAAGAAGAGAAACCCGAGGCAGCATTACTTGTCTTCAAGTGCAAGCTCATAAAGGAGGCGAGGTGTCACAGACCGCCTGTCACTGCTGACTGGAGTGAGGGTGATGATGGGCGTTGACACGGTTGCCAACGTGAAGGTGAGAATGTTACCAGGAATCATTAGAGAAACTCTGGGCAACTGCATTTTGATGTTTCTGATTAGAATTGCCCCTCTCCCTGAGACAGTGGAGATGTTGGCTGGAAATTATCTTAACAGGCTATTTCATAAACGTCTGTGGAGAATTTGCCATCCTTAGCTTTTTCTTCAAATAACTAGTTCATAATTAAATATGTGACTTTAATGATGGAGAACAAAGATTCAGGTTGATGAATGAAACCAAAATATTTATGGGCTAAGCAGGGGTGTCGGGGCAGTGAACTGAAGGCAATCAGAATATCAGATCACCCGGATATATGGGAATTCGGGGGCGGGGGGGTCCAGAAAGCACTTGGGGCCTGTGTGGCTGCCGTTCTTGGTTGGCAGGGCAGAGTGTTCAGTGTGCTTGCTAATTTCTCCGTGATTTCTAGGATCTATTCTTCCTGGGCTCATTGTGAACAAATCCATGGTGTTGTATTGAAAACCCTCAAAGGTCTTTAGTTGAAATTGAACTTATTCAGAATGTGCAAATGAGAAAACTCTGATTATCTTCACCAAACAGGCAACAAGGAATAAAACTTCTGGGGTACACCCACTGATTTCACTGGATGGATCTTCCAGATAAGAAGTCAACACACGACAGTGACCATAAATGACACACTGGATCAGATGGATTTAATTGACATTTACAGAACATTCACCCCAAAGCTGCAGCGTATACATTCCTCTCAAGGGCACACGGGTCATTCTCAAAGGCAGACCACATGTTAGGGCACAAAACCAGTCTCCACCAGCTCAAGAAGATTGAAGTCATATCAAGCTCTCAGATCGCAAGGGCATGAAATTAGAAATCAACTACAGTAAAAACACTCAAAAACACTCTAACACGTGGAGGTTAAATAACATGTTATTAAATAATGAGTGGGCCACCGATAAGATCAAGAAAGAAATAAAAAACTTCCTGGAAACAAATGAAAATGAACACGCAACAACCCCAAATCTATGGGACACAGTGAAAGCAGTGCTGAGAGGGAAGTTCATAGCACTGCAGGCCTCCCTCGAACAGCAAGGAATATCTGTAGTAAACTGCCTAACCCTACAACTTAAAGAATTAGAAAGCTCCCCTGTGAAGCTGTCCAGACCAGGGCTTTGTTTGCTGGGAGTTTTTTTATTGCTGCTTCGATTTCATCAGTTGTTATTGGCCTATTCGGGTTTTCTGATTCTTCCTGGTTCAGTTTTACATGATCTCACTCATATGTGGAATCTAATAAACAAAATAGACTGAGGAACAAAATAGACCCAGAGACACAGAAGCATGGAGGAGACTGAGGGATCTCAGTGGGGGGGCAGGGGTGGGGAGTGGAAGGGATTAATGAAAGAACTTATACGCATACAGCATAACCCATGGGCACCAGCAACAGTGTGGGGAAGGCCTGGGGTGGGGTGGATGCGGGGTGGAGGGGATCCGTGGGGGAAAAAGGGGGGATGTCTGTAATACTTTCAACAGTCAATTTTAAAAATTAAAATAAAAATTTCTGGAGTATGAAAGGAAGTATTTTGTACTTAAACTTATAAATAAATGTAAATTAGAAATAATCATGTCCTGTACATAGTTGATTCTCATTAAATATTTACATACCAAAGGAATTGCTGAAACACATGAAAAAATACATTGAAATATAAGCACACTTCCATAACTATGTGGAATTTGACAGGTAAAGTGAGATGCAAAAAGTCTGAAAGTATGCACAAATTATAGGAGCACAAAATAAGTTGTTTTACACCCCTTCGGTAAAGGCAGAAAAGTGAAAATCAGTACTGGACGCCCAAGGAAGCAAAGCAAAAAGGGAGGGATTAGCAAGTGCAAACTCCTAGCTGTAAAATAAGTCGGGGGCGAAGGGAACTGCACAGGGACAGAGTCAGTAACATCCTAATAACTGTGTACTGACGGTTTTAGACCTGCTGTGGCGGTCGCTTTGTAACGTATATAAATGCTGAATCACTAGGTTGCCCACCTGAAACTAATATAATAATGTTTCTCGACCTTAATTAAAATTACATGTGAGAAACGAGAACCGGGTGTTAGCCAGAGCAGCCTCAGCGAGCGGAGCAGCCTGGCCCCTGCGCCGCTCACAGCGACAGGCACCTGTCTGCCTCCCCCCTTCCGACGGGCTCTTCCCCAGAGGCTGACTTCACAGTTCTGCAAACATTGAAAGGCCCCTCTCTTCAGTTCCTACTGGTTTGCCAGGCATCCGCCGAGCCATTAACTGGCCTGCTGTGGAAGCCGCGGCTGGTGCGCCCGGGAATCGCAGCTGGGCCTGGGCTGCACCACCGCCCTCGTCGGCGGCTTTCCTGTTTTCAGTTCCCAGAGACGAGATCACATCTCACCTGCTTTCTGCTTTAATTGCTCCGACAGGGTGTTAGAAACAAAGCTTTTCATCCTTTCAAAGGAAACTCCAGACCCTCAGGCTCCAGTTTCCTCTTTGGCAAAGTGAGTTCAGTTCAGAGGAAAAACTTCATGTCCTTTCGAGGGGAGGAAACAGGCCGCTCAGCCTCTCACTGGTTAACCGCCCTCCTCCTCTGCACACACACGACACACACACAACACACACAGCAACACACTCACAACACACACCAACACGCACCCAGCAACACACCCAGAGCAACACACTCACAACACACACTAACACACACAGCAACACACAACACACACACCAACACACACAGCAACACACAACACAAACACACACAGCAACACACAACACACACACTAACACACACACCAACACACACACTAACATACACACCAACACACAACACACACTAACACACACACTAACACACACAGCAACACACTCACAACACACACCAACATGCACACAGCAACACACCCAGAGCAACACACTCACAACACACACTAACACAGACAGCAACACACTCACAACACACACACTAACACACACAACACACACACAGCAACACACCCAGAGCAACACACAACACACACACTAACACACACACACTAACACACACACAGCAACACACACAGAGCAACACACCACACACATACACCAACACGCACACATACACACACATAATACACACAACACACAGAGCAACACTCACATCAACACACTCACAACACACATCATGACACAACACACTAACACACACACATCAACACACACACAATTTGGTAAGGAATTACAATTGTGCATTTCTGTGTATGTAAAATAAGCTGTTGTATGTCAAATATATCTCAATAAGGCTGAAAAAGTAAAATTAAACATTTTCTCTTTTTTTCCTCTTTCGCAGTTACTGAAAAATTAAATTATATGTGTGTGTAGATATCATTTTTGATAATGGCCTTATTAAACAATATGGTCTGGCCAATCACATATTTTAAGCTTTACATTATGCTTTATTTAAAATTTTTATTTCATATCACTTTAATTTATTCTGCAGCACCGCTGAAACTATAAAACTTGGCATCAGAAATCCACAGTAGGATTTAGAAAAATCTCTTTTAAGCCCCGAGAAAGAATTGGAGGAACTGTCTTATGAACGGCTAGATCCTCTCCGATCCTTTGCTTAATCAGTGCACTTCCAGTTGCTGCCTTTCAATAATATTAAGCAGCTAAGCTGGGGTTGAATCGCAGCGGGACGTGGGCTCTGAACCATGGCTGCTCCTGGGGAACTGGGAGAAGTAGCCGGAAGCCGTAACGGGGGTTTCAGTGAGTCCAGGGGAGAGCTGGGGCTCTGACCCCTCCGCCCTGGGCCACCACATATTTCAGCGATGAGCAGAAACTACAAGTGGGGAGGCACTTTTGCTGAGGTTGTGTCTTGGGCTTTTTTGTTTTTGTTTTTAAATATTCTGTGTAAAATAAATGTGTTATTAGAAATGCAACTTTGATTTGCATTAAAGAGAAAATAAAAGCAACACGTTTTCTATGCAGTAGGAAAAATTACACTGAGTCCCAAGTAGAATGTTACACTACATTTATGAGAGATTTTTTAATATCACAGACACTCCCTAACTGCAGGAGCTGAAGATTTCCAGCAGCTGTACCCGTGTGAAAAATAATGGGAGGAACTAAAAATAGAAATGCAAAGCAAGGGTGAGAATCTGTAAGCAACTGCTTAAGTTCAAATCAAAGCCCAAGCAAATGAGCCCCTGGCTGGTTTGGCTCAGTGGCTGGAGCGTTGGCCCCAGGACTGAAGGGTCCCGGGTTCAATTCCAGCCAAGGGCAAGCCCAGGTTGGGGCTTGTGCAGTAGGCAACCGATCACATCAATGTTTCTCTCCCCTCCCTTCCACGCTGTCTAAAAATCGATGGAGAAAATATCCTCGGGTGAAGATTAACAACAACAAAAAGGTTGCCAGTGAAGTTGCCAGTTACCTGCTTCATTCTTTCTTCCTGGTCAGTGTGTGGGTTACATTGTAACTCTGAGTGTGAGCATAGTAATCATTTGTATATTTAAATATTTTTACACATCAGGAAAATCTGTATGCATCTCTTTTGTGAATTGCTTATGACAATAACTTCCTCAAAAGTGGCCCTTCTGGGAGAGGCAGGCCAGCAGGGTGGCCGCCGAGTCACGTGGTCTAACTTAGCTGGGAAGCCGTGGGCTCAGCAAGGAAAGCAGCAGGATCTCGCGCTCAGTGTGTGCGGCGCCCGCGGAGCTCAGCCCGCCGATGCCTGCGGGTAACCGCGCCTGCTGGTTCTTGGGAAGGGGAAGGGAATGTGCCCGTCCCGCTGCCCCGACCGCGGAGAGAGGGGCAGGAGTCACCGGCGGGACGAAACGCCGCCCAGAGCCCCTCAGCCACGACCGCATTGCGGAGCCTTAGGAAAACGCCATGCCTCAGGTTTGCAAGCCTTGGCAAGGAAGTTGCCTGAAAAACCGAAACCCAAATTAACACAAGACAAGCCCTAAATGTACTAAAGAAATTGAGTTTGCCACCCAAAGCCTTCCCAGGAGGAAAACGCTGCGCTCTGGTGACATCGAGGGCAAATTTTATCAAGAAGCCAAGAAAAGCAACAAGGCTGCTCATGTACAAACTCTTCCAGAAAACAGGAAACGCTCCTGAACTCACTTCGAGAAACCAGCACATCCCGACAGCAAACCCTGGCAGGACAGCGAGGGCCGTGGAGGGGCAGGCTCGGGAGCTCCGGGGCTCGGCGGCGGCGGGCTCGGCCTGCGCGCTGGGCGCGAGGGCACCGGCTCGCTGGGCTGGGGGCACCGGCTCGCTGGGCTGGGGGCACCGGCTCGCTGGGCGCGGGGGAACCGGCTCGCTGGGCTGGGGGCACCGGCTCGCTGGGCGCGGGGGGCACCGGCTCGCTGGGCTGGGGGCACCGGCTCGCTGGGCGCGGGGGAACCGGCTCGCTGGGCGCGGGGGAACCGGCTCGCTGGGCGCGGGGGAACCGGCTCGCTGGGCTGGGGGCACCGGCTCGCTGGGCGCGGGGGAACCGGCTCGCTGGGCGCGGGGGAACCGGCTCGCTGGGCTGGGGGCACCGGCTCGCTGGGCTGGGGGCACCGGCTCGCTGGGCGCGGGGGAACCGGCTCGCTGGGCGCGGGGGAACCGGCTCGCTGGGCGCGGGGGAACCGGCTCGCTGGGCTGGGGGCACCGGCTCGCTGGGCGCGGGGGAACCGGCTCGCTGGGCGCGAGGGTACCGGCTCTCTGGGTGCGGGGGCACCGGCTCGCTGGGCTGGGGGCACCGGCTCTCTGGGTGCGGGGGCACCGGCTCGCTGGGCTGGGGGTACCGGCTCTCTGGGTGCGGGGGGCACCGGCTCGCTGGGCTGGGGGTACCGGCTCTCTGGGTGCGGGGGCACCGGCTCGCTGGGTGCGGGGGCACCGGCTCGCTGGGCCGCCGAGAAGCGGGCATTCGGTGCAGACTCGGCCCTGACCCAGGGGCTTGGCGAGGGTGCTCCAGGGGGCGACCGACGGTCTTCCCACGAGTGGCGCAGAGCAGCCTGCTGACCGCTCGGGAAGTTCAGCCGTGACGCTTGCCTTCTGCCAGGCCCAGCCCAAGCCCGTTCGTTTTGTCAAGTCTTCATAAATGATCGTTTCTTTGTTTAGAAGGTATACGAACGGCCTGCTCGGGCCCACGGTCATTTCCTAGGTCCCACGCCTGTGGAGCCAGCAGGTGCATGAAGTCACATGTTTGTTCTCCCTGTTACTCTGTCTCATGTCAACGTAATTCTTAGACCAGCCAGCAGAGCCCAAGGGGGCAGGGGAAAGCTTTCCTCTTTACCACAGTCATGAGCTCTGAGCACCGGCCGGGGACTGCCTGAAGCGCGGGCGTAAGGAGCGCGGAGGGAGAGTGAGCTGGGTGGCCGTGGGCAGCCCCGCGCGGTGCGCACCCAGCCCCCGAGCTGCGTCCCCCGGCCTGCGCGCTTGGCTCTAAGAGTTTCATCTCAGCTTTAGAAAAATGCAGAAAGCTTGCAAATAGGTTAGTGGTTTGAGAGGGGTTTTTTGGTTTCCTTTCTTCTCCAAGTGCAGTGTTCATGTGCACAGGCAATGCTTACAGCTCGAAGTCGGAAGTCCCTTGTGTTAGTGTTTTGTCATGTTACCTGTTTGCTGGAAACACGAGGGCGACATAACAGGGTTACATCACGCGGGACCATCCGGACGCGTTGCAGGGAGGAAATAACCACACCGCTGCGCCGGCACAGGGGGGCTGGGGCCCGTGGCTGCCCTGGCCGGGCCTCTGGTGCGTGGCTTCAGAGCGCCCGTGACCGGCAGCTCCTGCCGCGTGTGTCCCGGAGGAGCGCCAGCCCCGAGGAGCCGGCGCTGCTGAGGAAGCCGGGGACGGTGTGCACGTCAGCCTTCCCTCGCCACTTGTCCCGCAGCCTTCGCGCCACAGGGCCCCCGGGAGCGCGGGGGCAGGGAGCTGGGCCGCCCGGGGCTGTGCCGTCCGGCGGCCAGTCGGCTGTGTGCGGCCTCGACGTTACCGCAGCTGCCCTGAGCCCGGGATGTTTACTACAGAAAAGCCTGACGCTTTTAGTATTACGCACAGCACAGATTCGTCACACCTGCTGCAGAATCCCGCACTGGCTGCCCGGCTGCACGTCGTGCTCCGGGGCGTCACTCCGCGGGTGTGCTCCTGTCCACTCCCTCCGTGGGCCGTCCCAGCGAGGGCACCAGACCCGGGGGCAGGACGGCGGAGGGGTGCCGCAACTGCTGCTTCAGAAAGGTCAACGAGAATACATGTGACCTTGAACTGGTCACTTTTGTAGAGGGTAGAAAATGCCAGGTGTTTTTCAAAGGAGGACATCTGCAGGCCGCAGAGCTCTGGCGTGTGTGCCTTGTAGCCGTGGCGCCCCTGGGCCGACGGCGGGCGGCTGCCGGGCATCTGCAGCACAGCCTGCATTCCTCTGGTGGCACTTTCTCATTGCTTCCTCCTAACGCCATCTCTTAAGGGCACAGGGACCAGTATTTGTTACATTTAATAGATGCATTTTTTATTTACTAAACTGCCGATCCCTGTGTTTACCTTTTAAGCATTGCACTTCTCCCACAAGAAAGTGACTTTCTTTAATTTTTTCCCTGTTGGGAACAGGACTTAGCATCCCTGCACCAGAGCCACCGTCTGACTTTATGAGGTTTTGATGGTGGTACTCGCCGCCACAGTGCTTTGAAGTCACCACAAAATCCACTTCATCCTTTGGGCCATTTACCATCAAAATTTCACCTGTCGTCTCTGCTTACAATTTTGTACCAAATACACTTGACTATAGGAAGTTATCCTGAAATAACATAATGTAAAATTAATATAAATTAAAATATTGTCAAGTTTTATCATATTGATTTTGTATTTTAATATAACTACCCAAAATCAATCCTATGCCCAATAGTGACACATCAGCCTCCCTCCCCCCTCCCTCCCTCCCTCCCTCCCTCCCTCCCTCCCTCTCTCCCTCCTTCCCTCCTTCCTTCCTTCCTTCCTTCCTTCCTTCCTTCCTTCCTTCCTTCCTTCCTTCCTTCCTTCCTTCCTTCCTCCCTCCCTCCCTCCCTCCCTCCCTCCCTTCCTTCCTTCCTCCCTTCCACAGACATGTTCATTTTTCCAGTCTGGTTTATTGGAGAATAATTTACTTACAGTAGGAGACTAATGAGCAGAGCTGGACATGGGGAGGAAGAATGGAAAATAGTTCACTTCAGAAGTTACCTCATGAAAGTCCAACAGGATTTACTGGAGGTTACAAATGCAGTGGTTTAGTGCAACATGTATTCCAGCCTCGGAACTCATTCCAGTGCTATCGGTTAAAAGGGAGATTTAAAATGCCAAATCAACAAAGCGCCATATTTTAGAGATGATGTATTTTCATAATGTTAACCTTGTTATTTTCTGTGCTCTGAAGTTCCTCTTGCTTCCTTTGAGAGTGAATTTTTGGATGAAATCTTAATGGATCTTCAGAGAAGATTGATGTACAGGAGCATAAAGTAGAATGAATTATGTAATGAGTTTTCTCATTACTGCCAACTGATGGCTTCCTGATTGTCTGGTTGATGGACTGTCTTCCAAAGAGTTTGAGATGAAACAGCAAATGATTGAAATTATTTCCTTTTTAAGACAAATCTTTAAAGTGGTGTGTATGTGCACGTGTATGTGAACAGATACCCATGCACACTGATGAAAACAACTTAAGGAACAATTATTCGGAGAAACAGAAATCAGCAAAAACAGCTTGTCCTGGCCCATGGTATCCCTGACAGTAGATATCGTGCCCATTTGTTTGGTCAGTCACTGCTTGTCGGCCCCACTAGAACTGCGTGTTGTGAGGGAGCCTCCGTTCTGCTCCCAGGTGCACCTTCAGTCCCTGGAACATTGTCAGGCACACAGTAGGTGCTCAGGAATTTATAAATAAATGAAAGTATATTTTTACAAAAGCAAAAATGGAAACGTGGGTAATTAGTATTGCCCTTGCTTGTGCTTTGGTCAGCAGAAGGCAACTGGCATTTATTAGTTCAGTCCTCCACCACCTGATCCATGTGCCTTAACTGACTGAGGCTCTTTATCTGTGGGGTGACCAGTCCCTATTCTTGAAGTGTCTGGGCCCACAGTGGTCCTGCCCCGGGGCTGCTGCAGGCTTCCACTAATGATACCACGGGGCGTGGGAATATTGAGAGGACCCCCAGAAGGTCACCTCACTCTTGTCACAGTGCCTATGCATCGTGGAAGCACCATTTCTCTTGATGATCAGAGGTAATATCCTCCCAACAGAGTCATCGGCTTTTGTACCTACCGGTTCAGTGACATGAGGAACCAGAGTGGCAGGTGGCAGTCTCAGTCTCCAGTGGATGTAACTATTACATATTCCCCCAGTGGAAATGAGCCCAAATTTACAGGCTACAAAGCAAGCACTTTATGAGCCGGTCAATATACAATAAGGAGGCATTTCTACATCTAACCTTTGGTTTCTGGATCCATGAGCTCTGGCCTTGAGATAAAGTTGCTTGTGACGAATATAAACTGTGTCCTGTAGTGTTACAGGCACTGAAAAGATGTTATCAGACAGCCCCCCGGGTGGAAGGGAGAGGCTCTCACCCCCTCGGTTCTTGTCAGTCTCATAGGAAAGATTACACAGGAGTGACACTGGACAACAGTGTTGTAGTAAAGCATGCGGATTTATTCAGGAAGCAAACAAGGAGATTTATTAATAACACACTTGGTATAAAGCACAAGTGGACACTCAGCTAATCTGAGCACAAGCCTTGTGTGGGTTCAAGGGGTTTAAAGCCTCCTGTCTATAGGTTTTGAGGTTCCTCTGCCAGGTATCTTGGCCACAGACTAGATTTCAAGGTCCCCCTTTTACTTTTATGTCTTTTCCAGAATTTACGAGAGCATCGGGCAAGTCCCAAGACTGCTGACTTCTTTGTTCAGTGAGTGAGATAAAACTCTCCCTTTTCTCCTTCCCTTTTCCCCCGCCTGCCTTAGCAGTTCCAGGGTGGTTTAAGCTATGTGTTCTCAGGTTATAGAGGAGGGTGCAAACCATTTGCTCCCAGGTGTCCTTGGTTGGGGGAGAGAAGGTCTTGCAGTTCATGAGCTGGCTGCAAGCTGCCCAAACTGCATGGCCTTGTTCAATTTTCTTGTTTCACTTTCCCCCTTCCACTTGCCCAGGGCTTTCCTAGCTTCTTGCTGGCCTGTGACAGTAGAACAGCTCCTCAACCTTGTAAAGCTGAATATTCAATAAGCGTTCATCACTCCGCTTGCTCAGCTGACTGGGTCATAGAGGGCGAGATGGTGACTGAGGCATTCAGTTATTCTGCGGATACAGCGCTGGCCAATTCCCTGTGGGCAGGGGGAGCAGCGCCGTGTCTGGAATAAGGAGCCCTGCAGTGATGAAACACTTCCTCCCCTTCCTGAAGGACATTTTCCCTTTCACGAACGTGAGTGACTTGCCCTCAGGTGGCCAATGGTCACCACTAAGTGTGGCACTGTGTCAGGGTCTCAGCTTTTGTCTCTGTTCCCTGCAGACTGGGAACCAGTGATATGGTAGCCAGTTCACCTTTGGGGAGGGAAAGTCCGTGGAGTGAAATTTATACACAATTTCTCTTTTTTCAAAGACACATTGTTCATGAGCCCATGAGTAAGCCCTGGGGAAGAAACCTTCACAGGCATCACACGAGAGGGCATCTAGTCAACCTGACAAGTGAGAGCCTTTTCTCCATTTAGCACCGTTTGGGGAATATTAATATAGTGGACAAATCTCATATTCTGTCCATTTGAAGTCTATCCTTATGCTGTTCATCAATGTGTTCTGTCATTGAAAATTAATAAATAGAAACCTCATTTCAAATGGGGTCATTGGCTAGAAGAGAGAACTCTCGCACACATGCCATTCGGCACAGTACCGACCCCACAGGAGGGGCGCCTGGCCTCCCACAGGAAGCAACGCTGCTGGACCCCTCAGCCCCAGGGCTCCTCCCTGCCCGGCCGGGGCTGCCTCTCAGCCGATGGAAGGGACACGAGGCAGAGACGCTGTGCACGGTGGCTGAGATCCGGGAAGGGTGGGCACAAACTCAAAGAGGATGGGAATAGGGTTGGAGGACCGGCCCTCTCGGAGCTGTCTCGTTGGTGCCTGTCCCACGTTCCTCCACTGTGACATGCTGTCTGTAAGGAAGAGCTCTTGGAATCCACTCTCTCTCGCCACCTCACATGCTTCCAAGAGCCTTCAACCTAGTCCACTTAGTGTTTATTAGGAAAGTGAATCAACAAAATGAAACTCAAGAAACTGTCATCCAACAAAAGCACTTATGTGCTAAACACTCTTGTCAACAATGTGTTTACATGGATTATACCTTCTAATCCCCTCAACAGCTACACTTGGAATAGTCACTGTCATCATTTTCATCTCGCAGACGTGGAAGCCCCGGTCAAGGGCAGGTGCACGGCTGACTCGTGTTCACACGACTGGAGCCTGCGGTCTGTGTTCACAGCCTCTCTGCGCACGGCCGCCTTAAACCAGCTCATGCACGGTTTGTCGGTGGGAGGGAACGTCACGGAAACGGAAGAGGGTGGCTGCGCTGAGCAAATGTGATGAGACTGACAGCGAATGTCCAGCAGTGCGTCTCCAGGTTCCTGAAGGTTTGGATGAGCAGGGCTTGCTGCGGAACTTCAGTGTAGCTGCCCCAGTGTGGTGATTAGGAACATTCAAGGTCACCAAGCATGAATGGTTGTTTGGCATCCTACAAAGGCAACTTGCAAACTGAGCATGGTTGGGAGGCAAATGGTTGACCAGCTGCATGGAAGTTTTGTTTCTCGTGGTAACTTGCATTGCTAACTTATGAGTTTTACTAATGTGCAAGGGTCCTTTATGTCTCTCAGTTCCTAACTTGGAAACCTAGAAATCATCTCCCGCTGTGGTCAGACCACTGGTAGGAACTCCACACAGAGTCCAGCCAGTGGCACTCAGAGTTACATCAGTGCCAGTTAACACTTCGGATGAGCAATAATTATGAGGGAAGCAACTGAAACAATGCTCTGCTCTTCAAAGACTCAGAACAAAATTTTCCATTGCTTTTTGTCTCTCATTACTGAACCTGGAAAGCATGAGTTTTCAAGGAGTGGTATTAGCAATGATTAAACAGACAGGCTAGAAAACTTCAGGCTCAGTCTGCAAACCGGGCTGGGCTTGGTTGTCCCTCAGGGAAGGAGCAGCCTTTCTACTTCTGTTGAATGTGTGTTTGTGCAACTTCAACCTGGATCCTGCGTGCAATGGGAGATCAAATCTTGTACTTTTAAGAAGGAAAATACAGCAGAAAGGAAATGAACTAATTAACCATCTCCAGCTTATACTGAATTAAGAATTAAAGAGAAAAGATTCAGTCCTCTGAGAAAAAATCCTTTTTAGAGTTAAATTGTTTTCTTCTCAATAAATGAGTAAATACTTTTTTCTCTCATTAGGTAAATGCATTTGGCTAGAACACTTTAGAGTTGCATGAATCCCTTTGGGCTCTCAGCAATCCAAGATGGAAGGAAATTGCCTGCAGAACCCTTAAATTTAACACATCACTCATGGAGGGGCTGGGCCACACCAACACAGACGCACCTTCCTCTGTCCTGCCGTGGTCAGGTTCTATGCGGTAGCATCTTCCCTTATCCCTGCCCCCGCAGCTGTAGCTTTTACTGTGTGCTGTGCAATGGCCATTAAATTCACACCTTTGACTGGCTGCCTGGTGTGGCAGGAAAGTCCCCCCATTTTCTTTTTACTGCTACGTAAGAGACCTGAAGTCAATGGTACTTAAGAATTTTCGTATCCCCATAACTTCACAGAGTTTGAATCACATCATGAATTAATAATGGCCTTTGAGTCTCCTGTAGCAATAGATATTAAAGATTTTCTAATTAGAATAATATTTATAAAGTTCCCTGGTGAGTATGGTGTTGCAATAAGACAGAACAGGGCTCATCAAAGTGATTCTCAGTTCTTTGAGAATAATACTTTAACACAACAGCTTTAATTTACCAAACAACCAAACTAAGATATTTCCGTAAGTTACGCTTGAAAGATGCCTCGCTATTGTAGGATTCACAAATTCACTTTCAGAAATTCCTCCAAGGAGGACAGGTCTCCTCTGCGCCTGCTCTATGACCTGCTTCCCGCAGCCCTGTGTGAGGAAGGTCCCTGGGGACAGACAGAGGTCATCCTCTGCCGGGAAAGGGTGGCCTCAGCGTGGAAACCGTCCTGGGCTGGTCCGGCCAGCGAGTGACCTGGGGCAGAGGCTGCCCTCTCTGTGCAGAGAGGCCCTGGGTCTGGCCCTCGCCTGTCTCTGGGGATAGTCCTGTCGTTATCAACACAGTCACATCAGTACCCTTGACACTGAATCAGGTAAATGAACGTCAGCATAATTGTTGTTAACTAAATACTCTGTAATAGTCAATGCCGGGCCTGCGGACGCCAGGGTTGCTTCTAGTTGCTCTCGGCTCCTCTGGCCTCGGCCCCCTGGCCTCCCGCACAGGCCGCTCGGCCCCCTGCTCCTTTTTGTGGCTTTGACCTGTTTCTCCTTCTTAGGCTACATTTTTAAAAATTATTTCATCAGATATTTTTCTTTCTTTTCAAATACTGGGCTCCAAGCTCTCTCCATTCTTTTATCGAGCGTCTGCACTTAGAGCTCTGTGAGTGTCTTGTGTCTGCCCTCGCTCACCTCCTTCGTCTGGAAACCTCTCCCTCCCAGGGCCCGGCTGGGACTCCCGCCCGCTTAGTAGGACCTCGGATCTGTTAGCAAGGACAGGACGCTGCGGGCTCGCTCTCTCCCCTCTATCAAGCGGCACCTCCAGGAGATGCTCTTTCCTTCCTGAAGATTCCCCAGCGTGCTGATACCATCCCTAATCAAATTACCATAATCTGTACTAGAGCCGGGTTCCTGCTTGCCCAAGGGTTTTAACCTTCGTATGGAAAGAAACAGAGATGCTTATCTATAAATTCAGTGCCCTACCCATATTTTCAGAACAGAAACTGTGGACTTGAACTGCTCAGTGCAGCCTGGGCTGGGGGTGTGATCCCTCCATGAAGCTGCTCCAGGCGTAGCCGACAACGGGGTGTCTTAGAATCAGGCTTAGGGTGGAGCGGGGAGGCTCTGGGCTGAGGGGTACCTCAGGGCCAGCTCTAGTGGGCGTTTGCCAGCTCTGTGATCTTTGTCAGGTCCTTCAGCCACTGCACACCTCACGTCACCTGTGAATTGGTGGTGACATCACACTGGGCCCTGCGCTGTGTGAGGACCAAGTGAGCTGAGGCTCGTGGAGCAGGTCCCCAACCAGGCGAGGTTATCTGCTTAGTTGGCTACTAGCTGGCTGCCAGTCAATCTCACTTAACTGGTTAGCACTTTAAATATTTCTCAAAAATTTTGCAAGGTAAATGCTGTGTTCTCACCGTATATATTTTAATCAGTGTACTTGGCTAATGTATTGAGAAGCACTTAATTCTGCCTGTTCTGGGCTGGGCTACGCACGTTTCACCTCGGAGCTAGTGAAACAAATTAGAAGGGAGAAGAAAAGGCCTCGGCCGAGAGGCTCACGCTGACGCTTAGATAAGCGGGGCCGGGGCTGGAGCTGCCATCGCGCAGCTCACAGACCCCCAGCCGCAGCTCCGCCGCCTGCGGGCGCCCGCCCTACGGGCCACTGTTCACGCCTCCCGCCCCGCTCGCAGAGCGCGTCGCGCCGGCCTGCCCCCACGCAGGGGCGGGATGAAGAGCTAGAATGAACAGTATGGAATGGAAGTTTCTGCTAAGTGTGTGGATCACGTAAGTGTTAGTGAGACGGGGCAAAGCGGGGAGGAAGTAAGCTGTCTCTGAGGCAAGCACATTTGCGAGGGTGTCTGAATGGAAGCCACAGATGAGATCACCCAGAAGCACACGCTGCAGCTTGCTTCTATTTACAGCTGGGACAATTGCGGTCACAGTTCTGCCTCTGCACATTGCTGAGTGATACTGATGAGACAGCTGGCCCTCTAGACAATGGACCAGAGGAGGTGGCAGGGACAGGAACAATCGTGCAATTAAAGGGAGGTCAAAGATTGCTTCCAAAAGAGGGAGCAACAAGCTTTTGCCTAAAAATAGTGGGAACCTCCTATTAGTATCCATTGTAGAAGCTGTCTACTATACAATTTCTAGAAAATATCCTATAATCAAAGTCAAAGGAGCATTCAGAACTGGGAGAAACTTGGGTAATGGGAGACTAGAACCCTCCAAGAAATGTGAAAAGAATTGAAATATAAGCAGTGAATGAACCAGGAACACACGCATTGTTGTCCTGGGGATGACAGATTCTATTAACCCCTGCTCCCAAATCATACTGGTGCACCCCAGTCCTGCCGCCACCCCGGCCCTGACAGTTCTCACTCTGCATTCCGCATGCCTCTGAAAAGGGAATAGGCCGTCCTCCACCTCTGTGACGTGCATTCAGATGACAGTTTTCAATGGTTTAGAACCAAATGATCTTACAAACCTAAAGACTTAGCTCCTAATCAGTTATTTTGAACATGATCATGAATGAAAATACTGTTGGACATCTGTCCTCAGTTGGGGGAAGTATATGTGGATCAGAGACAGGCAATTCTTGAAAGGAAATTCTATGAATTTATATTGTTCTGTCTCAGGTGCAACTCAAGGTAGCACTCAAAACCCTTTGCTGAATCTACTTTAAATTCTGAATTCCGACAAAGAAAGGAATTAAAAACTTCCGTGTAGTTGTAGAACTCTTTTTTTTTTTTTTTTTTTTAATCACCATTCACTAGACAAATGGTTAGGAGGGTTTTCTACAAATTTTATGCAGCAAAACTCATTACTCTACCCGCCTTGAATTACGCAGTAGCATGGATTTGGGATGATAGCACTTGGACTGCCTGGTTCATCTTGAGTAAGTCACCTAACCCTTTATGGTATGTTTTTTATATATAAAGTAGAAGTAAGGTTTATAATGAAGGTTACAGCTTTTTATAATAGAATAAGCTCATATTGTAAAATGATCACAAGCTCGAAAGGGCACCATTAGAAGGTACAAAGAGAAAGGACAAAGCTTTAGTGACTCTTTCAGCAAACATTTGCTCGGACTGCTCCACGTTGCACAGCGCTCCTGAACCTGGAGGTAGAGCAGTGACACCCCTCTACCCTGGGGCGGGCTCGGTTCCAGTGGAGGAAAGTGGCGGGGACAGCGGGAAGGAGCACACAGGCTGTCGGGGTGCGCCGCTCCACGGGAGAGGCCACAAAACCCTGGGGTGAGCGAGGTTCACGTTTAATGGCTGCACAAGGACAGTCACACTGAGCTCGTGGCGTTTCACTAAAGATGTGAAAAGATGAAAGCACGAGTGATGCTCATCCTGATCTGCTGGGAGAAAATCCCAGGCAAAGAAAACGGAAAATGCAGCCACTTTGACTCGGTAACATGCCTGGAGCGCTGGGTGAGGGCCAGAGGCAGGGGCCGAGGCAGCCCGAGCAGGGGGGCCGTGCTGGTACTGGGGAGGCTGTGCGCGTCCTTGGAGGCCCCACAGGCGCTCTGCAGGCTCCCTCCTGATATGAATGCCAGCCGGGCGTTAAGTAGAGGACAGATATGACCTCAGCACATTGGGAATGGTCTCTCTGTTGCATTAACAGACAGAAATGAGATCAGGGTGGATGCAGGAGGGCATTTAGGACCTCGCGCAAAGACCTAGACAAGAGATGGTTGTGACTTAGGTCAGGGTAGCTGTGTTCATGGCAGTGAGAAGTGGTTAGACTCCACTTTAAGATATACTTAAAATTAGACCTAAGAGTATTTCCAGGTGGATCTTTGAAGGAAAGTAAAGGTTAGAGGTGTAGACCAGGTAAACAATGGGAAGGATGAATTGCATACTATGAAACATGTAAGAGCACAGAAACATTAGTGATAGGAGTCTGGGTTTGGATGTGTAAACTTGAAAGGGCTTTAAGATATCCTGGAGGAGACACTGCGTGACAGGTGGAAATCTGCTGCTGAGCTCGGTAGAGAGGCAGACTAGAAGTGTACCTGTGGGAGCCATCAGGTACCGGAGGCGTCCAAAACTAACACTGTGGCTGGTGACCATTTACAAGAGGTGAGGAGAAGCTTAGCAGGCAAATGGGGGGGGGGGGGATGTCCTGGAAGCCAAGGGAAGACAGCCTCTCAAGGGGAGCAAGGCGAGTTGGTTGGACACATCATTTCTGATAAGTTCAATGTGATGCGAGAGTAAAATTGACTATTGTATTTAACAGCACAGGTGCTGTGCTGACCACGAAAAGGGCAGTTTGGTGGAAACAGAAATGAGGAAAATCATTGGAGCCCAACGGAGGAAGGAGAGGAGCTGGAGAAACAGACCCCATGACCCTGCCCCCTCCCATGGGGTCTGGTTTCCGTTGGGGCACAAATGGGACAAGCGCTGGATGGACTGCGGCATTTCTGATCCTCGGTGTTCAGATGAAAGGTGTCACAGCAGGTGTTCACGCTGCAGTGTCCGCAGGAAAGGGTTTGATGACCTACAAGAGACGGATGAAGACCTTGGGTGGGGATGGTGACAGCCGCGCCCTTTCCTGCAAGGACAGGAGGGTGGCAGAGGGAGGTGAGGTCAGTCAGGGCTTGCTTGCCGGGGAGCTTTCTGGCTGACACATGAAATAAGAATCTCGGTCACCAGCTCCATGGCTGTTGCTCTGCCCCAGGCCCCATTCAAGGGCTGCATTTATATCATTTAATGCTCTTAACAACCCTGGTGCTCAGGGCCATTCTTATCCCCGGTTTACAGGTGAGAGGAACAGGACAGAGGTTACGTGACTTGCCTGAAGCCACGCAGCTAGTCAGTGACAGCCAAGGAGAGCGGGGCGGGTGGCTGGGAAAAGCCAGGAGGGTTGCAAGGCGCCCTGGGGCCTCGGTGAGGGTAGAGGTTGTGAAACAAAGACGTGGGTACAACTTACTGTGACACGGAGAAGGAAAACTGAGCTCAGTCATGGGCCAAACACGTGCCATGTGTTCACACTGGCTGCGAAGCTTGATTTCAGCTGCTTCATTTGTAGAAACATAGGAAACGGTTAAAAGCAACATGTTAACTGAGTAGGCACCAGATTAATGTGACGCCTCCTGTTGTTTCCTCAGTGGCCACACTGTCCCTGCCGTCTCATTGCGACCATGGCCCTTGTCCGTGGAGTCTGACCGCGTGCGGGCCGCGTGCCGAGGCCGCGCCTCTTGCCCGGGCGCCTGTCCCGGGCACGGCCTTTGGTTTCCCGGCTCCACACAGGCTGAGTGGGGGCCTCCCCTCCGCTGGCTTCGCCCGGATGCCCCTCGGCCCGCTGGGGCAGAGCCACGAAGCTGGGCATGGGCCTGGCCTCACCCCTGCCTTACCGTGACCGAGTTTTCCCCTGGCTGCGGCGCTGCGTGGCCCCTGGACACGGCCGCCCCGAGGGCAGGCCCGGCCCGGCCTCGGGAGAGCCTCGGGCTCCAGGCCCAGTCGCAGCCCGGAGCCCGCGCTCTCCTCTGGGCCTGGAAGCAGAACAAGGCGGCTCGTTAACACCAGGAGCCAGGGTCGCTGTAAAAATAACAGAAAAACAAACAGCTATGAGCATTTTGGCAACTCAAAAGTGATGCTGGGCAAAGAGAACTTGTAGCGTGCTTGTGAAAAATAAAATACAGATGAGTGAAAGCAACAACAACAGAATCTTTGACATCCAGGCTCACGGGGAGCGGAGGGAGCCAGCGTTCGCCGGGACGCTTGACCCCTTTACACAACTGAAGGTCAGTTTATTAACTCACGGTCCAAGCGTGGAGCCACCTATCACTTGGCAGTGCTCTTGACTAGAGTTTGGTTTTAGTCACCTCCATTCAAAGCTCACCCTTACTGCATCTTCCCAACATGCTGTCAAATCCCTCAGCTAACCACTGATTTTGAAGATCTCCCTTCAGAGCAGCACTGCCGCAGACTTAAAGTGTGGGTGTAGGTAACCCCTCTCTTGTATTAGAAATGACACTAACCCAGAGATAAAAAGCAGGTGACGCTCACGAACGCGTCTCTTACCTAGCAGCATAGTCCTTAGGCGCGGAGGGTGTGGAGGCAAACGTCTCAGTTTGAAATTCGGCTCTGACACATGCTCCATGTCGCCAAGCAAGTTACTTGACTTGTCTGTGCCTCAGTTTCCTACACTGTAAAGTGGAAAAAAAGTACTACTTCCTAGAATCACCAGGAGGTAAACGAAGTAATACATAAAGCAGTAAAACACCCCCCACAGTAAGGACTTAGTAAGAATTAGCAGGTTGTTAAATACTTATTACTGTCCTTGGATTATGGCAGTTTGAGGCTATATCTCCCGCCCCTACCATGTCCTCCAGCGTCTGATGCCTATGGTCACATGGGGCAGGGACTCGTGTGGAAAGGAGCTGACATCCGCCAGATGGCTCAGAACCCCTAATGACAGGGACACGGGAGGGGACCTATGTTGAAGGACGCATCAGGATTTATAGTCAAATTGTGCCTGTTTTGGGAAAATCATCAGCCTGTGGGGAAGCAAGTTTGTTCTGGGGGCCTGCCCTCTCCTGACTCTCAGCATCAGATGGAATTGTGTGTGTGTGTGTGGGGGGGGGATGAGGGAGAGGTGGCTCTAAAAGCCTAGAGAGATTGTAGGGAGTCAGGGAGCAAGGTCAGATCTGAGAAATACCATTTTGCAGGGCTTACGACAATATATAGAATCACAACATTATCAATAATATTGTATTATTTAAAAAAGAGAATATATTGTGAAATATAGTATAAATATAGAAGTGAATTAAGCATAGATTTGTACATTTTAACACATAAAGTGATCGTCCATGCAAATAGCACCCAGGCCACAAAGTAGAACAGTGGCCGTGCCAACCACGCCCACCCGCACCTGCCCCATCTCAGCGCCACACTGCTCACCTTGGCCATGATATTGCATGTTTTCTCAGTGGTTTTACCAGTCAGACATGCACTGTTAATACAGATTATTTTTGCCTACTTTTGGAGATGTCTATGGATGACATACCATTTGTCTAGTTTAGTTTCTTGATTTTTTTGTACAACAGTATGTTTTTTGACCGGTTGGTTGTTTAGTTGGTAGATGTTTTAGGGAAAGGGCTGTAGTGGACAAGGCTGATAGGAATGTATATATATGCAGCTTGGTGCTGTATGTGGATTTTCTCTAGTGTATACATGTAGGAATGGAGTTGCTGTGCCACGGATGTGCCCACTTGACTTTATTAGGCCATGCCAAAAAGTTTTCCAAAGTGATTGATTTGATCAGCAATGCTGGATAATTTCACCGGGCCACGTCTTCAGCAGCATGACTTTTAGGCTTTGTCATTTTACGTGATCTGTTGAGATGTTAATGGTACTTTGTTGTAGTTTTCATTCACATTTATTAATACTGTTAGCAATGATTTTGATTGCCTTTTGATGAAATGCCTTATTTTGCTGAATTTTTGTGTTGTGTTGCCTGAGCCTTTTAAAAATCTTGGTTAGCAAGAGTTCTGTAGGTTTCATGTATTGCAAACACTGTCTTGCACTCAAAACTTTGTTGGGTTTTTTTGCTCTTTTAATGCAGCCATTTGATAAAGAGAAGTTGTTGAGTGTAATGCAGTTGACTTTATCAATGTACTAGTTTGTGATTCTTTCTCCTTGTGTCATATATAAGAAATTCACAGTGTCACAAAGGCGCTTTTCAACATTAACTTCTAACAGATACAATTCTTCCCTTCATGCCGGTTGTTTTTCAAAAACTTATTATGAACATGTTGATTGTAGGACAAAACAAATAACTTTAAAAGGAATGCCTATATTCCTCCCATGCAGATTCTACCTTAACGTATCACATTCACATTTTATCCAGTCCTGTCGGCCAACGCTCCCCTTGGCAGTCTCCACCATTCTCTTCCTCCGTGCTTTCCAAAGTGAACTGCAGATAACGATGCCCTCCCCGTAGGTAATCTGCATGCGTGTTAACTGGTTTTCAACATCTGTTTTTTCTGTAGATGTGAAATTTATTTAAATGAGATGAACAAGTGTATATTCATTGAATTTTCAAAAAATATATGCATCCCTGAAATGCAAACCCCTATCAAGGTGTAAAATCTTACCTCAGAAAGTGTCCTTCTGCTCCTGTCCCATCGCTCCTATACTCCCCCCAAAATATATCGTCCTGATATTTTTCACCCTAGATTAGCTTGGCCTGGTCTAGATCTGAGGCTCAGTGGAATGAACAGTAGGGCTATGTATCAGTCGGCACCTCTGTTTCGGGGTCCGTCACATTGCTGGCACGTTGGTGCTCTCCTTCCTGTTGCCAACAGCGCCCTCTGTCGGGAGTATGCCACTGTTTCCTGTTTCTGGCACCAGTCATCCTTGTGTGTAGATCTAAATTCCATCTGACGTCACTGCCTGCAGAACCAACTTGCTTAACACTGCTCTTGTAGCACCAGCCTGCTGGCAAAGGCTCCTTCCTCTCACTTTATTTCACCTCCAGGTTTGGAAGATAGTCTTTCTGGATATAGAATTCTAGTTTGACCTTTCCCCTCAGTAATTCAAAGATTCTTTTCCTTTCTTTTCTGGGTTTCAAACTTCCTGACAGAAGGTCTTTTATAATTATTATTGTTCCTCTATATGTCATGTCTTCTTTCTCTGCCTATTTTAAGGTGTTTTTCTTCATCACAAGCACAACTCAGGATATAAAAGTATGCTGATATATTTTAAACAGTATAACATATTTAAAAGGGAATGATAAAAAAATCACACTACTGATTTCACTACCCAATCTACTATAAAATTATTTAAAAGTGCTGTCAGTGTGTTGTGTGGCTCTGTGTGTTGGGCAAGTGCTCCCTTACTCTACTGTCTCCAGTGGCTCTGTGTCCCCTGCTTCCAGGTCTCTCTCCACAGTCCTTCAGGGCAGCTTGGCTCCAAGGACAAGTCCACTGAGTCACCACACAGAGAACCCATCCACATGTGAGTAAACAAAATCCCGTAAAGACATTACTTCTAAAATAGTGAAAAATACTGTATGAAAAACCAAGAAGAAAAATTAGAAAAATATTTTTGGTGGCAGGCAAGTAATTTTTCAGTTACTATTTCCTAAACCAGCATTTTTTTTTTCTTTTAGATTTTAATGCCAATAAGTCAAAACTAAAAATAAAGTTAAATGGTGTAAAATAATATTTGTGACTTACTCTTTTCTGTTTTTAAAATAATTTTAATTATTTTCTTCAGTAGAACCTTAGGAAAACATTTTCAGAGCAATAGCATTCCAGCTCGGTCATGTAAGGTAGTGGCAAGGAGTGCGTTCTCTAAGGCAGCCCGCTTCCTGACGGGTTCTCAGAAATGTGCCTGTTACAGCAGCAGGAAAGCTCTTGCGATGACACATTTTATATAATGAAACCCTCCTCTTTCTCTGAGTCACTGAACCATGTCCCTGACAGCCCTCTGGGCACTCGCGGCGTGTAGGTGTGCACTGCACACGTGCTGGGCAGTCCCGACACTCACGCTCTCAGCTGCTGACCAGTGCGCTCGGGTCTGCACGTGCTGGGGGCCAGAGTGCTCAGGGAAAGTTGGGAATTAGAAGAAAATGGCAAAAAGTCTTGTGTACTGATACAGGCAACTGTCAATACCCTTCACGCACACACACGCACACACACACCCCAGCATCTTCTGCACTGCAGCTTCCCAAAGGGGCAAGGACTCTGCCTGACTCCGAGGCTACGCATCCAACTTGCCTCCTGTTGCTAAGTCTCCCTGGTCCCAGGGCCAACATTGCAGAGGGTCTGGGTGGCCCACAGGAAGTGCACGAATCTTGCCAAATGGTGGGGTGCAGCCTTGACCTTGACCTTTCTCTCCGCCCTCTGCACATCCCCCCTTCAGGGTTCTCCCTGCAGTGACACTGTTTCCTCACGCGCCCCACACTTCAGAGCCTTTCTGGACTTTCTCACCCTGCCCCTGCCATCACCACGCAAATCAGCGCAGCAGCCAGGACTCTGCGAGTCTCCTCTGGGGATTTGGACCAGGGTGGGGCCCACACCCTCTATTCCCCGAAAGAGAGAAAAGGCTTTAGCACCCCCACTGGGCTGGCTCTCTTTACTCCCCTGAATGCTTCCCAAATTCTCTAGTTACAGGCCTAGGAGCTGGGAGGGTAAAGGTCACAGAAGCTCTGGAGAGGCTCCTAGGTCCTGCTCAGCTTAGTTTTGGGATTAAAAGGGTGTCACAGTCACCTATTGTTCTCAGCTTTGCAACTTTTGCTGAAACTCCAAGGCAAGAGGAAAAGTACCATTTAACAACCAAACAAATTGCATATCATCCTGCTTCAGCCCAAGGACTGAAACTCAGAGGTGACGTGCTCTCCCAGGTCACTTCATTACCAGTGAGCCATGGCGCCTGCACGTCTGCAGCTTCGGGCTTCAGCCACCTGAGCTTCAGTGAGGACTGCTGGCCGCCCCTCCAAGGAGCGTGGGGTTTACATCATCTTTGCTCTAGGCTGGCACTTTCTACTTGTAATTTGCTTCTCTGTGAGCACTGCTCGACCTGGATTTAGATATGACCTTTTAATGAATTTTTAAAAGGGGAAGATTTTTATTTGACATATCTCAAAATTGAAAGATGTCTTATCCACAGGCTCCAAAATGAATTCCTCAGCAATAGATTTTTTGCTGGTCTGGAACAATGCAGCCTACCCCTTCTAACAACCACAGGACTCATTCAAATTCAGTGACATTCCCCAGATTGAAATCCTGACCCGTCTAATGAGTGTCTGTCCAGCCGCATGTGAATGCTGAAGCTGCAGAGCCAGCCCCGGCAGAACAGCTTTCACCGCATCTCCATGGTCCCTTTAATAGAAAGTGGCAGGACAAAGCCCTCAGTAAATGAGGTTTTGAATTGCCATCGGTTCTAAAAATAAAGGGCAAGTTCATTGGTCTTTGGCTATACTAGACTAAAAGTGTAGAAAAAAAACAAGCTAAAACCCTAATACAGAAAGAACATCATGGTGAATTGAAAGAGGCAATTGGATAAAAGTGAAGAAAAAATGTGTAAGAATCACATTGCAGCACATTTCCACCTGGTCCTGGGAATGTTCATGGTGGAGAAATCACAGGACAGCACGACCGGCTGGCAGGGCAACCAGGGGTGAGCCTTCCCTCGGCCCCGCAGCACCTGCTCGCTCTGCGGTTCAGACGCAGCACATTCCTCCGGAGGCGGCAGCTGCTAGGAAAGTGAGGACCCATCAGAAGTAGTTAGTGAAATTGGCATCGTCATATACACATAGTTAAATGACTTTTCTAAGCCAAATTTAATCTTTTGGTCCTTTGTTTTAACAAATAGAAAATTGTCCGTGGGCTCACAATGTCCAGTACTGTGAGTTCATACTTCGGAAGAAACAAAGATAAAACACATTTCCTTCCCTCAAGCATGTAATGCGGGAGAAATGACATAAGGACAGCACCGTACTGTGAGGAATCTTGTTCAGTGCTTTCAGGTTGTTGACAAGTTGACTTGAGGCAATATTTCCCCTTCTCAGCAGTCCTAAAAATACACAAAATCTAAGACTGTGTATAGACACTGAGACTCTCTGGAAGGCTCATGGTTGCCAACTGCAGTCCTCTTGGCTGACCCAGTGATATTGTCCCACCTTTCCCATCCTTGGAACCACAGAGCATCTTGAATTCTACTGACCAGGTGCTGATGCCACAATTCATAGAATTGTGCAGAATTCTCTAAACTTGGTGACTATAATTGTCAGAATTTTCAGACTTGAGGTTGATTTCTTGCTCCTGGCCTCTTTCTCCTTTCTCAAAATGATGGCTGTGTTTGTATCTATTTCCTGTCTAAGTCAATTTTTCACCCAAACATGTTAATTTCTGGAGCAGGATGAGATATGGAGAACTTAAGTTTTTCCTTGTTTGGTCAGAGAACTTATTTTCCCTGAGTTCCTCCAGAAGGTTCTGAGCTCACAGAGCCACGTAAGCACATTGCCATGTGATAGTCTTATAACGGTAGAATAGGGTTTTCAATGTCCATATGTTATATCATAGTTGTAACTCTCCCAAGAAGGTAATTCTGCCTGGTTTCACAAATGAGAAATGGAAACTCAGGTAAGAAATTGTGAATGCTCACAGAAGTGGTTAATTAGTAGAGTTAAGACTAAATCATGCTCTCTGATATGTCTCATCTGCAATGTAGCAGAAGTAAGAAAATGACCCTTTGCCCATGTCAAACCAGCTGATGGTGGAACCCTGGGCTGGTGGTTCAGCCTTCTAAGAAGAGAGTTAGGTCATTAGGAAGGAGCTTGAGCACCAGATGGATGGAAGCACATAAGGCAGCCTAAGGCAGCCCATTCACTTCTGTCTCAAAAATCAGTGTCACCTTGTGTCAAAGTTCATGGGCTGCTTTCTCAACCCTAGTGAGGAAGGGGCTGTGAATTCAAACAAGAGATGTGCTTGTCTTCTGAAACTTGGAGTGTGGGCCCAGGTAATAGGATGCCAAACCACCCAAAGGTGGAGGCAGCATTCTCCTCACATAGCACAGGGACAGGGCTGTGCTGCTTCAGCAGGGGCACTGGGGGTACAAACAGAGGAAACAGGAAAGGGTCTAAATGGGAGAATGGATTGATGATTAGACTTGAACTTTGAGCTTCCCATGAGAATCCTTGAAATGTCCTTTAGAGACTCACAGAAACAAAAGCAGATATAATATCAAGTTTGGAAATTCTGTTACTGCTGGTGGGTGTGCACATCTAAGTAACTGAGATTATTGCTAACTTTGGCCCACCTTAGCCCCTAAGATTCTGTGGTCTGAGGTGTGAAGCATTAAAAGATTGAAGAACTAGCAGACATTCATAGTGTTTCCAGGGAACTCATTATCATTACCATCATCATCATCACCATCATCATCACCATCATCACCATCACCAGCATCATCACCATAACCATCATCACCAGCATCACCACCATCATCATCATCACCATCATCACCATCACCATCATAATCACCATCATCATCATCACCATCATCACCATCACCATTATCATCACCATCATTACCATCACCACCATCATCATCACAATCATCATATCACCATCATCATCATCATCACAATCATCATATCACCATCATTACCATTATCATCATCACCATCACCATCATTACCATCACCATTATCATCACCATCATCATCATCACCATCATCATTACCATCATCACCATCACCATCATAATCACCATCATCATTACCATCATCACCATCACCATCATCATCACCATCACCATCATCACCATCACCATCATCATCACCATCGCCACCATCACCATCATCATCACCATCATCACCATCACCATTATCATCACCATCATCACCATCATCATCATCACCATCATCACCATCATCATCACCATCACCATTATCATCACCATCATCATCATCACCATCATCATCATCATCATCATCATCATCACCATTATCACCATCATCATCATCACCATCATCACCATCACCATCACCATCACCATTATCATCACCATCATCACCATCATCACCATCATCATCATCATCACCATCATCACCATCATCCATTATCATCATCATCACCATCACCATCATCACCATTATCACCATTATCATCATCACCATTATCACCATCATCATCATCACCGTGACCAGCAACAGGAAGACTTTTCTGTGAGGGGATAAACACTTTCTAGTTTATAAATTAAAGAATGAAAGGATACATTCAAGACAGTTAGTGTACTGTGTCCTAAGTTCTCTTCTTTTTATACCTGTTCCCCTCTCCTAGGTCACCTCAGCATATGATGTTTTGCATGACGAAGGTCCTAGGTTCTTCCAAATGTGATTCTTTTCAGTTTTGCTCTGGATACAACCTCCACAGAGATAAACTCACAGCCAGTCCCTGACAATAACCTCTGTGCCGTTGGAAAGAAAAACGTTCCTTGAACAGACTTCAGTGGGAAACCTGGGCACTGTGGCTGACTCAGTGAGCTTGCTTCAGGTCATGGGTCCCCAAGTCCACTTTCACACGATGCTCTGACTTGTAGCAACTCAATCAGAAGTCAGACAATCAAAGGCATACTCCAGAAAGTGTCTGTGAGCCTGACCACATCCCTGCAGGACCCAGGAGGGTCAGCATGCTCACCTGGGTGACCCTCCAGGATGAGAACTCTCCTCGCAGAATCGCTGAGAGGCCTCTGTGGAGAATGGGTTGTTTGCTTTAACCTGGAAGCCCAGGTTCATTAGAGAACAGCCCCAGCAGCTTTCCACTATCCTCACATGTTCCCTAGATGACCAGAGACAAAGATACAATGCCCTGTATTCCTTGTTTCAATCAGCCCAGTATATTGGGGATAAAATTTAGTTAATGATTGAAATACATTTTTACTACTTATCTAAAGTTCTCTAGTTAGAATTTTTTAGCTGTTATTGCAATGGGATCAAATAGAAAAATTTATATCACTAACGAACTAAATGTATCAGCGGTAGAAGTATTTGCATTAAAAAGTAAAGCAAGTTTACCCTTTCACAGAGTGAGGAATGTTTATTGCAGAAAAAGTGAGAATTTATAGAACAGTGACTTTGAAAACCGTCTGTAATTCAGTGTCTAGAAAAGTGACAAGTATTTGGATATACTTCCTCATACTTTTTGCTGAATATACTTTTTTCCCCACAGAGCTGCAGTCTTGTCAAAAATAACAGTTGCTGAGTGGCTACCTGGAAAGACGAATGAACAGTGGAAGGATCCCAGAAAGGTAACATGCAGAACTGGGATCTGCATAGCGCGCACAAAGTGTTTCAGGATGAAGAAAACATTCTGACTATCATTTATTAATTATTGCGATGCATGTTTGTTGTCTCCCACATCACAGGCCCGGTTCTGGCGCATCAGTGTCTGACCGGTGCTCGGTGACGGTGACGGTGACGGTGACGGGCTGTGTAAGGAGGGAGCACAGCGCTGAGCTGTCTGTGCTGACAGCTGCTCCTCACCAGTGTGTCGCGACCGTGCTGATCCTCTGGCTCGGGAGCACTTGCCCTGTTCTGTGCCCACTCTCTCTCTTCCTGAGCCACAGGATGTCAGTTTAAATACATGGATAATAGAGACTTTATGGAAGACAAAAGTATATGAAAAACCCAAAGAAGTGTTTTTCTCCAAAAAACAAAAATATCAGAATCCTAACGTCTTAGACAACAGAAATATTGAACACGGTGTTCAACACAGGAGGCGGGAGTGACCTTTCAAGCCAGATTCTTCCAATGCACGTTCCAGGTAGCGTGTTGAACCCGCCTACTGATACTAGGCTTTAATTCTCATGTCTAATTATTATCGCTGCAAGTGAGGGACAGCCTTGGCTGTACCAACAACATATATTCTAAATGAAATAGCATTGCATTAAAATATCCTATATTTCCCCCCAAATTATTGTTCTGTAGCAGCATCACTTGACATGTTCTGCAAGCTAAGGATTCACCTTTTGGCGGTTTCCTTCTGGTCTCAAAGGCATTTCCCCCAGGCTCTTCAGAGATTCAGGGAACACAAGGCCTCACCTTCTGTGGCATTGACAACCCATGGAAGCAAACAATTACCCAAGTAAGAAGTTTTAACAACCATAAAAGTTTATAAGAATGTGGGATTATTACCCACAAAGACTCTTAAAATTTAGTCTAAAGAGTAATCGCTTTGAGTGCCTCTTAAAAACGCAGCCTCTCTAAGTGTCCAGAAGTCCGGCGCTCATGGTGCAGATACTGCTCTCAGTCTCCTACAGCCACCAAATACGGATCACAGCAACAGCGTTTGCTGTGCATCACGGACTGTTCTCTTATTTAATGTACGAACACAATGACCTTAGGAAATCTGTTCTCTTTAATCTGTATCATCCAATCCAAGTACAGTGTCCATGATATGTCAATGCTACATTAAGAGATCTTTTAGGCATTGTGACTCCCCAAAGCCTTTTCTTTTTTTTAAAGAGTTTTACAGAGAGAGGGAAGGGAGTGGGAGAGACAGAGAAAAACATGGAAACGGGCATGTGCCCTGACCAGGAATTGAACCTGCAACCTTTCAGTGCACAGGATGACGCCCAACCAACCGAGCCACACTAGCCATGGCTCCCAAAAACCTTTAAGAGGATATCTCTTGTATGCACTCTTTATAGGATTGCTGGCCTGACTCCAGGACATAGAATCTGTATTTATAATAAGCTCCTTCCTGCCCTTCAGGGAGGGTGGGAACCCTAAGAGAAAGGGATCAGCATAACCTTCAGACACGTAGAAGATTTCAAGTTGAGGAATTTCATGGAAGTAAGACATTGCAAGATATATTACATAAAAGTACACAGTTTATCTGGAGCGCAAGTCAAAGGCTAGTGGTGAACTAGAGGTGAAAAGGTAACTTGCAGACACAAGGCAGAGAGTCTGGGCATAAGCCTTCAGCTTGCGCCCTGAGGACCTGAAATCTGAGCAGGCGGAGAGCGTGGCCAGAAGTGAGCACGAGGAGCCGGTGGATGGGACGGCAACAAACAGATGGAAAGACTGGCTGAGAGGACAGCGAAAGTGCTGCTGGTGAAGAGCATGGCCTGGGGCCAGAGGGAAGAGAAATAGGAGCCCCTTACAGGAGATTCAGGTCCCTAATCAGCGCCCCTCAGTGGACCAGAGGTGTCTTCGCGGTGCAGGCTTTGGCCCCACAGAACGGACCCATTGGACGAGAGCAGTCTAACCCAGGGCCTCTGACTGCTTTTCTCTTTGAGAAGGTTTTTCTTTCTTTCTGCCACAGGCTGGCTCTTTGATTGGCGTGTCAGGTTCTCATTATTGATATTTAATCAGAATAATGGCAGGTAACCTGAAACCTATGTAACTCCATTAATGATGTCACCCCAATAAATTCAACAAAATACCAAAATATTATTTAGTGGGTACTATTGAGAGAAAATGAATTAAACTTTTTTTAAAAAGGGGACCTGACTGGGTGGCTTGGTTGGTTGGAGCATCATCTCGTACAGCCAGAGGTTGTGGGTTCGATTCCTGGTCCGAGCACGTACCTAGGTTTTAGCTTTCACCCCTGGTTGGGGCAGGTGCAGGAGGCAACCAATGAATGTTTCTCTCCCACATCGATGTTTCCCTCCCTCCCTCTCTCTGAAAGTCAGTAAACATATCTTCTCATGAGGATTTAAAAAAAGAAAAAAGAAACATCACAGCTCATTGGCCAGAACAAGGTCCCATGTCAATCACTGTGGAGGAAATGGGACTGTCCTTGGGTGAATCGGGCGCTCCCTGGTCAGAGGGTGTGGTCATTCCTGGGGGTGCGGGGCTGCCGGAGGCAGGGCAGGGGGCAGGGCAGAGGGAGCGAGCGAGGGAGGCCGCAGCCCCGGTGCTGTGGGCCAGGAGCGCTCAGGCCTGTGTCCCCCTCTGCCCATCGCAGAAGGAGGCCGATAGAAAGAACAGCATGTGTCCCTCTGACCACGTGAGCATAGGCCTCTCACCCTTCTCGAAAGCTTTGCAGAGGAAGGTGTGCAGGAGTCCAGCCTTGGAGAATGGCTCGGTCCTAGCCTGGAGAAAGACGGAAAATCGTCCCAGGATATGGGACTAGTATGTGCCCAGGCTGGAAGCACGAAGGGGCACAGTGTGTTCTGGGGACCCAGCAGTTTAATATTTGATAAGAGAGAGAGGGGCAAGGAAAAAACACACAAACAGAAAGAAGGCAGGTGTTAATCCCAGGCCACGGACGGCTGAGAAAGGGCAGCACTTGCCTTCTCATCACGGCTTGTGGACTGCTCAGCTCCTGCTTAACCTCAGAATAGAGGCATTTTCTGAAATGGCACAAAGGACAGACTGGAAATGCCTTAATCATATTTGGTTCCACTCCACCAGTTGAATTAGTTTCTAGCATTCTTTTTTAATGTCACATTTTCATAAGACATGATATATTGGAAAAAACTCAAAGGGAAGTCGGAAACGGAAAATGGTGATCTGAATCCCCACTCTTTAGGGGAAAACGGTGCCAGGCGCCGCACGAGGTGCGGGGTAAGTGGACTGAGGGCAGTTTCCCTTTGGGAAGCCCACTGTCTGGAAGGGCAGAGAGGCAAACAGGAGGGTGCAGTTGCAACATTCCCGAAAGTTCGAGGATGCACCTGCGCAGGGGCTGATGGGGGCTCAGCAGGGAGCCTGGTGACTCAGGGCAGCTCTGGGGAAGGTGCTGGGTGGAGGCTGACAAGAGCAGCCGGGAGAAGAGCAGTGGAGGGAGGTGCTCTGTGCAGAGGCGACACTGAGCAGGGATGACCTGCTTCGGGATAAAGCACAACCTCCTTGCGACAGAGTCTCAAACTTGGAGATGCAGGAATTGGACCACAGGGGCCTTGAATGCCTTGCTGGGAGCTTTGAGTCTATCCCGGAGACGTAGGGGCACTGAAGGGGTTTAAGCAAAGAAGTCACCCTCTATGATTTGTGTCTTAGATGTATCACTGTGAGAGAAAGGTGAAGACTAAATATAAAAGCAAACAATGGCCAGACCCTAAGCAAAAATAGAACCCTGCCCTGCACCCTGCAGCATCCTGCACAGGGAACCGGTGCCCTCTCCGGTCTGCACAACAACCAGCCAGGAGCCAGCCCGCTGGAGTCAGACTGCTGGGAAGTTCACCTCTGTTTCTAGTGGCAATCCAGGGATTGAAAATTGACCCAAAGTGGCCAGGGCTTGGTTAATAATTGACAGCTTCCCTAATCTGTGTCCCCACTTCCAACCTGGGACCAAGCCGACAAAGACAGATGTGCTCCCCTGACCGCAGGGTGCCCCTCCAGTCAGCCTGTCTACAGCCTCCCAGGCCCACAGCCAACAGTCAGGCACAGGGAGCCTCCCTTCTCCCACCAAAATGCGAGACGCTGCAGCTCGTGGCCCGCCTGGGTCTCTGCCAGCACGCGCGGGGAGTGACTGAGGCCCTTGCCACAGCGAGTTCTAGACACACAGCCATTGCTTTTCTCAACTGATTGGTGTTTATTTATTTCTACTAAAGTCAAGAATAGACTACAAACCTGGAAGCAAGCAGGACAGGTAAGAGGTGATCATAACCAATAATAAAACAATAAAAATAACTAATGTATGCTAAGTACTGACTATGTGTCTGCATCCTACCAACTACTCTTAGAATCTCTACCTCTTAGAATCTCAATTCTTAAAACAGCCCATTGTATGTACTATGTATTATCCACGTTTTAAAATAGAGGAAAGGGAGACCGAGGAGGGTAAATAACTAGCTCCTCTTGTAACTTTTACATCTCTGCAGTAACTACAACTAGGTCTTTCTGACAAGAGGCCTTTGCCCTAAACATTCTGTCACCTGCCTCAAAGTCTGAGTCAACTTTGAAAAAACAAGCCTGAGCTTATGCCAGCTCAGCACGCCCCTGCCCCTCTGTAGAGCAGGAACTCGGATGTGAGATGAGAAGGGTAAAGTGGTGAGATATTTGGAAAGTAAAACACCAGACTTTGGAAGCCGGCAGGGTAAGATTGGTGAAGGGCTGGGTCAGGAATCCACAGTGATCCCATGGCCTGAGCGACAGGCGGGCCCCACTGACCTCCAGGACCCCGCCCCCCCCCCAGCTCTGAGAGGGGAACAGGGGCTTCAGCGAGGACTCTCACAGCCGCCTTGGATTAGTCACCTAATTTCTCCAAATATCAAGTTCACCTGTAAAATGGGATGAATGATGCCTTGCTTATCACTCTGTTCCCATATAAAATAAAAATGTAGATACGAAAATACTGAAAAGCTGTATGCAGAAACTCATTTCATATAATATCTGGTAATATAGAAAATATGTTGCAACATATCTGATGATAAATTAGAAGAATTCCATTGTTTTTTAAACTTAAAATAGATTTAAAAAATACGAATGTACGTATTTCTTACAAATTTATGTAATTTAACAATTTTCTTTTTCAGGGTCACTTCTGTCTTTTGTTTCCACACTAAGGATCTAAGAAATTGCTCTCCTAGCAAGTAAATGTTGGTGAGAATTCTGACATACGACTGTATAAATGTCAAATCTGACTTGGCCAGTATTAACTGTAACATCAGGGAAATCATGCCGTTCAGAAGATGGAAGCAGAGCCACCCAGAGCCCAGCGCTGTGTCCCCGTGTGGCCACAGTACTTGGACTCTTCCTCCCCCCTCAGGTCTTGCTTGCCTTCCGTTCACAACATAGTCCTCCTTTCCCTATAAATAGAGAGACAGGTATATGCTCGTACATGGAAAAAAAGTATGCAGTTATACATATATAAGTTTCTAAACTAAGTAAAAAATATAAAAATAAATATACATATGCATGCTCGCACACACAAAATAAAGAGCTGGACAAGGACTTTTCAGAGGCTTATCAAAGAAATGAGGCTGTAGGACAAGTAGCCACCCCAAACCTGGACGGACGGGTGCATCGAGGACACAGCTGAGCTCTGCCTCCCTGAGGCAGCAGCCACCGGAGCCATAAACTGGCAAAACACGAAAACGGAGAGTTGATAAACGGCTGGAAGCTTGGAGTGAGCTCGTGTGAGAGCGAGGCTCGGGGCCACGGGCTCCTGGGCCAGGTGCCATGGCTTCTTCCCTCAGGAAGCACACCAGGTTCTCATGGTGAAGGTCCCGTGGCTCTGCGGGGCAGGGCAACACACCTGGGGCCTCCCGACAAAGCTCCCTCCAGGGCAAGAGTGCTCAGCGTCGTTTCACTTCGCCCGGTGCCGCACGAAAGCAGGGACGATGTAGTCGACGGGGGGGGGCTTCAAGGAAATGGGGTGGGAGTGCTGGGGGGGGGGGAGAGGGCTGCGGGGCAACAAACACCTGAGAAACACTCGTGAAGGTTTCAACACCCAAGGACAGATGCGTCATACATGCAGAGAGTTGGAGAGTCTAAGAAAGTATGAAAGGAAACGGCAGAAATAACAAACGTAGTAACAAAGCTTCCCACAGTCTCATCAGCACACTTGGCAGAAAATTGCAAGATAGGTCCACAGAAACGTCCCAAACGTGAAAGCAAGAACCAAGGGCAGGAAAACAGAGCAGGGCGATCGAACCGTAGGACAATTTCAAAAGGTGAAACATCGGGGCGATTGGAAACTGGAGGGGAGGAGACTTTGAGCAAAGTCTGGATAACGGGACCTGAGCCACAGGGGGAAAGAATACCAAGTCACCCCGACACCTGGCCAGAAACCGTACAAACGGGAAGAAGTGAGAGGAAGCACATAATGTGTTAAAGGAAAACAAAAATACAGCAACCTAGAGCTCTGTATCCAGGGAGTGTTCTCAAGAATTTTATTATAGGAGAAATCAAGACTTTCTCAGACGTGCAGACACTGAGGGAATTCATTACCAGGGACCTTCCTGCAACAAATGTAAAAATTCAAGTGGAGCCCGGCCGGGCGTGGGGCAGCGGTTGAGCATCTACCTAGGAGCCGGGAGATCGCGGTTTGATTCCCACTCAGGGCACATACCCAGGTTGCGGGCTCCATCCCCAGTCGGGGGCCTGCAGGACGCAGCTGATCAATGACAATTCTCATCATTGATGTTTCAACTTTCTCTCTCTCCTTCTCCCTTCCTCACTCTGAAATCAATAAAGACATATTTTTTAAAAAATTCAAGTGGAAGGAAAATGATACAGGTAAGAGAGTTGGGCCTCCATAAAGCAAAGAAGTGTATCAGAAAGGAATAAATGGAAGTGAAATAAAATATTCATTTTTCCTTAATGTATCTAAAGGATATGTTTTTGTTTAAAGCAATAAAAGTGACAGTGTATTGGTGATTATAGCGTATGGATAAGTGGAATGAATGACAGCCATGTCAGAGGGTGTGAAGGAAGAATTGAGAATGTTCTGCTATAACATCATCACTACACTAACAGCAGCCTGGGGTTGATCGAAGGAAGACTTAGGTGAGTCCAGCTACGATCATTTCAACCAGTAAGTTAGTTGAAAGTGTAACTGATATGCTGAGAGGAGATAAAATAGAATCATATCAAGACTCAGTAAAGCCCAGAGAAGGGAGAAAGAAGAGAAGCAAAAATAATTCAATGAACAGAAAACAGTCACAAACATGGTAGCTATCAATCCAACAACATCAAAGGTATCTTCAAATATTAATGATATAAATACAGCGATTAAGAGACAAAGGTCATCACAGTAGATAGAAAAACAAGACTTTAAAAAAAAAGAAGAAAAGCTCCTACTTTAAATAGAAAGGCTCAGATTAAAATTAAAGGGATAGAAAAAATATGCCATGCTACCACTAAGCAAAAGGAAGCTGGAGTGGCCACAGTATTTTCAGACAAATCATACTTCAGAACAAGAAAGATTATGAGCATTGCGAGGGCCATTACATGATAATACAGTGGTCAATGTTATGAAAAGATGTAACAATTCCAAATGTATAGTCACCCAATGAAAGATGCCAAGATACATCAGAGAACAACTCACAGAAAAGGAGAAATTGATAATTCCACTACAATAGTTGGAAACCTCAATACCCTCTGTCAGTAGTTAACAGAGCAAATTGACAATATCCATGAGCGTATAGAAGACTTGAAAAACACTATCAATGAACTTAATCTTTTTGACATTCATAGGATATTCCATCCAACAGGAGCACAATACATATTGGAACAGTCACCAATATATTTAAGATGACATCTGGGCCAGAAAACACACCTTAACCAATTAAAAAAAATGAAAATTATAAAACATATATTCTTACTCCTTAATAAAATTAAACTAGAAGTCAGTAACAGAAAAGATATTAGTGAAATTCCAAATAAGTGGTGATTAAACTGTACTTCTTACACATGGGTCAAAGAATAAGTTTAAGAGAAAGATAAAAAATATTGAACTAAATTGAAATGAAAATGCAACTTAACATTTTTGAGACACAGCAAAAACAGTGCTTAGGTGAAAAGTCATAGCATTAAGTATATATTAAAATAACTTAAATCTAAAATTAGTAACTTGGCTTACACCTTAAGAAACTAGAAAAAGAAGACCAAATCAAGCCTAAAGCAAGCAGAATAAAATAAAAAATAAAAGTTAAAGTAAAAATCAATGAATTGAAAACAGGAATCAATAAAGTCAAGGAAACCAAAGCCGCATTCTTTGAAAAGATCAATAAATTTGATAAACCTCTTGCCAGGCTGACCAGAGAAAAGAGAAGATACATAAATTATTAAAATCAGAAATGAAGGAGGGGCCATTACTGCAGATCCTGTGGACATTAAGAGAATAGTAAAGTAATGTTATGAACAAGTCCATGCCCACACATGTGGTAACTTAGATGAAATGGACCAATTTCTTAGAAGACATAAACCACATGGAGAAAGGGGTGATATGAACAGCTTTATATTCATTAAATTGAATCAACAATTAATAAAATCAAAGAACAAAACAAAATACCAGGTCAGGATGATTTCACTGGTGAATCCTGCATGGCACTGAGGAGAGAAATAACACCAGTGCTTCACAGTATAGAACCAAGATCAATACTTCCTAACTTACCAGCAAAGAACACTATAGACCAGTAGCTCTCATGAAGATGGACATAAAATCCCTTCACAAAATACTAGCAACCCAAATCCAATAATGTATGAGATTAATTATACACTGTAACTATATATGCTATTTATGCTAGGTAGTCAAGGCTGTTTCAACATTGTAAAATCACTGATGTATTCCATAGGCTAAAAGAGAAAAATCATATGAGCATATAAGTTGATATAGAAAAATCATTTGAACAAAATCCAACACTCACTCATGATAAAGCTCTCAGCATACTAGAAACAGGAGGAGGAAGTCCTTCACTTGATAGAGACCATCTACGACCATTTTACAAGAAATATCATGTTAACAGTGAGAGAGACTTTCACTTTAAGATCGGGAATAAAGCAATTCTAGCTCTCTTAGCACTTCTAACCCACACTCCACTGACATGATCGTGATGTAGGCAACACCAGAGAATCTATCTGCAACCCACCACCAGGAAAACAAAACAAAACAATACCAAAAAAAAAAAAATCCTTCATGCTAATAAGAAAAAAATAGCAAGGTCCCAGGATATAAGGTCAATATACAAAAGTCAATTGCTTCCCTATATACCAGCAACAAATAACTGGAATTTTCAATTTAAAAAGACATAAAATGTACAATAGCACAAGAAATAACAAAACAAAATATATACTTGGAAACTAAAAAACATTGATTTAAAAATCAGATTGGAGAGATGGCAGTGTAGGTAACAGTGGTCCCCACCACCTCCCACAACCACATCAAAATTACAACTAAAATACAGAACGACCATCGCTCAGAGCCTCCTGAAATCTAGCTCCACAGAAGCCCTACAACCAGGGAACTGAAGGAGCATCGAGACTGGTAGGAGGGGCAGAGATGCTGGTGGATTGGGGATGAATCCTGGAGAGGCAGCCAGGGACCTACACCCGGTGCCTTGGGGTAAAACAGGGAAGGACATCTTGGTGGTAGAGGTTTCCTGGAGGAGCGGGGGTCCCAGCCCACATCAGACCTACAGCCCAGGGTTCCAGGGCTGGGAAGAGATGTCTCCACAACTTCGGGCTGTGAAAATCAGCAGGGACCTTGGCTGAGTGACACAGAGGCTTGAGGGAGTCCCAGAAAGCTACTCTTAAAGGACCCTCACAGGGACTCATTCAGACAAACTCACTCTGAGCTCCAGCGCCTGGCAGCAGCTTGAAAGGAACCTGGGACACTTGGGGAGGAACTAACTTGCTTGAAATTGGGGCGAGAGCTGGAGGGGCAGCTTTCTCCCAGATATAAGAGCTGGCAGAGGTCATTGCTCCTTTGGCTAGCCCTCCCCTAACAGAGCCTGCAGGCAGGGGCCATATCTGAATCTCCATCAATCTGACTCACACCTTTGGCCCCACCCTGGTGATTCCCAGAGGCCCTGTCCCGCCCCACCTGCAGGCTCATCCAAGCCATTTCCAGTGGCTTTTCTATGCAAGTGGTCTCTCTAGCCTCATGCTTAGGACTTTCTTAAAATCTCTCAAACAAGCAGCAGCTGGCCTCTGCATGCCCCATACCACTCCATAAGTGGCCCCAGGCCTGCACTAGGAACAGCCTGCACTGTTTCATAGCTTGGCTTCTCCTGGACACATCCAAGCCCAACACAAATAGCAGCCATCTACTATCTGCTGTGTAGCTCATGCTGGGTGGCCCTGGGCAGGACACAGGCAGAGGCTGACTTTGCACCTCCCAGGAGGCCCCAGAGACAATGCCCTGGTGGCCAGTCTCGAACACACTGAATTATAATCCTACCACATTTAAGAGTGACACACTCAAGGGGTGGACTCAGTGAACACCAAAGCTCCACTGAAGTAAATCCTGCTCCATAGGGGTGTCTCCAGCACAGCAGCTCTTTGGCTGTACTTGCAGCTAGTCCTCACAGCCAATTGGCCTGGGGGTCAATTCCTCCCAGTGATGCCAATAGCAACCAAAGCTCAACTACAACAGGACAGTGCACACAGCCCACACACAGGAGCACCTAGAAGGCCCAGTTCAGGTGACTGGGGAGGCTGAGCCACTGCACCCTACAGGACACCTACTATACAAAGCCAATCTACCAATTCCAGGAGACATAGCAGCTCTACCTAATACATAGAAACAAACATCTGGAAGCAATAAAAGTACGGAGGCAAAGAAACATGTGACAAAGGAAAGAACAGAAAAAACCTCCAGAAAAGAACTAAATGAAATGGAGCCAAACAAGCTACTAGATACAGAGTTCAGAATAATGGTTATAAGGATGCTCAAGGATCTTAGTAAGACTATTAAGGAAACTAGTGAGATCGTCAATGACATAATAAAGTATGAAATGAAGAATCATTTACAGGGAATCAACAGTAGAGTAGAGGATCCTGAGAATCAAGTCAGTGATTTGGAACATGAGGAATCAAAAAACACCCAACCAGAAGAACAAAAAGAAAAAAGAATCCAGAAATATGAAGATAGTGTAGGGAGTCTCTAGGACAATGTCAAGTGGCCCAACATTCACATATGGGATTACAGAAGGAGAAGAAAGAGAGCAATAAATTGAAAACCTATTTGAAAAAATAATGACAGAAAACTTCCCTTACTTAGTGAAAGAATTAGTCTTACAAGTCCAGGAAGCACAGAGAGTCCCAAACAAGAGGACCCCAAAGAGGCCCACAGCAAGACACATCATAATTAAAATGCCAAATGTTAAAGACAAAGATAGAATCTTAAAGGCAGTAAGAGAAAAGCAGTTAGTTACCTACAAGGGAGCACCCGTACAACTGTCAGCTGATTTCTCAACAGAAACTTTCAAGGCCAGAAGGGAGTGGCAAGAAATATTCAAAGTGATGAAAAGCAAGAACCTACAACCAAGATGACTCTACCCAGCAAAGCTATCATTTAGAATTGAAGGTCTGATAAAGAGCTTCACAGATAAGAAAAAGCTAAAGGAGTTCATCACCACCAAACTCATATTACATGAAATATTGAAAGGTCTTCTTTAAGAAGAAGCTAATGAGCAAAATAATCTGACAAACAAAATAGACCTAGAGACACAGAAGCATGCAACAGACGGTCATATCTTAGAGGGAAGAGGGAAGGGAGATGGAGGGGAAGAGATTAACCAAAGAAGTTATATGCATATATGCATAACCCATGGTCACAGACAATAATGGGGTGAAGGCCTGGGGCGGGGATGGGAGTGAGGGTGAGGGGGTCAATGGGGGGAAAAATGGGACACTTGTAATACTTTCAACAATAAAGATTAAAATAAAATAAAACAAAACAAATTAAATTAAAATTAAAATCAGATTGGATATAAATAAATGAATTGGAATATACAATATTGTTAAAATATCATTTCTTCCCAACTTGATCTCAAAACACAATGCGATCTCAGTCCAAATCCCTGAGAACTGTTAGTAAAGACAAACTATTGTACAGTGGAAAGGCCAAGAACCTGGAACAGTCAATCCATTGATAGTCATGTCCGTAGTAGTTACGATGGATGAAAACAGCCTCTGCAGCATTTCCCCCAAAGACCCAGAACTTCAGTCTAATCACAAGAAAAGCCATCAGGCAAATACCAAGAGGGTCATTCTACAAAATCTATGACCAGTATGTCCCCCAAATATCAAAGTCATTAAAAACAAGGAAAGTCCAAGAAAGTTCACAGCCAAAAGTTGCTGAGACATGGTAAGCAGTTGTAATGTGGTGTCCTGCGTGGGGTCCTAGAACAGAAAAAACATTATATAAAAACTAAGCAAATCTGAATAACATGTAAACTTTAGTTACTAACAATCTATCAATATTGGTTAATTAATTGTGACAAATTTACTATAATAATGTAAGATGTCAATAATAGGGGAAAGTGAGGATGATGAAGTTATGAGGACGTTTTGTATTTTTTAAGCAAATTTTTTAAATCTATAATTTCTAAAATAAAAGGAAAGTTTATTAAGACAAAAAAGTTCCTGGGAGTTAAATTACATACATATAAGACATCAACATTTGCATAAATTATTACCGACATTTGCTACGTAAGCACTGGAAGTACATCTAATGAGATTCCATGTGGCTGTGTAAGTTCTAGACATGACCTGAGGGCCTGAAGCTCATGCTCAGTGTTGAAGTTTTTATTCCAGGTTTATGTTGAGGTGAGAATTAAAAGTTCAGTGGTACCTTGGATTGGGCAAAGGCTTCTTAAATATGACAGCAAAGGTACAGGCGAAAAAATATACAGGGTCAGGCAAAAGTAGGTTTACAGCGGTTTGTATGGAAAATAAAACAATAATTAATAAATAACAATACAAGAATAAATTCTGTTTTATGTGCTCACAACTGTAAACCTACTTTTGCCCAACCCTGTATATCAACTAGACTTCATCAAAATGTAAAACTTAGGCCTGGCTGGTGTGACTCAGCCATTGGGCATTGACCCAGGCGACTGCGGTTGGATTCTCAGTCAGGGCACATGCCTGGGTTGTGGGCTTGATCCCCAGTAGGGGGCGTGCAGGAGGCAGCCGACCAATGACTCTCTCATCATTGATATTTCTCTCTCTCTCTCCCTCTCCCTTCCTCCCCCTGAAGTCAATAAAGACATATTTTTAAAAAAATTTTAACTTTGTACTTCAAAATACACCATCACTAAAGTGAAAAGACAACTCACAGAATGGTAGAAAACCTTTGCAAATCATGTATTTGATAAGGGACTTATAGTTATAATATATAACGAACGCTTACCACTCAATGAAGGAAAGCAAAGTAAACCAATTTTTAAATGGGCAAAGGATTTAACCTTCTCTAAACAAGGTATTTAATTGGCTAATAAGTTCACAAAAAGATATCTAACCAACATTATTTGCCTTCAGGGAAATGTAAATCAAAACCACAGTGAGATAGCACTTCAGAACCATGAGGATGGTTGTAATAAAAAAGCACACAGATGTAACAAGTGTTGGCAGGTGGAGGAGAAGTGGGAACTAACTTACTAGGGCAGACACGCACCAAGGCGCAGCCACTCTGGAAAACAGTCTGCTTTTCCTCAGGGCTAACCATAGAGCTGCCATTTCACCTGGCAATTCTACTCATAGTTACGTACACAAGAGAAATAGCCACAAATATTCACACAAAAGTCTATACATGAATATTCAGAGCAGCATTAGTCAGTACAGCCAAAAAAGCGGAAACAACCTAAATGTCAATCAATTGCTGATTAGATAAGTAAAGGTGGCATATCCATATTACAGACTATTTATTATTCAGCAATAAAAACCTGAAGTACTGAAACATTCTAGAAGACAGGCGAACCTTAAAAATATTATTCTAAGTGAAAGAAGCCAGTTACAAAGAACCATATATTGTATGATTCCATTTACATGAAATATCCAGAATAAGCACATCTATAAAGTCAGAAAGCAGTTTAGGAGGCTGGGGCAATGGGGTGGGGGAGAAGGGCAAGATGTAAGGACTTCTTCGGGGGCTGGGGAAATTGTGATGATGGATGCATAATTCTATACTAAAAAGCCACGTAATTGAACACTTTAAAGGTGTAAATTGGATGACATGTGAATGATACCCCAGTAAACACACCTGCTGGTAGAGGAAGCAGTGTTAGAAAAAATGTACCCAGCAAATATCTGCACAGAGCCTGAGACAAAGTTAAATGTCACGCATATCTGCTAAATAAGTAATTCTATATTCATAGCCCTAAAAATCCCTGAAATTAAAACCTTTGGAATTAGAAAAATTTAGTTTTCTCTCTTTGAGTCAGTAATCAACACTTACTCTAGGCTCTTTGCATCATACCCTATAGCACTTTTTATTCTGCCGTCCATAATATTACCACCAGTGGACTTGGGAGGTAAGTTAGTAAGGATACCATTTGTTTTCAAGATTCATTTGTTAGATACAGTGTACATGGGTCAGCACTGACGTACGTTTTGAGCTGTGCAAAATAGGATGTGGAAATACTTGTAAACTGCTTGTTTACAAGAGTCCTTTTCAGTCTGCAATGCTTGGAGAGTGTTAAAATGACATTGTTTAACTATAATTTTGTGAATTTAAGTTGTTTCATTTCAATATGTGGACAAGTAGCAATTTAAATCTGAATTCCAAGTAACTACCTATTGCAAAAATTATTTGGACTGAGCGTGGAAATTGCAGCGCGTGTCTAAATGGTGCCCCAGTTCCTCACTCACCCTGGAGGATCCTGTGGATTCTGAAGAGTGAAGTCCACGCCTGATGACAGAGACCCTAGAGGAAGAGGGGAGAAACTGAAACCTCATGGTTCTCACTGTAGTCTTTACTAAGCAAAAAGAGCTGCTTGGATGAAAAGGTTAAAAATTACTCAGCCCTAAAGTTTTCTCTCTTTTTTTAAAGGCATGCATTTATATTATTTCATGGATTGCCTTAATTAGATTTCAAATGAGACATTCTGGTGTATTTTATAATACTGTTATTAACATTCTCTGTGTGGTCTACTCTGATCTTGTAAATTACTGTAAGTCATGCTGTTATGATGAATACCATTGCTTTCTTAGTCATTATAGCTGAAATCTAGGCAGAGTGATGATGGAATTGTATAATTAAAGTTTAAGACTGATTAATGAATACTAAGGGTTTTCCCCTCTAGCAGCAATCCTCCTGCCATTGAAGCAACAATATTGAGTAGGAAGGGAAGCTGACAATTATAAAAGTTGTCTATTAATTTTGTTCACAAACAGGAACATGTCAGAATTATGCTAGAAACTGAGGACCTACACACATACCCTGATCTCTGTTAAGTGGCTTAGGAATCTTTCCTTGAAGACAAAATCCATATTTCACAGTCTTTGTATCACGAAACCCCTTCAACTGTCAAGCATTTTTCTACCTTGTATCTTTAAATTTTTGTATGTTTTATATAATTTATCTATAACGGGTCATTGAGGCTAACTCTACTTAGTCTAAAGGTCTTTTATAATTAAACTCAGAAAAATTCCTAAGCCATAATGAATTTGGACTGCAATGCTCATTAGCAAATACAGCGCCGCATAACTAGGTATCGCTCTGAGAGCGCGGCCCCGCAGACTGTGGAGTGTGCACTTAGGACAAGCAAATCCCTCCGTGCTTCTTATGACGAGATCTGAGCTGTAATCGAATGTCATTTGAGGTTATTGGTCCTTCCCTGACCCTTCATCCCCTGTTCAAATTAACAGCCAGTTTCGGTCTCATTTCATGAACATTTCCCCTGATTTTGCTGCATTTGGCAGGAAGGCAGAAGGTTCATCACTAGACTAAAAGGTTGTTAGGCTGAGTTTGAAGGACAGTGCTGCAGAGGTGACTCATCTCTGATCCGGTCCCTGCTGTCTAGGGGCCAGTGGGAAGTGCCAGTCGCCCATGCTCAGTGGTGCTGTAATCAGGGGTGACCGGTACAATGAATCCGAAAGCTAAATACAGAGGGTGAGCAAATACTTGGCTGAGGAGACTGGAAGGCTGAACAGAAGCCTCTCCATCTAGTTCCCGTCTGGTACCTGCTTTTCACACTTCAAGATCTGCATCAAATAGATCACGTCTCTATGAAGTTTCTCCAACATCTTCACTGACAATTAATTGATATCATTGTGGATTTGCAAATAATTTTACAAGTAACATATGCCATTGGTATATAACAGATCATATTATACTATTACTGTGTGTGCCTGTTTGTTTGCTTGCTGCTTTGGGATTTTTAAGACCCTTGAAAAAAACGGCTGTATATTGTTCATATCCAAATCATGTATGCTAGCACCCTGCCATGTTTCAGGAGGAATTAGACACATTTAATATGTTGAATAAATCAGGAAAGAATGCCTGAGAATTCCGCTCTGCCCACGGAGGGTTCAAAGTTGTTGGAATTTCTTTCTTGCTGCTTTAAACTACTCACCCAGAAAAAAAATGAAACAACCGTTTAGCAGGATGCAAAGCATGTGACTCTTGCTGTCACCAGGGAGGAGGTCTGCACAGCGCGAGCGGAGAGAAGCCTGGGAGAGCCCAGGGCTGGGAGCTGAGGCAGGGGGGTCGTGGCTCCCCGAGGACAGGTGACCGCGGAAGCAGGCTTGCTGGTGAAAACGCGAGCCCAGAGAAGTCCAGTGACTTGCACAAGTAAACACACTTATATAATGTTAAAGAACTCAAATACTCTGCAGTAGGGACCTTCTTGCTTTCCATTCTGCAAACCAGGAACATAAAGCTCAGAGAGGACCGAGGCTGCCCAAATGTGCGGGGACGGACGGGGAGAGCAGGGCACACTAAGTGCGTGTGCTCCGTCCAGGTTGTAGCTGCAGGCCTGACCTCGAATTCCTCCTGCCAGGGCCGGTCCTCAAATATTTGAAGGCATTTCCCCCTCAACTGCTCCAGACAAGTATCCTTACTTACTTTCATCACATTAACCTTTTTGATAGCTACAACATAATTATGTGTTCTATTAGCTTCTTGGCAAATTAATACTCATTAGTGCTTTTCACATAGTGACTCAATTAAAGTCAATAAGTGCAAATGTTCGGCTGTATCTGGACAGGATGAAAGAAGCTTACCTTGAGTGTGAGCAAGGCCCAATGGCAGTAACTGAGTATTAAACATTAATTAGCTCCATCTGACACAGCTCTGTTGCGTGACTCTCGAAAATATCTGCTCTAACCCCCGGCAGCATCACAGGCGCAGAGCTGCCTGCAGGTTGGAAGCGATGCCCCCTTTCCTCTGGTGAGAGCCGCTGTTTGTGCTGTTGGTTTCGGGGTGACGGGAGAGAAGCTGAAGATGCGCAGGGAGGTTGCGCGAGTGTGAGCTCAGATCGCAGCTCGGGAGGGACCGAGCCGAGACCGGGTAAATGAAAAGTCTGCAGAACGCGAGATGCTAATGTTTGATATTGAAAAGGGTTTGTACAGAGGAAGGACCATGCTCATTTGGCACAGTTCCTTCAGCCAGACGTTTTGGCCCTTAGAAGGGCCAAAGTGAAAATCTGCGGTCAATGCAACGAACAGCTTCCTAACAAGGTAGGGAGAGCCCGTTGCCCTGGTGTTACTGCAAGTGTCAGAGCAGAAGCTCTGTGAGTTCTCAGCAGTGTGATGTAGAGAACCGTCACATTCACCCCCTCCGACCCGTTCCCTGGAGCCGCCCCTGACGTCCGGAGACAGCAGGGCCACTGAGGACAGAGGTGTCCCCCGCAAGGGCGGTGTGGACGGCCCGCCTCCCCTCTCTGCCTCAGGCCTGCTCCTCCCCACTCAGCCTCCACCCCTGCCCAGGGGCTCTGGCTGGTGCCATTTCGCACTGAGGTCTGGGCTCGCAGGCCCTGATTTCTTTCCTCCTGAAGTCTTTTCTGTTGGAGTTGGTCCCACTGGTTCCCTTTGCCCTGGAAAGTCTTCAGTAAATATGACTCAGCCTGAGAAGCCAACATTAAAAATAGGATCGCGTTACAGTTCTGAATGGTAATTGATTAAGATACTCTGCAAAGTGCCCGTTATTGGGGTAATCTGGGGTTCTGTCATTCTATAGTTAAGATTCCCTGCATTTTAATTCTAAAATGCACCAATAATTAATTTATTAATTGAAAAACCTGTACTTACATATCTCAAAATAGTGATTTTGGGTATTGTTTTCACAAATTAAAGTTTCAGTAAAGATGTTTGTAAATTAAATTAAACTTCCCCCAACTCAGTACCTCCAATGAACAATATCAACTTGATTTCTTTTGTTGTTTAATTAAGTGTGTATCTTAAAAATAAAGAGTTTCTAGATCGTCTCCGGCTCCAGCTGAAAGCTCTCTGTGCCTTAACTTTACCTCTTCTGCCGCCTCCTTCCTTCTTTTCATGCCGAGTGTGCTTCTTTCACAGGCTTCGTGGTTCCAGCTTTATTGTTCATTTTAAAACTCTGCCCACTAACCCGTCATTGGTGCCATCGTCCTGAGTCACTGGAGCTTTCGCTGAGTCTGAGTTAATGGCACTTGCCCGTGAGTATCTCCTGTGCAGTTCTGTCTCCGCCCAGTTTTCTGTAAGATTTAGCAAGTTTATTGAACCTCTCATTCTCTCCTGAGATAACGGAAGTAAATAACATGCTCTATCCTGATGACTTTTTAATGATTCTGCAAGAATTTTCTCCCAAAGTTTTCAAAAATATAACAGAAATTTTTCTTATATCATTTCCTTCAACATCTCGTGGCTTCTGGGTCCAGTTAGGTCATTATAGTGTGTGGTCGTAAAGAAATGACTTTATTTAAATTCTTCATAACCAACAAGGGAAGAGCAGTCCTTAGAAATGCTTTCCATGGAGATTATTTTCCTTAAGTATTTAACACAAATGTAAACCCATGAAAACCTTTAAATAATCTAGACTCAACCCATACTATCTTCTGTAAGGATAGAAAATTGTAAAAGAGAAGACCTAAAAAGTTTAAATATCACTCAGATTTATTGGTTTTTCTGATAACTGCAACTATCCAAAACCAAAAACTGTGATCGATAAGTTCTGTAAGTTCCGGTTGGGTGGCTCCAGGTGGCTCCTATGATTCATAATTTTACATTTTTGTTGATTCTCTTGATCTTTCCATCAGCAGTGAAGACGAGACTAAACTTCAGTTATTTGATCCACTCTGAAGCTCTTCAGTGGAGATTAGTGAACTTCAGCCTTCCATTTTTGAGCACCAGTGACCCAGTGAGTAATTTTATTTCACTAGTACTTAGTGGGTACTGTGACTTTTCCCCTAATGCTTTGGCCATGCTCTCATGTAAAACACTGTGTGTGAAAAACTTTGATGAAGCCAAAGCTTCAATCTATGGTTTATTGACTATGGTTCTGCTGATGACAGTTCCACATCATGTATGTGTGTGCGTGTGTGTGTGTGTGTAAATTATACCTGTAATGCATTGTTTACATTTTATATGTTTTTATTGATTTCAGAGAGAGAAAGGGAGAGGGAGAGAGAGATAGTAACATCAGTGATGAGAGTCATCGATCCACTGCCTTCTGCACGTCCCCTGCTTGGGACTGAGCCTGAAACCTGGGCATGTGCCCTGACAGGGAATCGAACCCTGACCTCTTGGTTCACAGGTCAATGCCCAACCACTGAGCCATGCTGGCCGGGCTGTTTACAATTTTTATCTTCATTTTCTATGGCGTGAAGTTTCTATGGCATGAAGAAATAGGAGAAAATTTTAAAGGAATCTTAAAATCCTATATTTTTGACATGGTGTTTGTACTTAATATACCAATATTTTAGATACTTGCTTTTTATTTTTTTCTGAATCACTGAACTTTTTGTGAGAATTGACACCATTTTTGTTGTTGTTGCACTTCCATCTCATCAGTTTTTTAAAACACATAATTGAATTCAAATACCTACAATAACACAATGACAAACACAACTGCCATTAAGGGTTAGGGACAACATAGCTGCCTCAGACATCCCATAAAGCGGGGGCCTCCCATGCAGGATTACGGCTCCGGTAGCGAGCAGGTAATGAACTCGAGGCTGCGTGGCTGAGAAGGACCCTGTCCAGCAATTCGGCTCTGCTGCTTAAGTGTCAGAGTAACCACAGACGTTAAGCAAATCGGTGCTGGCGGGTGTGTTCCAGTAAAACTCGACGGCCAGACCCTGGCAGTGGGCAGGTTTTGTTCACGGCCGTGCGTGCCACACCTGTTCTAGGGCTCAGTGCTCAAGTCGTTGCGCAGAGAGCAGCCAGTTCATTTTAGAGAAGGGACAAGCGTCAGCTAATCCAGAGCCCAGGCTGGGTGCGCGGTTCAGAGCTGTCTCCTGTGGTTCGTGTTGAGACCCAGCGCTTCACTCACACGCCAGGAGGAAAGAGGTTCATCGTAAGCGTAAATAACATGCTGACTCATAATTCCTGCTTCCAAGCTGACATCTTTGACCTTATTTTGCCTTTGACTCATAGCCTAATACAATTAAGCAAATGCTTCACAAATGCTTTGCATTTAAACTCTATTTCGTGTTTTAAAACATAAATTTCTAAAGTAGAATGAAAAGTTTAATTTCCTTTAGGCAAAAGGGGTAAAGTTTAAAAAGTGATGCTTTACAACATTAGCCGGAGGAAGTAGGACTGTCATGCAACACGGATTTTATGACGCCTGCCACCGGTTTGTTAGAAACGGTGCTTAATCTTTAGGATGTGAGTCATCTTGGACGCATCGCCCCAGCATGTAGGAAGCCATAGCCGAGGAGCAACGGTTTTAAAATGATGACTATTTGCTACAGCAGCTGCTACAGTGTCCCGTTGGCAGAGCCGCCCATTCCAGGTGCCTGTCTCCCTGGAAGACCTTTCCATGCTGATGGAGCCCTCGCCCAACTCAGATTTATGGGTCATTGTGAGGTTTGAGTGCCCCACCTGCTGCTCAAGGTTACTCTCTTTGGACCTAATCCAGAACCTCCTAACCTAGCTCGCCAGCCACAATCGCTCAAAATATTCACCTTAAAAAGGTCTGAATTAAAATTAAAATACTGAAATTTTCAGAATTCAAGAATGCCTTCATGAGGGCAAAACTCTAGATTTATGGCTAGGACTATTTATTTCTCAAATATGTATTTACTGCCAACTACGGAGCAGGGTCTTTTTAGGTTCTGGGATCAGCATACAGTCCCTGCCCTCACAATGCACTCATTAGGGATGTGTGTGTGTGTGTGTGTGTGTGTGTGCGCGCACGCTTGTGTGTGTGGAAGAAAGGTAAATAAATGACTATAGTGAAATGACAATATTATAGCATAATATTGTGTCATGAACAAGTACAGTGAGAGTGCAGAGAATTCAATCCTTATCATTCTGGCACTGAGCAGTGCAGAGGGTTGGTCTAAACGCAGCGGGGTGGAGAATGTCCCACCCTCGAAATCATTGGGTCTGGCCCTCCCAAGGCAGGACTTGAAATTCAATAAATCTAGGAGCTTTTTTCATAGCTAATTTTTAAGTTGATAATTTTGTATGGCCAGTGAATGATGTTATAAATATCCAAACGGCCCTTGGTAGAAAAAGGTTCCCCACCCTGGAAGCCTCACAAAGGAAGTGAAATAGATTGAGTTTTAAACCGAGAGGGAATTCAAAGAGAAAGGAGCATTACAGAAAGAAGAAACAGCATGTGTAAAGTATCAGAGATGTGACTTAGCATGAAAAGACTTGATTTGGGAACAGAAAATAATCTATATGATTAAGCTTAGAGTACAGGTAAGAAAAAGACAAGAAATAAAGCTGTAAGATAAGCAGGATGTAGAGTTGATGAGCCAATAACTTTTAGGTTAAAAAAAATGGGGAATTTTAAAGGATTGAGACTGGTGACGGTCAGTTGGGTTATTCACGTTGATTACTAATTGATATGCAAGTAAATGTATTGAACGTAGAACTTACCAGGTAGGGTTCTAGATTGCAGATTCAGATGTGGAAGTCATTGCATGTACATTATTTCTGAAAACATCTTGGAGAGTGAATAAATAAAAAAGCACATAGAGCAAAAAAAATAAAACCAGAAAAAACATTTATAGAATGTGGTCATATATCATGTAAAATTTACAGACTCATGTAAAATAAGGAGGGAAAAGATGACGCAGTGAAGACTTTTAGCAAGAGAGTTACATTCAATGAGCAGCATGGATAATGGATGGCAACCTGTTCAGAGGTGAATGGGAACAAAATATACACAGTAAATTCAAACTACCCTGCTTCAACTTTCAAAAACAATCACTGTAATTCACCACATTGACACACTTTATAAAGAAAAAACATGTGACCCCTCAAAAGATACAGGAAAATCATCGTGTGATAAAATTCAAAATCCATCCCTGATAAAGCAACAAAAAACTTGTAACAACCCAGGAATGAAAAGGAACTTCCTAACCTTATAAAAGTTATTTATATGCCCTAGATGGTTAGGCTTAGTGGTTAGAATGTCGGCCTTCAGACTGAAGGGTCCCTGGCTCGATTCCAGCCAAGGGCAGGTACTTCTGTGCAGGAGGAAACCAATTGATGTGTCTCCTTCATTCACACTGATGTTTCTTTCTCTCTCTCTCTCCCTTCCACTCTCTCTGAAAAGCAATGGAAAAAATATCCTCTGGTGAGGATTAAAAAATAACAATAATAAAATAAAATAAAATAAATAATGAAATTTATCTACAAAATATTTAAGAGTTAGTATCATAATTTTAGGTGAGACTGAAAATTTTCTATTAAGTTTGGGAGTAAAGGAAGGCTGTCTTCTCTCACTGCTTGTATTTTACATTGTACTGGAATTTCAGCCAATGCAATAAGACAAGGAAAATAAAGTCATGCAGAAAACAAAATAAAAACATACAATTGTCTCTATTCATAGACATCATGATTGTTTATATAGAAAATCACAAAGGATCACAGAAAAGCAATCCCCAACATAGTGATATTTCCAAAAGAAATAAAAACACATGTTCACACTAACATAAAAACCTGTACACACATGTTCACAGAAACTTTATTCATAATTGACAAAAAATAAAATAGCCCAGATGTCCTCCAACTAGTGAATGGATAAACAAACTGTAATGTATGCATCCTAGGCCATATAATAAACAAACCACTAATTTAGACAACACAGATGAAACTTAAACTCATTTTGCTAAGTGAAGGTAGCAAGACCATACAACCTACATATTCCATGATTCCATTTTATATGACACTGTGATAATAAGTATATTTTATCTGGAGGCCATCTGTGGTTGCTAAGGGTCAGGTTGAGGGAAGGAGCTGTTTATAAAGGTGGCACAGAGGAACTGGGGCTTTGGTGTTGTTTAGGGAGAGCTGTAGTGGATCTACAACTCCATGCACTGGTCTAAACTGATAGAACTGTATAGCACAAAAAGGGAATTTTACTACCTGTTAATTTTTTTAAGTCTACTAGCATGCCAAGAAACTGTATAACAAATGAATCACATAATCATACTTTAAAAAATGGAAAAGAAAGGGAATGACATGTCATTCTGGAAAATGCTATTTTTAGTAGACACCATGAGGCTAGAGGAAAAAGGAACCATGCACACACACTGTACTGTATTCGGTGCACTTGTTTCTCGCAGCAGCTTGGGTTGTAGATTCTGAAACTATTTCAATTGTATACTAGGGTTGAACAGATTCATAAAGAGAGGGTTCGGCCAAAAGTAGATTCACAATCGTTCCTATGGAAAGCAATACAATAATTAATAAATCATAATACAAGGATAAGCTCTGTGTTTTGCGTAGTCACAACTTGACCCTACTTTTGATCCCCCCATAAATGGTGAATGATGAGAGCCAGGTTCTCACACTGGAAGGAAGAGATTAAAAATAAGAAAGGGGGACGGCCAGAATGAGCCTTACATGTGCCAACAGGTAGGTTCAGAAATAAATATATCTGTATGTGTACCCCTGAGTTAGTCCTTACAGATACATGCACACCCCAGCTTCTCCACTGTGAGGGACAGAAGCAGCCACACTCTAATGACAAGCAGACCTTGAGCCTGGGTCTTTGCTCCTGGAGCTCTGTCCTCCAGGAAGAGGGCCCGGGGCTCACTGGAGAAGTGGTTGATTCCAAGGCTGCAGCAGAAAAAAACACATGATCCTCGAGTGACATGTGTGGGGGAGATAAGGGAGTGCTAAAAGAAATAGAGAGAGAGAGACAGAGACAGGAGAGGAGCAGAGAGAGACAAAGAGAGAAATGGAGACTCACCATTAGACATCCAGTAATAATGACCACAGGCGAGATCCACCAATGAAGAGTAAAAGTCATGCCCGTTTTTGAGCTACATCAATTCTAACAAAGTTTTGCGGGACAATAAAATCACTGTGGCATTACACAAGAGAATGAATTAGTTCAAATAACTCAGCAAAAATACATTTCAACATCTATTTAGAAATAGCTTTAGAAGACTAATGAGCAGCTCAGAATTCCTTGTGTATGTGACCAACATTGGGTTTAAAGGTTTGAAATTTGGGTGGATTAACTGGCTAATTTCATGACCATTCCACGTCAACCTTGATTCTACTAATAGAGTCACATAAAAATTAATCATTTTATTTCAGATACACTGAGAGTCAGTCTGGTTCAGTGCAAAATAATTTATAATGTTATTAAGCAAGGAAGTTGTCCTAAATCGTCCTATTCTCTACTCCCATGCCCAAGTCCCTGTCCCCTATTCTCTGCCTCTTCCTGCTGCCTTATTTGGTGGACAATAGTACCACCCACTGAGGTGCTAAAGTCAGAAATTGTGACTCATTTCCTCTCCTCATTCAGTTCATTCACTCTGTCCCCAAGTTATAAGGATTTTCATTTAACAAATCATGTATTTCTATCCCTACTGCTAAAACTTCAGTGTAAGATTTGGTTTCTTTACTGGGTTACAGAGACCAGCTCTTACCTTCTTCCTACTATCTCACTCCATTCAAGGGTCAAAGTGATCTTTCAAAGACACAAAGCTGAATGTTCCTCTCTCTTGCTCCCAATCTCCCAGTGACTCATGGCTTTATGCATGAAAACCCCTGTTTGTACTTCCTGACGCACTGATTACTGCAGTTCCTTGAAGGTCACGTTTCTGGAAATGGCCTCTGTACCTTCTCCTCCTCTCCAAGGAGACTCCCCACCTCCCCTCCCCAGTGCCAGTCGCTGCTGCCAATCTCCAGCTTTCCTTTGAACTTTCACTTGGCTGTCAGCTCCTCTCTGGGGACCCAACAGCCAGGACTCGGTGGCCAGTCTCCTGATCCCACTCCCCTCACTTGTTCCAACCACATCACTTCACATTGCTTTATTCCTGCTTGCTTACTTATCTGCTCCCCCTCCAGACTGTGAAATCTTCTAAAATAACACCATACATACATACATACATATATATATATATAATTTAAATATGTCTTTATTGATTTCAGAGAGAGGAAGGGAGAGGGAGAGAGAGAGAAACATCCATGATGAGAGGGTCATTGATTGGCTGCCTCCTGCACCCCCCTACTGGGCATGTACCCTGATAGGGAATTGAACTGTAATTTCCTGGATCATAGGTTGATGTTCAACCCTTGAGCCATGCCAGCTGGGCAACATCATATTTTATTATTATTTTTAATATGCTGAGTCTAGAACTATGTCTGTCTTAATAACCATTCAACAATTAATGGAAGGATAAATTTAAAAAATATATAGAGCACCTTGTGAGTAAACTAGTACAAACTTATTACCTGAATTTGTGATATCAGAATGATTTAAAATTAAGGCAGGATAGTAAGAAGCTAGGACAATTCCTTGGCAAGTGGAATGGGGAAACTGAGACAGACAGATGATTCAAACTGGCCTCATCCAGCACCCTGACTCACCTGCCTCCTTCTGCCTTGCATGTCCACTACCTTAAACATTAAGTTCTCAGGACATCAAGGTTCTGATCAGCATCAAATAATCTTAAGAACAAAGTCTCAGGTCTCTTGACCACAGAGAGAGAGTTTTGGTCAAACTAGAGATCACATTAGGCCCCAGTTGTGTTTCAGCTCCAGGCTCAGAGAAGCAGCAAAACTAGACAAAGTGAAGCCATGGCTAATGCAATGACTAAAGACCACCTACCCTAGTACTGGCCAGTCAGTAGAGACCAGGACCCTGACCCTATATGCTCATGTTGATGAATCAGCATGTTTAAGGACATACCTGGAAAGCTGATGAATATTTTATTGAAATCCTCCCCTGAAACTTCCTCTAAAATTTCCACCTTTAGAAAACAGATAAAAACCCTTCAGACAAAGGAACCAGTGAGTGTGCTCTCTCTAGAGCATGCCTGTGCGTTCTTTCTTCAGGGGTGTATATTTGTTTTCTTTCTCTGAAGCTCTAATTGTCCCCATGAGACCTGCAACCAGGGGAGCAGTGGGCAGCAGCAGCACCTGTCCCCAGGCCAACCCCCTGACCCTGTCTCCAAGGGCCCTTCTTTTTCCTCTGTAACTTGTTTCCTGAATCCACGCAGCCCAGCTGGCTCACTTCTGCCTCTGTGGCTTTCTTTCTAAAAGGCCAAGCAGCTCCCTGAGCAGCAGGCTGGAATCTTCTCTTTGAGTGTACTTTTGCTTTGCATGCTAAATAAACTGCTTGTGCTGGAGTCCTTGGCTCTGAATTCTTTCTTTGCCAGACTCAGTAACCAAGAGCCGATATCACTGGCAACAAAATAGCAGTCTTATCACATACCTGTGGTTGCAATTGTCCTTAACAGTCAGGATTTTCTTATAGAACCAAATTAAAGTAGAGATTTTTCTTTCTTACATGAATTGTTTTCTCATCATTTGGTTTTTAAGAAAGCTATTGTTGGACCAAATCCCAAGAAGAAAGTGTTATCTTGTTTCTACTAATTAAAGAGCTTATGAAACACCTACTTAGACTTGCATGAAACTTTATTCTCCTCAAATACTAAACTTAAAACTTTTTCAGAGAGAAATATGCTCTGAGGGTCTAGTTGAATCCCCTCTTGCTGAAATCTGTAGGACGGAGGAAAGGATTCATATTCGTAGACTACGTGAGCTCACAGAGGGTGGACCGTGACTCTGAAGTGCTTCTTCAGTGAGGTCCCAAAGCACATTTCAGACCTTGGCTCCTGCCCTCGGCTCTGCTCCAGCTCTGAGCAGCTCTGGGCCCTGCGGGATGCGGGCTGACCGCACCCTCCTCCTGCCTCCTTGGCATCCTCTGGCCCACCCGCCTCCCTCCCAGAGCTGCGAGGGCCCTGCTCCAGGCGTGGGCTCACCCGGGCAGCGGCAGCGAGGAAGCGCAGAGGGGCTGCCGCCCTGCAGGACGAACATTTAACAGGTTGGAAAGGGCGCTGGCACAGAAAGTCGTGCCCCTGACGCTCCTGAGACGTGGTCTGAGTGGCGGGGCCCTGCCGCCCGGCAGTCACTGGGCACGGCGGTTCCGTAACTCTCCTTTGTACCGCGTCTCCCTGCTCCCTGTCTGTGCCCTCGCCCCTCGATCCTGCCTCCTGGGATGGATTTTCCAGTAAAGTAACAGACCTGAGCCCCGCCTGGGAGGTGCCTTCCCGAGTCCAGGCTGCCTCCTCTAGGAAACGCTGGGATTTTGTATGTGTCTGCTCTCCGGGTTAATGTTGGCGCCCAGAAAAGGCTCAGTCTCAGCATAAATCTTCTCCCGCCTGGTGTTCCAACATCTGAATTTCCTTTATGTCCCTACTTCTTTCTGTAAAGGCTCAAGGAAGCAGACCATGACCCTGCGTGAATCTCACTGGCACTCAATGCTCTTCCATGTGGTTGCATCTCAAAGGCCTGCAGCCTCTATTTGCTACTCCTTCTGATGTGATACTCCCTTAGCCACAGTCACGGCCCCCAAATTCTGCATTAACACAGAATCTAATTCTGTATAAATGCAGTTCGATTTGATATAGTTGTTGCTGCTGCTATTGCCGAGTGTGTTGTTGTTTCTAAGTGCAAAATACGCCGTCAGGACGGGACGTGGGCCGCAGGGCAGGGAGAGACAGGCCACGTCCTCCGCAGGTCCAGCGGCTGGACAGAGGCCCGCAGGAGCAGAGAGGACATGGGGCTACGGAAAGGTTAAAACGGAATCATTCGGGGTCTGAAGTGGATTAATTCAATTTACAGTACTTCTAATGGGAAAAAATGATTCAGTTTTTGAACAGTCTTCCTGAACAAATTAAGTTTGAGAACCGAGGTTCCACTGTATCAATTTTCTTTATGGGGAAAAAATCCAAAAGGATGTCTAACATTTATGTAACGTCTCCCTCCAGCTACACTGAGCATGCTTTGTTTTTTTGCTTTGCACCAAGCACAGCTGATATCATTCAAACCTAATGTACTGTTTAATCTATAAATAAACACTTTAAAAAGAAAAAGGCCATCAAAGGTAAATGAAAATTTAACAAAAAGGAAATAAAATGTACAATAAAAAATTAATAAGAAGAAGAAGCAACGAAAGCAAAAAAACCACAAAAATATTCACAGCAAAATTTCCTCAGATGTTAATAGCCGGAGGGTTAGCGGTGAACTGACCTAGCCTCGCACTTTCCCTCCTTGGTCGCCTGAGGGATGCGGGGCTGATCATACAGGCTTCAGCATGAAGGGTTCTCAGGCTGAAAAGCAAACTGTCTGAGATGGGAGCCATCGGAGAACTGAGGTTTTACTGTATTTAGTTTAAAATTAGGGCACTGTTGTAGTGATTTCAAAGATTAGGATGGGAAGATTATTTGGATAGCATATAACAGAACTCAGCTCTAATCTTTAAGGTTTAAAATGTCTTTAATTTGGAGGATCTTCCCAATGACTTCTTGCCATTTTCTAGTCTGTAGGACTTTGTAGGCCTCTATATTGTATAGGACTTTGGAAAATATAAACAAGGTAATTTTTTTTTCCTAATTCACAGTGTGTTCATAACTTTTGGTTTACTTGGTGCTCTTACTAAGGTCATTCCTCCCCTCTGTTATCGACTTTATCCCCCTAGGTGCTGGCTAGTTGTGAACTAATTGTACAGATGGTCTCAATACTGGGAATAAAATACCCTCCCCTAATAGGAAGGAACCGGTGTGCATTGTTTGGGAATACTAGTCTCAGCCAGCAGGGCAAGCACTAACAAGAAGCGTGTTTATTACTGCAGTTCATATTATTTCATACCAAATATCCCATTTTCTCCCTTGTGCTGATTTTCACTCCGTGGGGGTGGCAGGTAGGGTGACATGGACCATGTGACTGCTTCAGCCAATCACAGAGCAGAAGTGATATGTGTCGTTTCTGGGCGGAAGTGTTAACTGGGTCACGAAGGCCCTTTTTGCTCTTCCATAATCACTGGCGATGGTCCAGAGAAACAGTCCTTTGTCACCTGGGGTCCTCGAGAGAGGGTGATGCAAACAGAGCAGAACAGAAGCCAAACTCTGTTGAAACATGATGAAGAAATAAACCTTTGTTTTTATAAGCCATTGAGATTTTGAGGTCATTTTTATTACAGCATCATCAAGCCATTGACATATATACCTTTCTTGAAAGATTTTCCTATCTAAGAAAGGTGTCCTGCCAAGTATGGTGGGCTGAGTGGTCTCCAGAGATGTCCATCCCAAGATGTCCCTTAGTCCCTGGGCCTGTGGAAATGTTACCTCACTAAGCAAAGGGCAATTGTCTGGCTGGAGGTGAGGGAAGTTCAGCAGGAGGTGAGGTCTGAGCTGATTCGAAGCTTGAGAAGAACCCCATCCGTCGAGTGTTGCTGGTTTGAAACCGGAGGAACACGATGGCCTTAGGAACCTGAGAGAGTCCTTCAGGCTGACAGCCAGCAAGCAAAGGTGGGCCTCAGTTCCACAGCCCCAGGAACTGAATGTGGTCCCAACCTGAATGAGCTTGAAAGCAGACTTATTCCCGAGCCTCCAGAAAGAAGGCAGGGTTCACGGAAACTTGACTGTGGCCTATAATATTCTAAGCAGAGCCTCGCTGAGCCACAATGAGGCCAGCGTTGCAACCTGCAGAACTGTGAGAGGATAACTTTGTTTTTTAAAAATTGGATTTGTGCTCCTCTGTTATGAGAGAGAGAGAAAACAAATACTGCCGTTGTGCAGAGTTAGTAGTAACATGCTTGGACTAGCAAAGGGACATGGACCTTCCCGGTAGGATTAAGGATTTCACTGAATTTGCCAGGCTGGTTGGCGAGAACCAAAAGTAATGCTGATGACAAGCTCTGGCCTCCCCCTTACTAGCTATGGACTATGACCAGTTATGAGAGTTTTCTAACCTACGAAGGCAAATGGCACACGCCGGCTTCACAGAGGTTTCAGATACTTTTTTAAGAGTAAATGCACATAATCTAGTCCCTGGTATATAAGTGATCGGTTATTGACAGTTACATAAATGAAGAAACTAGCAAGTGGATAAATGGAAAGTGGCTGACACTCACCAAACGCCCCATTTACAAGGACATTCGTTTTCCTGTATCAAGATTAGACAGGAGCCCGGTCAGAAGGAGCTTCTCCTTGGAGAATATTGGGACATAAGATGAAACCATGGAAACCAGGGCAAACAGAGAGTGTGGGACTTTGGCCAGGAGAGCCTTGATTTTCGATGCTATGGAGACACAATTTAGGGTTTTCAGCAGAGAAGCGGCCTGTTTCTTAGAGATACTTGGTGTAATGAGAGATGGGGGTGGCGTGGGAGCGATAGTCCTGGACTTCAGTCCGATGGTTTGCTGAGTGGAATGAGATGAGTCACTGTAGGTGTTGGGGGACCAGAGAGAAATTTTTACA